>NW_011495023.1:18711269-18725162 GCF_000754665.1 Bison bison bison
AAGAATTGATGATTTTGAAGTGTGGTGTTGGAGAAGACTCTTGAGAGTCCCTTGGACTGCAAGGAGATCCAACAGGTCCATTCTGAAGGAGATCAGCCCTGGGATTTCTTTGGAAGGAATGATGCTAAAGCTGAAACTCCAGTACTTTGGCCACCTCATGCGAAGAGTTGACTCATTGGAAAAGACTCTGACGCTGGGAGGGATTGGGGGCAGAAGGAGAAGGGGATGACAGAGGATGAGATGGCTGGATGGCATCACTGACTCGATGGACGTGAGTCTGAGTGAACTCCGGGAGTTGGTGATGGACAGGGAGGCCTGGCGTGCTGCAATTCATGGGGTCGCAAAGAGTTGGACACGATTGAGCGACTGAACTGAACTGATAGTAGCTCTATTTTTAGGTTTTTAAGGAACCTCCACAGGGTTCTCCATAGTGGCTGCACCAATTTACATTCCCGCCTGCAGTGTAGAAGGGTCCCTTCTCTCCACTTCCTCTCTAGCATTTATTGCTTATTCCACCACTATTTTAAAGAGTACTCTTTAAAAAATGCAAATCTGAGTGTGTCCCTCATATACTTAGAAACTCTCAGTAGCTTCCCACAGAACTCTGAACAAAACCCAGCCTCCTCACTCTCTCTGAAACCCCTGGGCGAGCTCTCCCATACCTGCTGCTTCTACCTTAGCTCCTGCGTGCTGGCCTTCGCTCGCTGTGCCATCAGTATTCACATCCCTTTCCTGAAACTGGCCATTCTTGACGGCACTTGGACTTCCTTCTGCCTGGATGCTACACCGTTTCCTCCACCAGCCTCCACAGAGCAGGGGCCTTCCTTGACCAGGTTGCCCTCTGTCTCTGCTTCCTCCACAGGACTGGTCTCAATTTGTAGTTTTTACTTGCTTGTTTCCTTGTTTATGATCTGCCTTTCCCATAAGAAACTATGAAGTTGGGGTTGAGTTCTGCTTTGTTTATTGTTGAATCTCTATTCTCCTCCATGCCTGGCATGTGTTGGTAGATGGATGGATGAATGGATAAGTGGATAAAAGAGTGGTTGAAGATGGGTAGATGGGTGGATGGATGGGTAAGTCTTACAAAATCTAATCTTCGCTTTCTTTGCTTGCACTTGAAAACTATATTACTTAACAAAAGACTTGTTTGAATTTTGCTCTGTTAGACACTGCTAAAAAGTTCTTGGCACTTCACAACCAGAAAGAATCAAGACAATTAGAGACAGTGCAGGAAGTATTTGGACATGTGGAAGAGGTTACATTTATCCAACCCTAAACAATTACTCCAAAAATAATAGCTCTTACTTATTTCAGAAATTTCAGATTTGCTTTACAAAAACAAAAATCAAAGCCTTATTTCCGTGTAAGAGAGATTATAAATGACTTCAGCAAATATGTGTGCGTGCATGCGTGTGTGTGTGTGTGTGTGTAGCCTTCATGTACACAAGTAACAGAAGGGTTTGTGGCTTACAGAAATTCTGCCTAGTGCTTTGTCATAAACAGAATTTTCTTTCTTTGCAAAAAGCTAAAAAATATTCCAGGCAAATCTGGAAAATCTCTTTGCATCTCAAACCCCTTACAACACTTTCTCAAGGATTTATAATGTCTGAGAAATTTTATACCTCAAGACACGGAAAGCCAAGATGGTCAAAAATTTGGAGTCGTTGGAAAGAATTTACCTTTATATACCATTCTACCTCTAAGTTTGCTATTTAATATGGTCTAGGAAAATATGTTAAGGAGGGAAACCTCTTTTTACCTGACTATAGAATTTACAGTTAGGTGGACGGATGGAGGAGGAAAGAGCCACTGGACAGATCAGGGAATGTGAGCAAGGGATCGACTTCCTCAGAGGCAAAACCCAGGAGAGCCCGGCTGCAGGGTCTGCACCTTGTGGGTAGAGCCTGGATTCAGCTTCTTAATCATCCAGCCTGAAGTCCAGGGACGGTCACACCAACTACGTAGCCTTGTTCCTAACTGTCTCTGAGTTTCCTAACCTGTAAACCGAGAATGGTAATAATACATCTTTCTAATATTATTATGATGGAGAAAGAAATGGCAACCCACTCCAGTATACTTGCCTGGAGAATCCTACGGTCAGAGAAGCCTGGCAGGCTACAGTCCATGGGGTCACAGGAGTCAGACACGACTTAGTGTCTGACTAAACCACCACCAATACTATTATGAAGATTAGATGAAAAACCAACATCCATAAAACCCTTCATAGTTACACATGTGAGGTAACACTTAGGACCCAATAAGCTTTCTAAAAAACATTGGCCGTAATTATTAGTCAAGCTCAGTGCTGTCCAGTGGAAAAAAAACATGAGCCATGTGTGTAATTTAAATTTTTATAGAAGCCACATTGAAAAAAAGATAAATTCATTTTAATATTTAATTCAATATATCCAAAATGCTATTACTTTAATATAATCAATATAGACAATTAGCAAGACATTTTATAGCCATATCTTTTTTTATCCATCCTAAGTGTCTGAAATTCAGGGAGTACTTTATACTTAAAAGTATAGCAGCAAAACTGGCCACATTTCAAGAGCACGGTCTCCATCTGTGGCCGGTAGCTGCTACGTTGCCCATTGCAGGGCCAGTTTCTGGGCCTGAATGCCAGAGAATGACCGAGATGGAATAGCACACATTCCAGATTTCAGCTGGAAAAATCTCTCCGCGTCCTGCTGCCAATCCCATTTCACAGAAAAGCAGCAGCTGAAACACTGTTGAATTTAAGGCTGAAGTGCTTTTCTCTGGTTTGACTCCCACGTCCCATGCTTCACGGCCCCCTCCCTGGAAGCTCTGTCAGGATTGTGAAACCAGAATAGGATTTGTTTGTTTTCTGAATTCTCTAGGCCTTGGAGGACTTGGTTACCACTCAGTAGTATTAGAGACTTGCCTGGGAGCTAAGATGGTACAGAATCTGCCTGCAATGCAGGAGACCCCGGTTCGATTCCCAGGTCAGGAAGATCTCCTGGAGAAGGGAATGGCTTACCCACTCCAGTATCCTTGCCTGGAAAATCCCATGGGCAGAGGAGCCTGGTGGGCTACAGTCCATGGGGTCGCAAAGAATCAGACATGACTGAACGACTAACACACACTTTCAATGGAATTGGAGAGTCCTGTTTATTTACTCAAGAGTGTTTCCAGAATTCAGAGGCTGAAATCCACCACTGGGAACCAAGACAAAAGGGCTCTGCACTTCCTTCTTCAGGTTTACTGTGGTCTTTTCTGGAGGATGATTCCCCCCGCAAAGAGAAGGAGGTTAAAAGAAAAAAAGAGAAGAGGTCCTCTATGAATTTCACCCTTTTTCCCAGCGATATTGGTGGGGAGCCAGCAGATGGCAGCCTAGTACCTTCTACAGTGACCCAGGGAAGAGGCGCAGGAAACATCAGTTCCCTGTGTTTGTGGAGACAGGTGGTGGCCCAAGCTTGGTCCTTGCCTGGAGTTCCTGAGATAATTACAGGGTTGCGATGTTACAGTTATGGCAGATGTGGACATCCCAACATAATTTTCTCTTCCCTGTCTTCACTTGCTTAAGATTTTTTCTTAAGATCTTTTAAACCACTTTTCTTGCAAGGAAAAGCCAATTCTGACTCCCTGTTGGAACTGATTCTTTGACTTCTTTTCCTTTGCTTTTGTTATTATAATCATACATAATGGCCTGCCTCAGAGAAAACCTGCCCCTCTGCCTGACTGTTAAGTACCTTTGTTCAGAACTCTGTCCACCTAAGGATGTCAGGAAGGAAGAAATAAACACATCCCTTGCCTGAGGCTTGCCATTCTAGGAGATATTTGCAAGATTAATGGCCTTCTTCCTTTGTTTCCTCACCTTCTCCCCAGCGCCACCCCCAAGTCTCTGTTCTACAAAAGAATCTGGCATCCTGACACCAATAAGATGGTTATCTTGAGACATTGATCTGCCTTCTTCTCTGTTGACTGGCTTTCTAAATAAAATATTCCTTACTTCAACTTATTGGCCTGTCGTGTGGCAAGCAGAGTAAGCATGGAGTCGGTAACACTTTTGGGAATCTTTTTCACATTTACTTTTTCATCTCAAAAGATGATTTACATAATTTGAATCCTGGGTGGCTCAGTGGTAAAAAAAATCCACCTGCCAATACAGGAGATGTCAGTTTGATCCCTAGATCATAAAGATCCCCTGGAGGAGGAAATGGCAACCCACTCCAATATTTTCGCCTGGGAATTCCCATGGACAGAGAAGCCTGGCAGGCTGCAGTCTGTGGAGTCTCAAAAGAGTTGGACACACCTGAGCCACTGATACATACATATATTATATATATATATATATATGTTCAATTGCTGCACAGGGAATGGTGTCTATTTCCAGTTATTAAGGGTCACTAATTTTTTCTCCTTTCTTCCACATCATTCACTCGCTGATAAACTTGTAAAAATTGTTTAACATGTGTGGTTGGGTGTTTCTGAGAATACTTGTTCTGTGAAATCTGAAACTTTGTAGATCAGCATTCACATTAGGCAAGGTTTTGAATTCCGTACAGGAAACCCATGGCTGCTTCTTTCTCCATAATTAAATAACTTTTCCGAGAGTGTGACTTCTCAGAAGGCTGTCTGAGAATTAAAACCACCCCTTATCAAAGTTCAGGCATCTGATCACACAGTCAAGTAAAACTCTGGATATAGACACTCACAGGGGTCAGTTTTCTCTCCCGGAAAAATTAGTTGGCCTATTTCAACTTAAGAGAGCATTTAGATAATAGATAACTATATGATTACAATGGATCATTATTTTTGGCAAGATGATATACAGATAACATTTGCGTGCTTCCTTGAGGAGTTTTCTTTAAATAATGAAATTGTGAAAATGAGTGAGTAAACACTGGTTGTTTTCACTAGAAATGTAGAAAAAATGGAGGATTCTTAGTTGTGTTTATTACGTGTGTGCGTGTTAAGTCACTTCGGTTGTGTCTGACTCTTTGCGACCCTATGGACTGTAGCCTGCTAATCCCCTCTGTCCATGCGATTCTCCAGGCAAGAATACTGGAGTGGGTTGCCACGCCCTCCTCCGGGGAATCGTCCCAACCCAGGGATCGAACCCTCATCTCCTATGTCTCCTGCATTGACACTCATGTTCTTTATCACTTGTGCCACCTGGGAAGCCTGTGCTTATTTATTCACTCACTAACTTCTCATTCTAAGTATTTGCTGGGTGTCTATTAGGGGAAAGGCACTGTGCCAGGTGTCATGGGGAAAGGAAGGTGATCCTTCCTCAGGTTCTTCCTGTAAAGAGGGGTCCACTGGAGGATGTGGCATTTAGAATGAATATGTATAGAAAGCAGTTTTCCTCATGGCTCAGCTGGTAAAGAATCCGTCTGGGATTCAATCCCAGGATTGAGAATCTCCAGGTTCAGTCCCTGGAGAAGGGAACGGCTACCTACTCCAGTATTCTGACCTGGAAAATTCCATGGACTGTATAGTCCATGGAGTCTCAAAGGGTCAGACACGAATGAGTGACTTTCACTTCACTTTACTTTATAGAAAACAAACTTATGGTCACCCAAGGGGGAAGAGATTGGGGAAGAAACACATTAGGGGTATGGGATTAACAGCTACAAGCTATTTTATATAAATAGGTAAGCAGCAAGGATATAACAGGCTTCCCAGGTAGCACTAGTGGTAAAGAACCCACCTACTAATGCAGGAGATGTAAGAGATGTGGGTTCAAATCCCTGAGTCGGGAAGAGCCCCTGGAGAAGGGCATGGCAACCCATTCCAGTATTCTTGCCTGGAGAATCCCATGGACAGAGGAGCCTGGTGGGCTATATAGTCCATGGAGTAGCAAAAGAGCTGGGCACAACTGAAATGATTTAGTAAGCACAAGGATATAACAAGTACAGAGAATTATACCCATTATCTTGTAGTAACTTATAATGGAATATAATCTGCAAAAATACTGAATCACTATTCTGTACACCTGAAACTAACACAATATTGTGAATCAACTATACCTCTGAAATAACAATTTTAAAAATGGATCTTAAAAGATAGGTAAATCCATTAACAGACAGATGGTTAAACAAAATACGGTAGGTCCATTTAAAGGAGTGTTATTCAGCCATAAAAAGGAAAGAGAGTCTGATTTGACATGGATTAACCTTGAGGATATTATGCTAAGTGAAAGAAGCAAGACACAAAAGGACAAATATTATATGATTCTGAAACCACACTCTTGCTCAAATGAGATTCAAACCCACTGTCTTTTAATTGAAACTGCTTACCTGGTCTCAGGACTCACTGAAGCTCAGGTTCTCTTGTCTCAATGTAGAAAGAATTCAGTGTGAAGCAAAGCAATAGGTAGAGGGTGAGTTTATTAGCATAGGATGCTTGTGAGAAATGCAAGAGGGCAGGCGAGAGCGTGCAGCCCTGAGAACAACGAGGGCTACATTTTTATAATCAAAGAAAAAGCAGGGAGGGGAGAAGACCACCTTCTTCCTCATTCTTGGGCACACACAAAGCCTATATCATTAGTTCCTCCTTTGACCCTCTGTGGTTTAACTGCAACTGTCACGGCACTATTTAAATCATATGTGTTTTAGCAGAAGGGTGATGTTTAGTTACTCAGTCGTGTGCTTCTCTTTTGAGAACCCATGGTTTGTAGCCCACTCGACTCCTCTGTCCATGGGATTTCCCAAGCAAGAATACTGGCATGGGTTGCCTTTCCTTCTCCAGGGAACCTTCCTGACTCAAGGATCAAACCTGTGTCTCCTGAATTGGCAGGTGGAGTCTTGATCACTGAACCACCGGGGAAACCAGAAGGGTGATAACACATATTAAATAAAACATGGCAATTCATCTCAGCTTTTGCTATAATGCCCCATTTCACCTGGTTTCTTTCCCCTTTCACATATACTCTTATCTTGGCTACACGCAGAAATGCTACTTTTTAAGGACTATTAACTCCCTGAGTTCATGTAACAAGATTCAGACCTCATATCTATTGTCTTACGTTCTAGCTGTCAGGGTTTGTAGCTTGACTGTGCCTGGCACTTGGAAGTACCTGTTCTTCCTTCAAGGTAGAGTAGGTTGTTGCTAGGTTACTGCATTCTTTTCTTGAGTGGTCATTAGCCTACAAGAGTCTCCTAAACTCTCTTAAAATTCCCTTTCTATCTTTAACCCATAGTGGAATTTCTAAACTAACTAATTATCCTACTCTGAGCCTATCAATTCCACTTGTATGAGGAGACTAGAAAAGGCAAATTCATAGACAGAAAGTAGACTGTTCATTGTCAGGGCTGGAGGAAGGAGGAACGTGGAGGTCGTATTTCATGGGGGCAGTGTGGGGTGATGAAAACTCCTGGAGATGCATGAAGTGATGGTTGTCCCACACTGTAAATGTACCAAATGTCACTAAATTGAACACTTTAAATGGTTAAAATGGTAAAAATGTGTGTTACATATATTTTGTGCTGTGCTTAGTTGCTCAGTCATGCCTGACTCTTTGCAGCACCATGGACTGTAGTCTGCCAGGCACTTGGAGAATGGGGATTCTCCAGGCGAGAATACTGGAGTGGGTTGCCATGCCCTCCTGCAGGGAATCTTCCTAACCCAGAGATCAAGCCCATGTCTCCTGCTGTGCAGGCAGATTTTTCACCAGCTGAGCCACTAGGGAAGCCCGACCACAATTAAGAAAAAAAAAGTTTGGGTAGGAACTTTGTGTTCACCGGACGTTCTGGGCAAAAGGAATAGGTTCAAGGGACAGAAAAGATTGAGGGTTTTTTGTTTTGTTTTGTTTTTTGAGCAGAAGCTGTCAAATCTCAAAAACTCTCAGGTACCTTGGGTGATGCTTTGGCCACGCAAGGCTGACAGGTGATGGCAGAGCAGATATGGACGAGAGGGTGAGGCAGCAGAGTCTGGGGTCAGACTGAACAGCTCAGGAGTTGGTCGCCTCCAGCACCCAGGGTCCTGGGGTGGGGGTGTCAGGTGATACACAGAGGTCTGATTCAGTGAGCAGAAGACTGTGCTGGGAAATTAGCTGTTTGTCCAATAAGAAGTAAGGAGGGCTGGGTGGGGCTCAGCTTAAATCCTGCCAGAGTTGTGCAGAACACTGGGTCATCAGATGGCAGAGTGGAATGCAGGGCAGAAGAGCCCACCCCATAGGCCGAGAGCTCATCTGGAAGGAGAGCTGGTGATGCTGAGACCCCCGAGGCCCCCTGGCTTCCAGCACTGCAGGATCCCAGGCGGGACAGGGCAATGCTCAGCAGCCAGAGACATCAGCCACGGGAGGCAGGTTGCTGCTGTTCAGTAGCTCTGTCATGTCTGACTCTTTGCGACCCCAAGGACTGTGGCACGCCAGGCTTCCCTATCCTTCACCATCTCCTGGAGTTTGCTCAAACTCATGTCCATTGAGTTGGTGATGCCATCCAACCATCTCATCCTTGGTCACCCCCATTCTCCTCCTGCTTTCAATGTTTCCCAGCATCAGAGTCTTTTCCAATGAATTGGCTCTTTGCAGCGGCCAAAGTATTGGAACTTCAGCATCAGTTCTTCCAGTGAATATTCAGGGTTGGTTTCCTGTAGGATTGACTGGTTTGATCTCCTTGCAGTCGAAGGGACTCAAGAAGCAGGAGCTAATTGCAAACCACTCAAGAAGCTGGGCTTAGTCTGCTGGTCCACTCTGTCAAGGTTACCTTGCAGCTGCCTAGAGGGAGGAAAGAGCCAGACAGAGGGTTGACATGGGGCTGAATGAGTCCTAGGAAACATATGGGGAAAAAAGTGGAAGAAAAGCCTCCAAAGATGGTTAGGGCTGGATTGTAGACAAATTTAAGGCCAGGCTAAAAAGTTTAGTTGAATTTCATGAGTAGTAGGAAGACAGAAACCTCTTGAATAGGAAGTGATATAAAGAAAATATTGTCTTAAGAAGATTAATCTGGTATGTAGGATGTAGATGAAAGATAATGATAGCCAGGGCCAGGGTGGGGAAATGAAAAGGCGGAGTTAGCTGTGTAATTTATTTTTCTGTTGAGGAGAATTTTATTTTCCATGTTACAATATATTGCAGTCATTTAAAAATGAAATGTGTAATGTATTAGTTTTCATTATAAACATTGTAAGAGGAAGTGTAGAAAATCAAAACAGTAGAGGATAGAAAATAAAATTGCTCAGTCCTCTCTGCACCCAGGATAGTCACTAGTGATATCTGGGTGTATTTCCTTCCAGTCTTTTTTTTCCTACCTAGTTACTTAGACTGTTTGTTTGCTTGTTTGATATAGTTGTGATTGTGTAATGCATACAGCTTCACATCAGTTTTTTACTGATTATCTAGTGAGAAGTGGTTTAGTGTGGTAAAGAGTACAGACTCTAGACCTAGCTGCCTGGGTTCAAACCCCAACTTCTGCTGTTTACTAACTGTGTGATCTTGACCTCTCTGCCTCAGTTTCCAAAACTATAAAATGTAATGATAATAGTAGCTATTTCATAGGGTTGCTGTGAGGATTAAATGAGTTAGCACATGGGCAGCCCTTCGTGCCTGTCACACAATCACCATTACGTGTCAGGTCCTGGACCAAGTTATTGCACACATACGTGAGATGTTTTGAAGCTTTTCCCTCAAAATGGAAACTAGGGTAATTCACGAAGAATGGTGATGTCATTAACACTTATAGGAAAGCAGAAAGAATGACCATAAGGAATATTTCTAATTTTAATTGTATTGAGTTGGAGTTACAGACAAGAACAGGTGGAAGTAAGAGCACTTGGAGATAAAACACAGAAATCCAAAGGGGAAGTTTTGACCAGGTATATGGATTTGGGAGAAACCTTCTTGGAGGTGACTGCTAATATCGTTAGAAAGGAGTGAGACCACTAGAGGAAGGAGAAAACGCTGCGGGCGAAACTCTGGAGAACAGACACTGAAAGAAGGAAGGCAGAGAGGGAACTGGGGCAGGTGAAATGTTACAAGAGGAAACCAGACAGGAGGACTAGGCGGGTGGGATGGTGTTTGTGGACAGGATGCCCCTTGGGTGGGTGAGGCCCACGGTGGGGCAGTATGATGGACAGTCTCCTGCGTCCCAGATGGGCAGCTGGCAGGAGTCAACTCTCTGCCCTCTTCCCAGATGGAGCCTGGAAAGGGAGTGCCAGGACCCAGGTCTCCCAGCTCTATTTTTTCTCACAGTCTCCAAAATCTTTTCTCCTCTGACTCTGCTTGTCCGGAGCCCTGCTAAGCCTGCTCTGACTGGGATTCCCCCACATAACAGGAGGACTTGAAGACTGACCCTGTGGAGCCCCGTTGGTTAAATGCAATGAGAGGGTAGGCAGGAGTCAAGGCAAAATCCTGTTTTGAAAGTCAGAAGACGGTCATGCCTCCCCTTTAGGAACTTGCTGCCATTCCTTTGATGGCAATCTTAATCTCCTTCCCGGTTCACAGACGCCCCCAGACACCGCAGTGAAGCTCTGTATCCTGAGCAGGACAGAAAGAAAGCGTGTTCACTCACACGCGTGCTCCGTTTCTTATTTTCCAAAGGCCACAGAGGGGTGTACCACTGGGGGTGTGAAGCTGCAGAGGCGAGGCCTGGCAAGAGGAGTGAGGAGTTTTGAGCAAATATAGAGAAGATTGAAAATACACAGAAATTTTGAAGTGACGGGGAGGATCGTGGAAAGGGTTCTTGTGAGATGACTGGTCTGAAGTGTAGACAGACCTGCAGCGGTAAAGTGTACAGGCTCCAGAGACAGACAGTCTGATTCAAATAGCAGCTCAGACTCTCTGGAGCTGGGAGACAGTTCCTGGATCTCAGTTTCTGCATCTGTTGGGAAAAAAAAAAAAGAGTGTGATAACAACATTGTGATATTACCTGGTAGACTTGCTATGAGGATTAAGTGCATGGCTATGCCTATAACTATTTTTAGTTTAGATAATTAGACCAAAGGGTGTCAGATTAATCTTGGGAAAATCCAGTGACGGACAGAGGCAGAAGAAAATCCACCTCGCAGTTTATGATAGTGATTCAGACAGACTTTTTGTACCATGAGGCCCAGGGTCTGCTTCACTTTTCTTTATTCCTCTTATCACCCCTGGGGGTGTTACAACCAGGAACCTTCCTCCACTGAAAATGTAAGTTCTCAGAGAACAGCGATTGTGGTCTATTTTGTTCACAACACGGTAATTGCATAAGTAAGTGGCTAATTAAAAATACATAAACTTGCAGGGGAGCTTGTTCAGAATTGAGCCTGTGTCCCATAGGCACAAGAGTGGCTGGGGAGGGGCGGATGGAATGGGGTGGTGATGCAGGAAGGGGTCTGGGTGGGGGGAGCAGGGCGGATAAAAGGAAGGAGGAAGCAG
Source organism: Bison bison bison (assembly GCF_000754665.1). NCBI lineage: Eukaryota > Metazoa > Chordata > Mammalia > Artiodactyla > Bovidae > Bison > Bison bison. The sequence continues at coordinate 18,722,596 of NW_011495023.1, forward strand.
AGGGTAGGAGTTCAGAGCGCAGAGATGCAAACAGCATTCTGAACATTCCTGGGAAGATTTAACAGGATCCCAGGCCAGGGAAGTTCCTTTCCTATTTGGTCTGTTCCCACTTTACATCTCTTCTCTTGTCAGTTTTGGGGAAAGAACATTTGTCTAAATGAAAATATATATTCAAGTGTTTATAGTGATCTCATTTATTCATCTATTCCGTGGCATTTTTTATTCTTTATTTTTCTTTCCTTTCATTTGTGCTTTTCTCAAAGAATGTTTCAGGATTCGTCTATTTTGGTGGGCAGTTTTCTTATGAAAGAAACCTCGTTGGAATGGAATTATTAATCTAAATGCTATCTCGGTTTCTAACTTGTTCACTCATGAATCACCTTACTTTTTTCCTTCTCGTGTTGTTAGGATTTTATGATTTTCTTTTCTTCTTTTCTAAAGTCTTGAGGTGAGTGTTTACTAATTTAAGAACACGGTACTTGCCTGCCAAGAAGCTTCAGTCACGCTTGACTCTCTGCGACCTTATAGACTCCTCTGTCCACGGGGTTCTCCAGGCAAGAATACTGGAGTGGGTGGCTGTGCCCTCCTCCAGGGGAGATGTGGAGATTATGCTGGATCATCCAGGCAGACTCGGTACAATCGTGAGAGCCTTTACTAGAGGGAGGGAGGAGGGTTGGAGTCAGAGGAGAAGAGGTGACAACAGAGGGAGAGGTAAGGGGACAGAGAGAGAGAGACTTGAAGATGCCAAACTACTGCCTTTGAGGGGAGGAAGGAGCCGCAAGCTGAGGAGTGCAGGCGACCCCTGAAAGCTGGAGAAGATGGGAAGTGGCTTCTGCCCTGGACCCTCCAGAAGGAATAAGATGCTGCTGACACCTCCAGTTTAGGACTCTGGCCTCCAGAATTATATGACAGTGAATCTATGCTGTTTTGAGCCAGCAGATTTGCAGTAATTTGTTACAGCAGCAACAAGAAACCCATACCCATCTCACACTCCCTCTGTGGCCAAGCTTCCTTGCCAGCCCACCAGTCTACCGTTTCCAACACAGACCCCGGGGGTTCCAAAGAGCCTTGTGCTGCACAACTGCTGCAGAATGAGCTGTGTGATCAGAATGAACTCGAGTTCAGACCCAGAACCAATGACTTGGGACCTGTAGGGTCATTGGTAGGGGAGGTATGGTGGGACAGGGAAGAGAGTGTTAACACCAGGCCAACACGTATCCTTGTGCACAGGGGGCCCAGTTATGCAGCCCCCAGGAGGCACGTGAGAGCTGAAACTCTGGCCAGGCCCCACCTGCCGGGAAACTTACCCTTGCCCAGGCGCCATTGCCGAAAGGAAGAGACACCTTTTCCTAATTTGTCCAAAGGTCCCAGAAGGACCAGCAGAAGTCCTAGAAGGCAGATCTGACTCTGCCAGAAACCAATGAGGTGACCTCAGGTAAGTCACTTCCTTCTCCAGGTTTGTTACCTTTTGGATAAAAGTGACAATCAGGTCACTTTTCTGATGGGCCAGCAGCTAAGACTCCACATTCCTAATGCAGGGTGTTTGATCCCTCATCACGGAACTAGATCCCATATGCCATAACTAAGACCTGTTGCAGCCAAACCAACTGATTTTTTTAAAAAGAAGTGACAATGAATTAGGGAACTAACCTATGCCATTCAACTCCTTCACCACAAAGGGGGACTTCAGAGGAAGAAGTTCACCCTGACCAGCTCCTCTCCAGCTCTGCCTGGAGCATCCTGCATCCTTTGTATGCTTCTCCCCACAAGTGTCTACCAGCCACCTCAGGGCCTTTGCACACATGGTTTCCTTCACCCAGCACAAGATCCCCTTCTCCCTTCCTACAGATCTCTGCTGAAAAGACATTTATTCAGGGAGGGCTTTGTTCATTGACCATTCCATATAAGAGCATCACCCTTACACTCTCACCCCCACTCTGCTTAGTTTTATTCCTGTTACTTCTCACTAACACTGTTTTGTTTATTTGTATACACTCTGTCTCCCTGACTAGAACAAAGGCCCAGAAGTACACGAACACTGTGTCGTTAGCTGCTGCACCCTCAGTACCCAGTGGCTAGAGCGTACAGTAGGTGTTTGAGAAATATTTGTCAAATGAATGAACTTTTCTCCTCATATGAAATCTGCCTTCCACACTAAGGTGCTTAAGTGTTTTGTGGTTTTTTTTTTTTTTTTTTTTTTTTTTTTTTTTGTAATTTTACTCCCTGGCCCTGCATGGAGGTGAAGGTAAAAATGACTAGTGATTACTTCACAATTTGTCCTGATTCCCTTCTCCCTGGTGTCATCATCTTTTAGGATGTGATCAGGGTATAAAGAGGCATATAACAAAATGAAACCTTTTGTTGAAAATGCAGGAGACACGGGTTCGATCCCCGGGTCAGGAAGATCCCTTGGAGGAGGAAATGGCAACCCACTCCAGTATTGTTGCCTGGAGAATCCCATGAACAGAGTCTGGCTGGCTATAGTCCATGGGGTTGCAAAGAGTTGTACATAACTGAATGACTGGGCACACACACACATGCTGAAAATTCATCAGTATAGAAATGTC
>NW_011495023.1:18725313-18740791 GCF_000754665.1 Bison bison bison
AGAAATGTCTACTTTCTGCCTTCTTCATCTTCACCTGCAAAACAACAAATTCATCAAATTAAAACTCACGCTTAGCGATGAAAAATGCTGACATTTTACATGCATTCAGTCATCTGAAAATTACTCTCTAAGTTTTGTTCCAAGAGCCCAAGTCAATAGGTAGGAAAGAGCCACTCTCGCCCTGAAGTTTGACCCACTGTGATTTTTCCTCCACTGGCCCTGTTCACATCTCTCTGAAACCTCTACTACCACCCCCTGCCCTTTGGCCCAGGGGTGGGTGGGCCTGCAGGTGGTGGGCAGGATACAGACACCATCTCCCTTCTTTTCTCAGGAAGCTAAAGCTGTTCTAATGGCTATGACTTGGGTACTTTCATTAAATGTGAGCCTGAGTGGACAAATAGCCACATTTTCTTTCTTTTATTATTAATTAATTATATTAATTAATAATTATTTTATATTAATAATTAATTAATTGTCTTTGGTTGTGCTGGGTCTTCGTTGCTATGTGCCAACTCTCTCTAGTTGCAGTGAGCGGGGGGCTACTCTTTACTGGGGTGTGCGGGCTTCTCCTTGTGGTGACATCTCTTACTGCCGAGCACCAGCTCCAGGGGCACGGGCTTCAGTATTTGCAGCTCTCGGGCTCTAGAGCATGGGCTCAATAGTTGTCGTGCAAGGGGCATGTGGAATTGCTCCAGTCCAGGGATTGAACCTGTGTTCTGGGCATTGGAAGGCAGATTCTTATCCACTGTGTCACCAGGAAAGTCCTAGCCACATTTTTCCGATTCTTCTAACTGAAGGTAATTTCTAATTTGTGCTCAGGAATAGCTTCTAGCTCTGCCTTTTAATTCTCCCAGCTTTAAGGGCATCCAGATGGTGGGAGATGTAGAGAAGAATTTATGCCAAGGAGACTCTTGCTATGTATTTTTTCTCAGTTGCTCCTTGTGAGAAGGCGTGAGTCTCTAGTGACCCCCAGGTGTGCGGGCTCCTTGATGCCAACTCACAGGGAGGTGGGCTTTTCCTGTGAGATGAGCCTTCTGTATGGTAGAGAATGGTGACATATACCTGGTCCAGGATCACCACTCTTTCCTCTACTGTCTTGAGTGTATATTCTAAAACACTGGCCACCTGGAAGACGCATAAACTGTGTTATCCACATGTGAAAGGTCCTGACTGAACATTAACCTTTTCACTGGAAATTCCCGTGTTGAGTGGGCAGATACATTTGGAGAGAAACTCGAGTCTAACTTCAGTCTCCATCAAACAGTGGCCTTTCTTCTTTTTAGCCATGGGAAGGACTCTGTCCCTAAACGGCTGAGATCCACAAGCAAAAGTCCAGCTTCGTTATCTGAGCAGAGCAACTTGGCCTGCCTGCGGGAAGCTCATTAATTCCAAATGGAAAATAATCAGCTGAGAAAAGGATGGGTGGGATTCTGTCTTCCTCCTTTTCCTGTGAATTAGAGGAACAGGAGTTCTGGCTGAAAGATGGCTTGGCAAGAGAGTTTGACTCTGCAAAGGAAACCCTTCTCAGGAGCAGAAAAGTGACGACCGCCCAGAGAGCGAGCACGGAGGAGGCCACGTCGTCTCACACTTTGGAAGCTGGCAGGGGTCTCAGCTGCGTCCACCATGAGAGGGTTTCTGTCAGGCTCACCTTTTCCAGCAAGCATTCTCTGTAACGACCACAGGCCATACGTGACTAGAAGCCCTTCCGCTTCGTTCTCTCCTTCCCCTTTTTCTATGTGAACGTTGTGGGTGGGTGAGGAGAGGCTGAGAAGGAAGTAAAAGAAAATTATAAGGATTTCTAGCTTTTTAAAAAGCAGTAATAATAAAACCAAAACCTAAAAGCCACTGGGTCACATGCCCCAATCTGTAAAGATAGAAGCAAATTATATGTAACACTCTATCTGCATAAGCAGCTCATTTTTCAGTTTCCTTTTATTAACACTTTTTTTCATTACTCTCTTTCTCCTTTATCTGTTTTTTCATTCTATTTTTCTCAACCTGTTTTGTTTTGTTCTCCTCCAACTCCTTCCCTGTATACTTTGTTCTCCTAATCCTCGTTTCTTATTTTCTTCTTTAACCTCCCTTTCTTCTAAAATTCCACCCTCCACACCAACCCCCGGCTGTAGACCGTCGGAGAAAGTTCTGGATTTCATGTCATACAACCTGATGTTGGAAGGAGATGTGAAACCACTGGCTCATGTGGTAGTAATAACTGAGTCTTTCTAAACATTTATAGGGACCCAAGGAAATGCTTAGGATGAAACCTCTTTTAATGTCTCCATATGGTACTCTGGCATTAAAATGTTTTTTAAAAAATTACACTGTCATAATAGCTATTAAAAATAATTTAAGAATTTTTGACTTATAAATATTTCAATATTATTTTAAAATCAAGGCTAAGATTATAAGTATGCATGGTTGCGTCATACTTGTGGGTAGATTGAGGTTTTTCTACCTGCTTCCCTGGTGGTCAGTTGGTGAAGAATCTGCCTGTGATGCAGGAGACCTGTTTCGATCCCTGCGTCGGGAAGACCCCCTGTAGAAGGAAATGTCAGCCCCTTGCCTGGAGAATTCCATGAACAAAGGAGTCAGACAGGCTATAGTCCATGGAATCGCAAAGAGCTGGACATAAATATGTGACTAACTTTCACTTTCATTTTTTACCTTTTAAATTTTTTCATTAGTATTTTTTCTTTTTTAAAAATTGAAATATAATTGGTTTACAATATCATGTCAGTTTCATATTACAGCAAAGTGATTCAGTTATACACACACATACACATTCTTTTCCAGATTCTCTTCCCTTACAGGTTATCATTAGTTTTTTAAAAGATTTTTTTCAAAATAATTGGTATAACGGATCATCACAGCAGCCTCTGTTTTAGAAAAAGTTTCTTGATTCTAGTCATTAAGTTGACTCTGTGTGCACAGTTGCTTAGCCATGTTCTACTCTTTGCAACCCTATGGATTGTAGCCCGCCAGGCTCCTCTGTCCATGAGATTTTCCAGGTAAGAATACTGGAGTGGGTTGCCATTTCCTCCTCTAGGGGATCCTCCCAATCCAGGGATCAAACCTGCGTCTCTGGCATTGGCAGGCAAATTCTTTACCACTGAGTCACCTGAGAAGCCTTAAGCTGACTTGTTCAGTTGCTCAGTTGTGTCCAACTCTTTGCGACCCCATGGATTCCACCACACCAGGCTTCACTTCTTCACTGTTTCCCAGAGTTTGCTCAAACTCATGTACATTGAGTTGATGATGCCATCCAACCATCTCATCCTCTGTCGCTCCCTTCTTCTCCTGCCCTCAATCTTTCCCAGCATCTAGTTAGTCACAATTTAAATTATCTGATGGAGATTTCCCTGGTGGTCCAGTGGTTAAGAATCCACCTGCCAATGCAGGGGACTTGGGTTCCATCCCTGGTCCGGGAAGATCCCACGTGCTGTGAAGCAACTAAGCTCGTGCACCACAACTATTGAGCCCTTGCACCCTGGAGCCTGTGCTCTGCAACAAGAAAAGCCACCACAAAGAGAACCTGTGCACTGCAAGGAAGACTAGCCCTCACTCACCACAACTAGAGAAAATCCAGCAACTATGACCCAGGGCAGCATCAATAAATCAATAAAAACAGTAGATGAAAACAATTACTCGATGATGTTACTAGTTGAATAACAACACATTTTATTCTATTATTCTTTTTCTAATATGCTATTACTCTTGTTGCAGTGCTCCCTTACACAAATTCTAGGAGATCCCCTCCTTCACCTGTAGGAAATACTGATCCTAAGAACAATGTGCCCCATATTTTTACCAAAAAAAGCCTCTGAGTACCCCTTTGCCCATGTCTCACTTACAATCCTTCGTACTCCTGCCATTGATGCTATATAGTTCATTCCACATGTTAGTGTGACTGGGCTAAGGGATGCCCAGGGAGCTAATAAAGCACAACTTCAGGTGTGTCTGTGATGGTGTTTCCAGAAAAGATTAGCCTTTGAATTGGTGAGTAAAGCAGGTGGTCCCTCCCAGCATGGGTGGGCATCAGCCAGTCCCTTGAGGGACTATACAGAACACAAAAGTAGAGGAAGGACAAACTTGCTGTCTGTTGGACTTGGGACATCATCTTCTGCCCTTGCACATGGGTGCTTTTGGTTCTCAGGCCTTTGGACTCAGACTGAATTATACACTAGCTTTCCTGGTTCTCTGGTTTGTAGATAGCAGATGGTGAGACTTCTTGACCTCCATAAGTACAGGAGCCAATTCCTATAATAAATCTCTTTATACACATATATGATATGTAATACCATAATATATTACACTCAATCTGATCTATATCTAAATCTGTATCTGTATCAATATCTCTACCTGCTGGTTCTCTGGAGATCCCTGATGAATACAGGCTGTGGCCACCACTCTTGGTCACTCACTCGTGGGGCTGTCTACACAGGACCCCAACAGTGTGGGATCTAGTGAGACCACAGGCTCTTTGTGCATCCTGGAACCCATTGGCAATCTGTTGGTCCAGGTAAACCTTCCTAATTCCCTTTTCATAATTGTCCTTTTGCCTGCAGTGGAGAGTCTAAGACAGTCCTCATCTTCACAGGAATGTTTCTAGACTGAGAAAAGTATAAAAATGAAATAATGTATGGTATCACCTTCCAGAAAAATACCTAAATAAAACAGCTTGGAGTTAGCAGATAATTGTACCACACAATGCTGGCAATAAATCCTTAGAATCATCATTGGATTCACTAATCTTTGTATTCTCAGGCCTTGCCAGAAGCCAGCACATAACAAGCTCTTATAAATTTTGAATGAATATATGAAACAAAGATTTACTTTATTCAAGAATACAAGAGAAAGAGAGCTTCAAAGGTACAGGGAAAACAGTAATGTTTCAGTATCAATTAATTATTTATATTGATTGAAGACATCATTTACTACACACGAACAAAAATAAAGTCAAATAAATTATGAAACTTTCACTAAAGACTATTAAATAAATGCAAATTACAGTTCAAGGGTACGCAGTTTTCTCAGATGAATTAAACAGCCCGATATTAAAAAGCACTCCATTTTGCCAATGACATGATTCAAATGTCTTTCACGTATTTGTTTTCCATTTGTGTATCTTTGATAATGTGTCTGTTCAGCTCTTTGGCCCATTTGAAAAATGTGTTTATTTTCTTATTGAGTTTTAAGAGTTCTTTATGTTTTCTGAATCTAAAACCTTTATCAGACATGTTATTTGCAAATGTTTTCTCCCATTTTGAGGGTTTTTTTTTTTTTTCATTCTTGTAACAAGGTCTTACAAAAAGCAGATGTTCCTAATTTTAATCAAGTCCACCTTTTTCTCTTGTGGATCATATCTAAGAAATGTTGCCACAAGTCACAAGTAGTTTTTCATGGGTTTGATAGAAAAGACATCTGGATGTGAACTTTCAGGTATGATACAGAAAATGTACTGTTTTAAATAACTTTCTATAGCAAAATAAATGCTACAACTGAAAAAAAAATCCTTTAGAAATGTTATGGTTTTATTATTTACAGTTAGGCCAATGATGTGTTTAGAAATTTTATGGTGTGGTGGTTTAGTCGCTAAGTTATGTCTGAGACCCCACAGACTACAGCCTGCCAGGCTCCTCTGTCTACGTGATTTCCCAGGCAAGAATACTGGAGTGGGTTGCCATTTCCTTCTCCAGGGGATCTTCCTGATCCAGAGATCCAGCGCTGGTCTCTTGCATTGCAGGCGCTCTCCTGCATTGCAGGCAGATTCTATACAAGCTGAGCCACCAGGGAGAAATTTTATCATTTAGAAATTTTAGTTCTTTTAGAAATTTTATAGTTTTATATTTACATTTAGGCCAATGATCTTTTTAAGAGAATTTTTTTTTTTATATGGCATGAGGTGTGAATCAAAGCTTTTTTTTTTTGCATATGGTTATCCAATTATTCCTGCACCTTTTGTTTAAAAAAATCATTTTTGCTCTAATTTACCCTGGTGATTTGTTGAATATCACTTGACCCTGGATATGTGGCTTACTTTCTGGACTCCTATTCAGTTCTACTGATCTATTTGTCAGACTGTGCTCTTTTTTTATTCTGGAACTTAATGGATTTTTTAAAAAATATTTATTTATTTATTTGACTGCACGGGATCTTAGTTGCAGCATATGGGATCTTGTCCCCTGACCAGGGATAGAAGCCAGGACCCCTGCATTGGGAGCTCTGAGTCTTAGCCCCTGGACCACCATGGAAATCCTGGAACCTACTGGGTTTTTCTGTTTATTCAACAAGAAAGTAGAAGCCTTTTTAAAAGAGATCAGCACTCAAACTATTGGACAAATCATTATTGGAGATCAATTGATCATTACTGGAGAAATTTTTGTTAATACAGATTGGTGTTTGGTTTTATTGGGGGTTGCTTTAAAGTAATATAACCAATATTTGATCATTTATCTACAAAATGTTTCAAAATGATTAATAGGGCTTTTTTCAAGGGGGAGGGTAAAGCAACCTTTGCAATTCTGAAAAGAGAAATATTTCTTAAACAAAAAAATTATGAATAGTGACTGTTGTTTTTAACTAGAAGAAATGGTTTTCTTCTGTTGGCTCACTGAAACATAAATGATTGAGTTTGTCAGTAAAGCAGGTTTTACTGGGCTTCAAAGATTTATTAAAATTTCCTTAATTTACCTTACGGAAAATTTCAATTTGTGTTCAGAGAAGCACATCATTCCACAAATTGGCAAATAAATGCTCAAATGTATCATATTAGTGGGTAGTAATATTTCAATAAGTATTAAAATATTAATACTTGGAGTGGCACAAACATGGCTATTCAGAATAAAGGAATTGATTTGGGTCCCAGCAACCTGGTGGCTCAGATGGTAAAGAGTCTGCCTGCAAGGCAGGAGACACGGGTTCATTCCCTGGTCCGAGAACATCCCCTGGCGAAGGAAACGGCAATCCACTCAGTATTCTTGCCTGGGAAATCCCATGGACAGAGGAGCCTGGTGGGCTGCAGTCCGTGGGGTTGCAAAAGAGTTGGACATGACTTAGCAACTAAACAGCAACAAGAGCAACCAATAATCATAGGATGTACAGCAAAATCACCCTTGTATTTGGTTAGTGCTTTCTATCACTTAATTTGCACATACATAGTAATTAATATTTTATCCAGCTGCTGAGAGTTTAAAAGGTAACACTGTGACACTTACGCTGCACTGAAAGAAGCTGCTTTGAACAAATTAGATCACATGCATTTTCCATGTATAGTTTTGCTACAGCTCCATGTTCAAAACAGGAAGTTTATAAAACAGGAAGGACTAGAAATAGGAGGTCTTTTTTCAGTTGTAATATTCGTCTGACTTTTGATCGTGGATAATCATTGCTTGTTTTCTCGGGTATAAAGTGGGAATGAGTCCATCGGTAACACAGAGATACTGTGAGACTCCCAAGGTCTGTCATGTGACAGGTGGGGGAAATTATAGAGTCATGTATCACATGCCTGTGGAGCTTGGCTGCAGGGTTTTCACAATCATTTTGAAAGTTTGAATCTCCTCATTAGCAGCAAGATAGGCAGGTGGGAATCAAGAACTCTATTTCATGACTTCTGAAGGTGACTGAAAGATTAGAATAATACAAGCTGACAATTGAAAAATTAGTGTCCGCTATAATTTATTACAATAATGAAAGGCATATGTCTCTGTATTTTCCTCTGTTGATTCTGTGGACTTATGAATAATAGCAGAAAATGATTTAGACTGTTTGTGTCAAAGGTAATGTGATATCATGTTACAAACATCATGACCGTACTCTTTTATATTCTATTTCTCTAAAAGTAAAAGTTGTTGCCTATCCGGGGAAGAAAGGGGCAGTCTGAAAGAGCCCACATCTGCTCTGAGAGGACTGAAGGTGACGTAGGAGTTGAGGGTGAGGCTGGGGAGAAAGATTTGAAGCTTAGGGAGGGCAGTGGGGATGAAGTGTGGGAAGCAGGCACAGACTCCGGTGCAGAGAGAAGGTGCCAAGAATGAGGCCATCGTGGAGGAAATGATGCACAGGTGACTGGGGAAGAAAAGGGAACAGGAAAGGTGAGAGGAAGAAGTGTGATCTGGCCTCTGCTGCTTGCATTATGGTTCCAAGTGGATAAAAGGAATTTAACGGATGTTGAGAAGAATGAGAGAAGGAGGAGAAGAAAGGTGGGGAAAGGAGCAGGAAGGAGGAAAAGCAGACACTTTGAGGGACTACTCAAAGGACCATTCATCGTCTCTGATGAGCTCCCAGGAGGTTGCTTGTAGGCTCTTAATCATAAGATCTATGGGATGATTCCAAGAGCCGTTTCACCAGGCCTGCAATGTCAAGTAGGAAAGAGGAAGAATTTAAGGAGTTGGTCAATTCACAAGCTATTACTCAAGGAATTTCTAAGAGAAAAGAGGAAGATTGTTGGCGGAATTCTGTCACCATGCTAGGCGGCCAGCCAAAGACAAAGTCCCTCTCTTCTTATTACTGAGATGTGATGATGTTTCCTGGAGATTTCCTAGTTAAGTATCTAAAATGGTATTGCAGAATTTGGTCAGCTGAGTGAGAGAATGAAACAGGGTAAAGAAAGGGAAGGCATTTTTGTAGAAGAAGCATGATGAGTAGAGGTGGGATTCTTCTGAGATGCATTACCTGGGGTAGAGAGATGGTGTGCAGATGAAAAATAATATGTCTCCATTAGTATCCAGCCTGAGAGCATCAAGTGTCAAGTTGCTTCACATGAAACTGCTGGTTTGAGGACAAAAGTTGGGTTTGGAAATGAAGTTGCTCAGTGTTTGCTGACCACCCCACAGGGCAAGGGTTGTAGGAACTACTTGCTGAAAATACTCATGTGTCTGAGAATCCTCACGTGTAGCAAAACCCACTAGCTTAGATCAGCAACACTCTATGTTAGAAGAAATCAGGTTGGTCATCCTCCTTCATATCTGTCCTTTCTTCCACTTCCCTAGTGTCCTCAGGGTTTCATCTATGATGTAAGATAATAATAGTGTCCCTTCCCTATTAGGCTTCCCTAATAGCTCAGTTGGTAAAGAGTCTACTTGCAATGGAGGAGACCCTGGTTTGATTCCTGGGTTGGGAAGATCCCCTGGAGAAGGGATAGGCTACCCACTCCAGTCTTCTTGTGCTTCCCTGGTGGCTCAGATGGTAAAGAATCTGCCTGTGATGTGGGAGACCTGAGTTTGATCCCTGGGTTGGGAAGATCCCCTAGAGAAGGAAATGGCTACCCACTCCATTATTTTGGCCTGGAGAATTCCATGGACTGTATAGCCCATGGGGTCACAAAGAGTCAGACACGATTGAACCACTTTCACTTTCATACACACACACACAGTAATACAGTATTTTTGAAGAGCAGATGAGATCATGAACACAAAGCTTTTGGCACACGGAAGGCCCTTAACATGGGTTAGATTGTAAGCCCACAAGGACTGTTTTGTTTTTTTACCATCAAATCTCCAATGCCTAGCCCAGTGCCTGGCAAGTAGTGAATGTTCAATATATGTGTGGGAATAAAGGAGTAACTTCTCACACCCACCAGCACAGCTCAGATTCTTAATCTTTGTTTTGGTATGTAACTGTAGCCTCCCCATAAGTCTTCTTGGCTCCAATCTTGCCTCTCTCTAATTTAATTGTCAAAACGCCACTGGAACTTTCTAGAACACAAATCTGGTAACTTTTTTTGCCTATTTTTTTTTTTAACATTCAAGAATTTTATTGGATTCACAAAACAAAATTTGGGGTATAAAATTTCTTGATGTTTCTTATTCTGTTGAGACACTGGTCCATGAAGAGTTCAGTTCTTTCAGATTGGTTATTGCCAAGTTTCTTTGCAAAGCTACGTGAACATCAGTCCATTAATATTGAGAGAAACAAAGCAATTCTAATTAAATTTGTATTGACGCTTAGGGAGAAAATAAAGTTGATCTCTCAGATCAGTCATGTCTTGGAACAAAATGGGGATATACAGTTTGATTAGGAATCAGTTTTTCTTGCTTAATTATTAAAAGGGTCCCCATTACACCACAGATAAAAGCCACTCTCCTTAGCATGGCTTAAAAGGACCTTCATCCTTTGCCCACATTTACTTCTCTTTTCAGAAAATCCCTTAAGAGCATGGGGCTGCTTAACACAAGATAACTCTTCTTCCTCAGGGTACATTGATTGGAATTGAATTTTGCTGCCCATAACGCAAACCTAATTACACTGGCTTAAGTGTAAGCCACACAGTAAGAGACCTGGAAGTGGGCAGAGCCTCATGTGCTGTCAAGTTGTAATGGACTCGGGTTCCTTCTAGACTCCACTTACCGTTCAGAACTGCATCCAGCTGCTTCAGCAGTACAGCGAGGGGCTTCCCTCGTGACTCAGACAGCAGAGAATCTCCCTGCAATGCGAGAGACCTGGGTTTGATCCCTGGGTCAGGAAGGTCCCCTGGAGGAGAGCATGGCAACCCACTCCAGTATTCTTGCCTGAAGAATCCCCATGGACAGAGGAGCTTGGCAGGCTACAGACCATGGGGTCGCGGAAGAATTGGACACAACTGAGTGATTTACTAGGCACAAACTTAATGGAAAAAGAAAAATTCTGTTCTTAACAGTACAGGGAGTAGGACTCAGAACTTGGACTACTCGTGTCAACTGCCAGGTTAAAAAAAATGAGAATTTGAGAACAAAGACTAGATGTGGAAATGTTCAACCAAGCATGGCTGCATTGTTGGTTCTAAAAAACTTTGCCTAAGGATATAACTAACCAATATGTTATATCCCTGTTGCTTCAGGGAATTTCTGCCCATCTTTGTATCTGAGGCCACAGTCTGCTCCCTGGGCAAACGGGTCACTCTCAACAGCACTTTCCTTATCAAGACTCCCTGCCAAGACTGTCCAGGGCGCATGCTCCCTTCCTGCATTCTAATCAACTGAATGTTCTAATCAACTGAATGTTGCTTTATTAACAGGGAGCCTGGTGATATTTAGAGGATTTCAATACCTTCTTTAGCTTGTGGTTTCTGTCCTCTCTTCAGAGATGACATATTTTTATTCTAGGCTCAAAGAAGTGGGGAAGGGTAAAGGGTAAAATAGGCTAACAAATTCTTGCTGCTGCTGCTAAGTCACTTCAGTCGTGTCTGACTCTGTGTGACCCCTGGGGGCAGCCCACCAGGCTCCCCCGTCCCTGGGATTCTCCAGGCAAGAACACTGGAGTGGGTTAACAAATTCTTACTTTCGTTAACAGCTTGTTGAAAAATGAGGACCACACTTCTGTTAGGAAAACCAAAGTGGTTTCCTTTTCTGCTCCATAAAATGATCCTCTAAGTCGGATGAGTCCTCCCAAGCCAGATTCCTGTCTTCTTATCCTGATATTCTCTCAATGCCTAATATGAGGACTTGCCCTCCAGTGTATGTTCAGAAAAATAGATGGTTGGATACACAGAAAATTTGCATAGAGTGAAATACCTTCAATGTTGAGCTGTTTGGATTGGAACTGTCAAAAGTTAACTACTGGCCCCTAGATACTTGCAACAACTCTAAAAATATATATCCTAAGCTAGCCCTCCCTGGAAGGAAAGTTATGACTAAGCTAGATAGCATATTAAAAAGTAGAGATATTACTTTGTCAACAAAGGTCCGTCTAGTCAGGCTATGGTTTTTCCAGTAGTCATGTATGGATGTGAGAGTTGGACTGTGAAGAAAGCTGAGTGCCAAGGAATTGATGCTTTTGAACTGTGATGTTGGAGAAGACTCCTGAGAGTCCTTTGGACTGCAAAGAGATCCAACCAGTCCATTCTAAAGGAGATCAGCCCTGGGATTTCTTTGGAAGGAATGATGCTAAAGCTGAAACTCCAGTACTTTGGCCACCTCATTCGAAGAGTTGACTCGTTGGAAAAGACTCTGATGCTGGGAGGGATTGGGGGCAGGAGGAGAAGGGGATGACAGAGAATGAGATGGCTGGATGGCATCACTGACTTGATGGACGTGAGTTTGAGTGAACTCCAGGAGTTGGTGATGGACAGGGAGGCCTGGTGTGCTGCGATTCATGGGGTCGCAAAGAGTCGGACACGACTGAGCGACCGAACTGAACTGAACTGACTGAACCTTCCCTGGGATGGCCTCTGAGTATTTGTAAGGACTACAGTAGTTGTGAGAACCAGCTCCATGGAATCTGGATCTTGAGAACTTTGAATTCTCAGTGGTGGTTTATGGAGCCTCCAGTGTTTAAAAAGAAACCTTTTGCCAATTTCAGATCTAACTTGTGCTTAGTGCAGAAAGCTGCATATTGAACAACGAGGTGTCTCCCTCCCCACCATCAACAAGCGTCTCCCCCTACCCCCACCAGAGGGCACGTTGTTAATACTTGCATTCATATCCTTTCCGATAGTTTTCAGTGCACTTAGAAACATGTGTATATGTGCAAATCAACCTAAAAAATGACTTGTGTTATATAAATCTTATCACATAATAATTTCCACAAGTTCGTTTCTTTTTGTTATCATTTTTTATGAGAGAATGTCCCATGCCAGTACTTAACAGTTCAAATAATTCCTTTTGGTCGCTACGGTTTCTACTGCATAAAGCCATCTAACATGCCTAGCTCAGTTTGCTCTGGGAGCAGTTATTTTCCCTTCCTTCCTATTTTTCCATTTCCTTCTTTTCCTTTTTGCTTTACTTATTTTTTTTTTGGCTGTGCTGAGTCTTCCTCATGGGGTGTGGGGCTTCTCTAGTTGCAGCAAGCATGGTGATGATCGTGCTTAGTTCAAGGGCATGTGGGATGTTTAGGTCTCCGACCAGGGATTGAACCCAAGTCCCCTGTGTTGGAAGGTGAACTCTTAAACACTGGATCACCAAGGAAGTCCCACAAACAGTTCTATCATAAACTTCTTTGTACCTAAGTTTCTTTTCTAACAATTTTCCTTCTTTCAAGGATTGTCAGTGTGATGGGTGAAACTTGCAATCTCCTTGTTTCTCTCCCTCGCATTTCATATGAATTAAGTGAAGCATTATTTTAATCTGTTGGCCATTTACACTTCTTCTGTGAACTGTTCAGATCTGTGCCATCCTACACGACGACCATGAGCCACATGTGGCTATTGAACACTTCGGATGTACCAGCCTGAACAGAGATGTGCAGTCTGCATAAAACACACTAGAGATTTCAAAGAGGGTATCATATACTTCATGAATGTTTTCCTATTGACTGCATGTTCAAGTAATAATATCATGCACATGCTGCTTTAGATAATTTTAATGTGGTTACTGAAAATTTTTTAATTACCTGTATAGCTCACGTGATATTCCCGTTGGACAGAGATGTTAGGATTTTGGTTTAGGTGTATTGTTATCTTTTTCTTATTGATTTATAGGGGCTCTTGATATATTGCTAGCACCTATCCATTGACCACCATAAAAGTGAAAGTGATAGTCACTCGTTGTGTCTAGCTCTTTGCAGACCTCATGGATAGTCTCCTGCCAGGCTCCTCTGTCCATGGAATTCTCCAGCCAAGTATACTGGAGTGGGTTGCTGTGCCCTCCTCCAGGGGATCTTCCCAACCCAGGGATCCAACCAGGGTCTCTTAAATCTCCTGCACTGGCAGGCATGTTCTTTACCACTAGCATCACCTGGGAAGCCCACTGACCACTACATTTGTAGCAAATATTTCTTCTCAGTCTGTAACTTAATTTTTATTGAATTCCAGAGTTTCTTGAAATGCAAACATTGTTCTTAGGAATCTGTCTCTTGTGCTGCATTTCCTTTATCACGTTCAGGCTTCTGGTTTTGTGTCCTGCTAAGGAAATCTTTTACCATGTCTAAACTACAAAAAATAATCCAAGGCCTGGTGAACCTTTTGGTCCTCTGGTCACCCAGCATCACTACTTCTACAGGAGGAAGGCATCGACTCACCCTTCTGGGTGCTCTGGGGCACCTGGGTGTCCAGCTTGGCGCCATCCTGGGCTGGAAGTCCCTCCCTCTTCCCCTCTCCTAGCCTCTGAGCAACTTCCTCTAAGCTCTCCAGCCCCCACCCCAGGCTTTGGCCAGCCGTCCTCGTCGTGCTCCCTCCAACAGCTAGGGAACAACTTCAGGGGATACCCACCCTAGCAGCAGCTCCACTACAGCACCCGCTGCCTCCTTTTGGGGGTCCCCAGCAGCAGCAGGAGAAGACCTACTCCCTTCTTGGAGCTTTGCTGGGCAGCCACAGGGACTCTGGGGAGATGGATGCCTGACCTAGGACCTCAGAGCTCTGTGGTTGCAGGTACCTCTCAACTGTAAGGAAACTTTAGCATCATGTCCCTTGTGGTCCCCTTTGGGAGGTGGGCAGAGCCAGGCATGTTGGCCTCCATCATCTCAGTGAAGACTCCATGTCCAGGTTTTCTTCTGAAGGGCCCGAGGTGCCCAGGTCCTCAGGACCTCGAGCACAAAAGAAAGCTGGGATCCAAGCCTCTGGAGTCAGGGGAGTCAGCCTCCGGAAGGCGTTTTAGGACAAAGCCTGGGAGGGGTGCTGCCCTGACAGTGCCTCCAGCCCATGTTCCCCCATCTTCTGCTCTGTTGGGCACCACCAGCGACTTATCCCATGGGGTACAGCTCTCACCCACCCCTTACCTATGCTCTGAAGGTTTTTTTTATGTCTTAAAATTAAAATTTTATTTTATATTGGAGTGTAGTTGATTTACAATGTTGTGTTACCTTCAGGTGTACAGCAAAGTGATTCAGTTATTCATATATCCACTCCCTTTTAGATTATTTTCCCTATAGGTGATTACAGAATACTGAGCATAGCACACTGTGCTATACGGTAGGTCCTTGTTGGTTATCTATTTTACATATCAGTTCAGTCACTCAGTCATGTCTGACTCTTTGTGACCCCATGGACTGCAGCACTCCAGGCTTCCCTGTCCATCACCAACTCCCAGAGCTTGCTCAGACTCACGTCCATCGAGTCTGTGACGCCATCAAACCATCTTATTTTCTGTCGTCCCCTTCTCCTGCCTTCAATCTTTCCACCATCAGGGTTTTTCAAATGAGTCAGTTCTCCACATCAGGTGGCCAAAGTATTGGAGCTTCAGCTTCAGCATCAGTCCTTCCAATGAATATTCAGGACTGATTTCCTTTAGGATTGACTGGTTGGGTCTCCTTTGCAGTCCAAGGGACTCTCAAGAGTTTTCTCCATCACCACAATTCAAAGGCATCAATTCTTCAGCACTCAGCCTTCTTTATGGTCCAACTCTCACATCCATACATGACCACTGGAAAAACCATAGCTTTAACTAGCTGGATCTTTGTTGGCAAAGTAATGTCTCCGCTTTTAATATGCTGTCTAGGTTGGTCATAGCTTTTCTTCCAAGGAGCAAGTGTCTTAATTTCATGGCTGCAGTCACCATCTGCAGTGATTTTGGAGCCCAAGAAAATAAAGTCAGCCACTGTTTCCACTGTTTCCCCATCTATTTGCTATGAAGGG
>NW_011495023.1:18740891-18745970 GCF_000754665.1 Bison bison bison
ATTTTGGAGCCCAAGAAAATAAAGTCAGCCACTGTTTCCACTGTTTCCCCATCTATTTGCTATGAAGTGATGGGACCAGATACCATGATCTTAGTTTTTTGAACGTTGAGTTTTAAGCCAACTTTTTCACGCTTCTCTTTCACTTTCATCAAGAGGCTCTTTAGTTCTTCTTCACTTTCTTTTTATATATAGTAGTGTGTGTATGTTAATCCCAGCCTCCTATTTTTTCTAGTATTTCTGTGTAGTGGAAACTCTGTGTGTGTGCTACAGTGGATTGCTCCCAACCTCATGTTCAGTGGGTTTAATTAGTAGCTTGAAAGAAACGATGATGAGAGATTGACAGCACGAAAATCAGCAAATGCTACAAAACAGGTCTTCAGGAATCATTTTGTTAATTCTCCAGATTTTTCTGGGCAACAAGCATGGAGAAAATATTAATAATGGAGATTAAATTTTAAAATATGTCACATCTGTTGTCATTACATTGTCAATAATACCAAAAATTGAGGAAATACTCTTACAGTATTTAAAAACTATTTTACAATTTAATCAAGAAGAAGTCCACATAGTAGATGAACAAAGTACAGTTAAGGCAAATTTCTTACTCCTTCATGGAAATGAAAACATCTGGGAACTACATTCAGAGAACCCATTTCACAGGTATCACCACAGTCCTTATTTTAAAACATTTGAATAATGAAAGTCTCTCTTCCTTTCAAAAATTACATCTCACTCATTTCTTTCTTTCTTTTTTTTTCATTTGCGCCTACTGCGTGGGTTAGGACTCCAGAACAATATGAAATAATGGTAGTGTTATTTGGCATTCTTGATTTGATCCTTATATTAATACTTCTATTTTATCATTGACAATGCTGTGTACTCTGGTTTTGGGAGATACTAGTTAGGAGTCTGGAATTTAATTTGAATACTTTCCTGCTCACTAATAGGAAACTTCTACAGTCTGTTCTTAGTAAAATTTCCTATTTGAAAAAAATTCTTCCATTTTCTACAAATCTCTATTTTCTTTCCAAAATTTTATGACCATATGGATTCCAGAGTCCTTGCAGCATTTGGCACAGTCCCACTGTTAAACACAACACCTCTTTATGGCTCCTTGAAAACCTCGCCTAGACTCGTATTTCTGTCTCCTCGACTGCCACATCTCTCTTGCCCACGGCACACATGCCTTTATCCTCACCCCAAACCCGGCATCACTGGAGCCACTCCTGCCAAAGTCACAGAGGCTCCGTTTTGCCAGATCTAATGGGCAATGATTGGTCCTCACCTCAGCAGTGTTATTATTGTGCCCTTGACCTTCTCTCCTTGAATCCCTTTCTCTTCTTGGCATCTGGACACTATGCTCTTCTGGACTTTTTTTTCTTTTTTTAACTATTTATTTCTTTGATTGTGTTGGGTCTTAGTTGTGGCACTCGGGATCTTTGGCTGTGGCACGGGAGCTTCCCTCTAGCTGTGGCATGTGTTTTCCAGAGTGTGAGGGCTCAAATGATGCCCTGCAGCATGTGGGATCTTGGTTCTTCCAACACGGATGATCCCTGAATCCCTGCATCCCCTGCATTGGAAGGCGGATTCTTAACCTCTGGACCTACCAGGGAAGTCTGTGTTCTTGGCTTATCCCCACTTCATTATCCTCTACTTTTCAGTTTTCTTTACTTGTTCCTCTTCCTCAGCTTGGCCTCTAAATGCAGAAGGTCCTGCTATGCTGAGGTCTCAGTCCTTAGCCCTCTTTTCCATCTATTTCCATGACTTTGAGAGCACAATATTTGCTGATGATTCCCATGTTTAGATTTTCAGTGGACTCCTGTCTAGAGTATTCAAATACTTAACTCCTGTATCCATGTGCATGTTTCATCAGCATTTCAACCCTCACCAAGCCCAAACCATATACTCGGTCCTCAGCCCCTTCCCCACACCCACTTTGGAATCATTCTTTTCTCAGATAGTGGTGCTGCTAGTTGTTTATGCTACAACCTAAGACCTCACAACACAACCTGTCAGTAAGTACTCTGTTCTTCTCTTTTTAAAATACACCCTAAATCCACCCGGGCTTCTTTCATAGCTCAGTTGGTAGAGAATCTGCCTGCAATGCAGGAGACCCTGGTTCAATTCCTGGGTCTGGAAGATCTGCTGGAGAAGGGATAGGCTACTCACTCCAGTATTCTTGGGCTTCCCTTGTGGCTCAGCTGGTAAAGAATCCTGCAATGTGGGAGACCTGGGTTCGATCCGTGGGTTGAGAAGATCCCCTGGAGAAGGAAAGGCTACCCACTTCAGTATTCTGGCCTGGAGAATTCCATGGACTGTATAGTCCATAGGGTTGCAAAGAGTCGGACACGACTGAGCAACTTTCCCTTCATTTCCCTAAATCCAGCCACTGCTCACCATCAATCTGACTTCCATTTGGCCAAGACCCCACTCCTGACTCTTGTCTGGGGGCCACAAGAGCCTCTGAATAATCTCTGCTTTCATTCTTCTTCCATCCATAGCAACTACAGAATCAATATATATCTGAGGTATAATTGACATAGAACATTCCATTAGTTAATGATTTGCTATTTATGTATATTGCAAAATGACCAGCACACTATGTCTAATTAATATCCATCACCACATGTAGTTAAATTTTTTCTGCTTGTGATGAGAGCTTTTAAGATCTATTCTCTTAAGCGACTTAATATACAAATAATTCATGTTGTTCTTTGTGCAAAAAGAAAAAAAAAAAGGAGACAATATTTTTTGGCATTTTGTTATACTTAGGAAGAAGAAATTCCAAGCTGTTTGGAGTCTCCCATCTGGGCCTCCGCTCTCATCCTGCATCCCCCTCTGCCTTGCCCATCCCGTGTTCTCTGCAGTAGGTTTCCTACAGTTCCTGAAACAGACTAAGCTTATTAATGACTCCACGCTTTACACTCGCTGGTTTCTCTACCTGGAGTACTCTTCCTACAGAGTTTTCATGTGTCTGGTTCCTTCTCATCACTCTGGCCTCTCCTCTGAGAGGTTTCTTCTAACCACCTAGATCAAAGTGACTACTGTCCCTCATTCCTGGCTTATTTCCTCACTCAACTAATCAGTATCTGAAATGACAGTATTTATTTATTTGGCTGAGCCAGGTCTTAGTTGAGGCCTGTGGACCTTTGATCTTTGTTGTGGCATGCAAGATGCCGCCACTCATCTAGTTCCCTGATTGACCCCAGTGTTGGCAGGACAGAGTCATAGCCACTGGACCACCAGGGAAGCCATTACAGTATTTATTTATTCATTTAATCTGTTTATTGCCTGACTTTTTCCTCTGGAATATAAGCTCCATAAAAGTAGGGAACTCATTTGCCTCATGCCATGTTATATTCCCAGATCCTAGAACAGCACTTTATATACAGGAGAACACAATCTGTGTTTGTTCAATGAAGGAAGGAATAAAGAAATAAATGACTCATTTGGTTATAAATGATAGATAACCCAACTGAAATAGGCTTAAATAAATAAAAGAATATATAGGTTCAAGAACTTGAAAAGTCCAAAGGTAAATGTAGTTTCAGGCTCACCTGAATCCAAGAGTTTGAATATTGTCACTAAGTCCCCTTCTTTCCACCTCTTGGACATGTATTCCTTAGTGTTAGACAGTGGTCCCCTCACAGCAGCAAGACACCAGCAGCATCTTAAAGCTTCCGTCTTCTAGTTGACAATCACAGGAGAAAATGGTGATTTTTCTCTTTCCAACAGAGTCACAAGGTCCTAGAATTGAGTCTCCATGGATCTGACTGCACCATGTACCCTTCCCTGTACCAAACCCCAAGAAAAGTGATGCTTTAATCTTCAGGTCGCAAAGGCAACCCATGGGCCAAATCCAGTCTGCTTTCTGTTTTTGTAAATAAAGTTTTATCGAAAAACACCTCACAATTCAATATATTTTTATCTATAACAGTCTTTATGCCACAGTGATAGCTGAATATTTGAACAGAGATCATTTGGCCCATAAAGGGGCCAAAATATTTGAAACACCTGAAATATTTACTATCACGTGCCCACAAAAGAAGATGTGTGCCAGTTCTTCTAATTGGCCAGAATGTCATTGACCCAACCCTAACCTTGGCTAGACAAGGTTTAAGTGCTCTGAGTCTTCAATGTCCACTGCTGTGTATCAAACCACCGCAACACTTTATGTCTTAAAGCAGTGATTTACTATTTCTCATAATTTGTGGATTGGTTTATTTTAGTTTTTATATAAATCTGTTCTCTCTTGTTCTTGATCAGATTCTTAAAAAGCTTTGCTACTTTTGGGCATTTTTAAAGAAACATATTTTGTTTTTGTGTTCAAAAGTACTTAAAATAACTATATCAGACAAAAGCTGAAATTAATGAGTTTTTATAATTATTTGAGTTAAAACTTTAGATAATATATTTTCCATATTCTGGGTTTTATAATAATGAATTACAGCTCTGCCTTTTCCTCTGAGTAGTAATTTGACAACATTCGTAGGTTTTATATCCAGGATTCTTGTTTTTACTTGTCTGTCAATATTCCATAGTTTCATCTGCTTTCTACCATTCCCAGAGTCCTCTTATTTTCTGATCTTTGGATGGCAGTCATGTCCCTTTTACTTTGCTGTTATGGATTTTTCTTTTTGTGGTATCCAGTCTCCAAGAAAAGCTCCCGGTGATCTCCTTGTTCTCATAGTCACATTCCTGCGGATTCCTCCCTACTTTGTATGAAAGTTAGTCGTGTGACTAATAGAAGCTGGACTTCTGATGCGAGGTCGTGAAAGACATGGTGACTTCCACCTTGACCTTTGTTACTTGGGTCACTGGAGTTGAGGGAAGCCAGGTGCCTCACAAGGTCGCTCAAGCAGCCTCATGGAGAGGCCCTCGTGCTGAGAAACTGAGGTTTCCTGTCCTCAGCCATGGCAGTGAGCTTGGCAATCAGTCCCTCAGGTCCAGTCAAGTCTTCAGACAACTGTAGCCCCGCCTGCCTGAAGGCAATGGCACCCCACTCCAGTCCTCTTGCCTGGAACATCCCATGGACGGAGGGGCCTGGTAGGCTACAGCCCATGAGGTCGCTAAGAGTCA
>NW_011495023.1:18746070-18767300 GCF_000754665.1 Bison bison bison
CTAAGAGTCAGACAGGACCGAGCGACTTCACTTTCACTTTCCACTTTCATGCATTGGAGAAGGAAATGGCAACCCACTCCAGTGTTATTGCCTGGAGAATCCCATGGACAGAGAAGCCTGGTAGGCTGCAGTCCATGGGGTCCCACAGAGTCGGACATGACTGAAGCGACTTAGCAGCAGCAGCAGCAAGAGACCCTAGGCTGAAAACTGCTCCCTAATTCCCACCAAACTGTGGAATTGAAAAAAAAATTGTTATTTTAAGCCCTCAAGTTTGCTACTCAACAGTATATAACTAACATAATTTTGAAATACATTTAAACTCATAGATAGATTTTGAAAAGGAGCAAAAAAATTTATGCAATCTGTCTTGAACCGTAATTGCACTGTTTCACTTAAAATATTCCGTAGCTATTTGGACAAAATATGTATTTCATAGAACTTCCCAGGTGGCACTAGTTGTAAAGAATCTACCTGCCAATTCAGGAGAAGCAAGAGACATGGGTTTGATCCCTGGGTCAGAAAGATCTCCTGCAGAAGGAAATTGCAACCCACTCCAGTATTCTTGCCTGGGAAATCCCATCGACAGAGGAGCCTGGCAGGCTACAGTTCATGGGCCACAAAGAGTTGGTCATGGCTGAGCAACTGTGCACACACACACATATATTTATAAAGAAAAAATTGTTGAGAGAAATAGAGGTCCATAAAGATAAAATATCAGTATTAGAATTGCAAAAGATATTTTAACCCCTGTAAGTTTGTACATGGTTTGTATCACACCAAATAAATACCCGGCATACAACATAAACATAATAGGAAATAACCTCTAAGTGAACATGTTGCTTGGCAACTAAAGAAAAAGAAACAAAACCTCAGTTTCAGTAAGATACCTCCCCATCATCTCATAGTGGATTCAGTTGTTGCCGTGAACACTCAAGGGTTTAGAGGGAAAAACCCAAGTGTGTTTTCTTCTGTTCTACTTGGACCAAGTAGGCCTGGCGTGCTGCGATTCATGGGGTCGCAAAGAGTCGGACACGGCTGAGCGACTGATCTGATCTGATCTCTTATGTTTAATATTTTGAACTGGAACTTCCACTCACTTCTTCCTAAGTTGTTCTAAAATTTTGTTTTGAGAATTCTTCCTCTTTCTCTGTTTCCTGGTGATACCTGCGACAATCTTCACCCCTACTCTCATCTCCCCCACCCCTCAACACTCACAAAGGGCTCTCCTAGCCCCAATTTATTTTATTTATATATTTGAGAGGAACCCTCTGCCTTGCCTTTGTTTCTTAACAAAAATCAATTCCAGGTGCTTTCCAAGTATCTCTTGAAAAAAACGTGTCTGCATGGGTCTCTCTTCAAATGGAAACTGTTTCTTTGAAAATGCTTGAAAAAAAATCACATTCTAAGAAATGAGATTAAAGTTGTTTGTGCTGCCAAATTTTTAGCAGACTTTAGTTACATTATTTCCTGTGTTGTTGTAGTTTCAAAAATGTATCAAGTTGCAAAACAGAGCATCATAGAACTGCATGTAACTGTTTCCTGTTACTTCTGAGTGACAGATTTACTCCAGCTGAAAATTTATGATGTGTGTGCTAAACAGCACCATATAACTGCATAACTCAGGCATTAGAACAACACATTCCAGAATACTGGAATTTTAACACATTGGGTTAAATTAGTAGAATTCTCACAGTGTGGTAAGCACAAACTTTGTAGCCAAGTCTTTGAATGAGTGCAAATCCTGGACATATGTGTCAGCTGTTGGACATTTGGTGTCATACTTTCTCTCTGCCCCAGTTTCCTCCTCTGTAAAATCGAATGATAATATGTAGTTGCAGAGTAATATGAGAGTTAAACATGGTAACATATTATAAAATATATGCTACAATTTAAGTGCTCAATAATGCTGATTTTATACACACCCATGACATACTATGATAAAGTTTTCTAGCTATAATAATTCTAACAGGCTTATACTATTCATATTCTAAATTACTATTTAGGTTATAAAATGTGTCTAAACTGCCAAGGAAAACAAAACTGTAAAACAGTAACTTTAAAACTCCTATGCTTCAAAAACATTTTAATGATATCCTTTCAGTTTTAATTTACATCATAAATCACTTAAATGGAGTGAGGCTGGGATAGGGTTAGAACAGTCCTGTGGGAATAGATGGGAAATAGAAATACTGTGTCAAGATAAGCCACCTGTAATTTATTAATCACACAAAGACACACACACCCAGACACACTTTTGACAAACTGGCAATACATGTGTCTCAGATATTACCTAAGTTGCTTAAAACATGGTGTTAATGAAACCAAGATTTGCAGGTCACTTAATTTCTGTAAGAATAAAAAGTCCCCAGTGTCTTAGGGTAGCTGGAAAGAGAACTTGAGGAAAGGATAGATGGGGTAACCCAAGCCAGGACCACAGCTGAATAAACAAAAGCCAATGGCTGCTCAATTAAGAGTGAGTCAGTAGCACCATACTCCTGTATCAAGGGTAGAACATACAATTTCTAAATGTCTAAAGCCTGGAATTAATGTCTGTGACCTCGGTAATACCAAGAGATGAATTGTGAGAATGAAGATTGTTCTAATTTTCTCAGCAAAGATAATATTTTAAAAGCTACAAACTGAAAATCACTTTTTGTGACAGCACGTTTAATCTGTGTAGCTATTCTCCTTGCAGGCTGATTTGCTAAAATATGAGCGAGCAAGTCCGATGTAGGGAGTTGAACAGAGCACTATGGTATCGAATGTGTAGTTTCTTGCCTTACAATGCCTATTATGATTTTAAAGCTACTTAAAATCGTTTCTAAAGACTTCCCCTGAACTTGACATCAGGAACTTACAGTTATACTTGGTTGAGGCCCCTGTTCTCAGTGGGGTATTGTGGGGAAGAGAAGACAGAAGTTGATAAAAGGCAGGGTTCCCTCAGTGAGGATCTGGGAAGTGGGAGGGGTTTACACGATGAAGATGTTGCCCTCCATTGAGTCATTTATCAAACATTTGTTGAGCACCTACTATATGCTGGGTCCTGAGCTGAACAAAATTGCTGCAACACTGCCCACACTAAATTTGTATTCTTGTGGGAAGATGGTAGATAAACAAGTAAAAGAACGCGTGATTCCAAATTGCCATAAGTACCACAAAATGAATAGGGGGCTGTGCAGGAGAACACAGAACAACTTCAGGTAAGGAAGCAAGGGATAGCATTTCTAAGGAAGAAGCCTTCTTAGTGGAGGCCCAGAGGGAAAGGAGTCAGATATTTGATGAGGCTAGAAGATCATGTCACAAGAGAGAACATCTCCTCTGAAGGTGTCCACAGAGGAAAGGGTTTGCCATGCTAGTGGTGGTATATACACTGTTGGCATGAGTGGAATATAATAATCTAGGTGAAGAGTGATGAGATTGGGAAAGTGAGGTTTTGATTGTACAGTAAAAAATGTGAATTTGGTGGTAGGTGTGATGGAAGCTATTGATTTAAGTAGGGAGGTAATGATTGAATTTATTATACTCTTACATGGTCACTGTGGTTGATGTGTAGAGAAAAGATGAAGGTGGACAAGAGTGGGAAGCAGAGAAATCAAATAAACATCTACGTTTTCAATAGCTTAGGACAAACATGATGACAGCCTGAAGCACGATGATGGCAGTGGAGACGGAAGAACCAATAGTTCTTGATAGGTTGAATGTGGAAGCGAAGAGAGGGAAGAATTAAAAATTACTCCCAGCTTTCTGATAGGATATAATTAGGCAGTTGGAGGTGGCTAAGATGGGGGAGAAACAGGTTTGGGGAGGAAATCAAGAGCTCAGTTCTGGAGAAGAAGAATAATCCATGCTTTTGCTAATGTGGTGAGCTCCCCTGCTGGGTCTGCACGGATGTGCTATTTTCATCTGAAGCGTCTGGGACTGGGTGGATAGTTCTACATCCTGTCACCCCCAGAAACAGATTGCCTCTCCAATCTTATGCTCACTCTTTGAGCAGAGCCTTTCCTTCTCCAGTTCTTTATCCCAACTACATCTATTCTTCGATCTCCTTGAAGCCTCCACTTAAAAAGCCTTTGACTTTTCTGCTCAGTTCATCTGTTTTCTTCTGGTCGTGCTTGGCTCCTACCGAGTCAGTGAACAACATGACCCACTTTCTCAGTGACCCTCTTGGTCCCAATGTTCTTTTTCTTTCAGGTTGTGCAATCATTCATTCAGTACATTTTGGTAGAGTACCCTACCTTAATGGGAAAGTCAAGGGTTGTTTTATTCATAAAATCAAGGACCGTTTCTGAAAAACCGACTGATGCTTCCAAGCACATTTTCCTTCTGTTTGAAAGGGGAAAACCTCAGGATAGTTTCCATTAGATCAACAAGGATAATGCTGGGATCATGGGCCTGGGAAGAAGCAGAGAGATTGCCTAAATTAACCTGTTCTTCCATGAAATCAGGTCTTTTGGAAGCAGTTCTAAGAGAGCTCACTGGAGCCATGAATGATAATTTTCCAGCTGTGTGGAATATAGAAACCCAATTGAATTGATCAAATCCTGCATCTGGATGAGGTCCTTAAGAGACACCCAGTTATACCTTTTTCCTTGACATTTTTTTGGATCCTTTTTCTCTTTGTTCTTCAGGTGTGTTCTTTCTTTCTAAAGCTGGTTAATTTCTAGTGATTTGTGTTCAGATTCACAGACCCTTTCTTCTTCATTGGCAGTGAAACCTACCCAGGAAGCTTTCTTCATTCCAGATAGTATACTTGTCAGCTCTAGAGTTTCATTTCTTCTTCCCCTTTTCCTTCCCTCCCCTTCTTCTGTTTAAAATATAGTTTCCACTTCTTTTCTGAGATTCTCTATCTCCATCTCCATTCTCACCCATTATGACCATCTTACCCTTTATATTTTGGAACTTATAATATCTGCTTTAAAATTCAAGCCTGCTAATTCCAACATCTTAGTCATTCAGAATATATTTCTACTGACTGATTTTTCTTTTAAGTATGAATTACATTCCCCCGGTTCTTTACATATATAGTAATTTTTATGGTATACAGGGCATTATAGATGACACATTGCAGACACTTTAGAATTTCTTATATTCCTTGAAGAGTGTTGACTTCTGTAATTGCAGGCAGTTATATTACTGAATGATCTATTTTAACTTGTGGAGTCTTGATTATTTAGGGCATGTCTGTTTGTGTTTTGCTCTTACTCCTGAGGTGAATCCCTCAGTCCTGGGACATAGCATTTACTTGTCAGGGAGAGCCCTTCTATGGTTTCAAAAAAAAACAAAAAAAAACAAAAAACTCTGCAATGTCTACCAAATTCCTCTAATTCAGTAGGTTTCAAAATTCTGTACTTCATTTGTTTTTTGGTGGGAATGGTTAGAATCTCTGTTCAACTGTCTTTTGTTTTCTGAAGACATTTTGCAGTCCACCCAGTGTATGCACAGTTTGAGTCATTAGAGGGTTTGAGAGGGTTTATATTCAGACTCTGGGGCTTCCTCCTTCATGGCTCCCTTTGTTCCAGGATTTCTACCATCAATATCCAACCACTCAGCCATGCCACTCTCCTTCTATCCCTCAGTCCAGTAAGTCCACGGCTTTCTTCTTGACTCCCAGCCACCTTTATACCCTGAAGCTTTCACCTGGCTTCTCCCCAGTGCCTTCAAACCATTAAAAAATTATTTCAGAGTTTATAATTGCTATATCAAAAGTAAGGCCAGTGCAGTACAAGCTCCTCCACTCTTATCAATACTAAAACCCACAGATAGTATCCTCATTGGTGAGCACTAGCAGATGTGTTTGGTGGATGCAATGTGGCATCTGTTGGGAAACTATTCACAGCACCTGGCTTCTTGTCTCATTTATCCTCATATCACCTCAAAGTAGGGAGAAAAGAGTTATCAGTCTTCCCATTGTACAAAAGCAAAACCCCTAATAGAGAGAAGGGGAGAAAGTGCTTATGACCAGAGTATTTTAGCCAATGGATTGAGAGTGGGCTGTAAACTTTTATATTTATTTTGTTCTTATTGGTCAAGGTTCACATCAGAACAGCTACAAAAGCAAAAAAGTTGTATAGATGTGTGCATGCCCTCAGTTACAGCAAAATTTCATTATTTCAGATGCTACATTTTGGTGATTTAAAGTACAAATGTGATCCAATTATGCATTATCTATTAAAGAGTTTTGCAACTGAAAAACAATTAGAAATAGTAAAAGAATTTAGCAAACTGGTTGGTTTTAAAAGTAATACACACAAAAAACTTTTCTAAACTCAGAAAAGAAGATGAAAATATCAAGTAAGAGAGACAGTGTTCACCCAGTCACAACAACAAACCAAAAATGTGAAGCACTTAGGAATAAACTTAAGGAGGAAGTATTCAAGGAATACTGAATTACTTTATGATTCAGCTCAAGGCAGTATTCAAGGCTGCTGCTGCTGCTGCTAAGTCGCTTCAGTCGTGTCCGACTCTGTGCGACCCCAGAGATGGCAGCCCACCAGGCTCCCCCGTCCCTGGGATTCTCCAGGCAAGAACACTGGAGTGGGTTGCCATTTCCTTCTCCAATGCATGAAAGTGAAAGTGAAGTTGTGTCCGACTCTTCACGACCCCATGGACTGCAGCCTACCAGGCTCCTCCATCCATGGGATTTTCCAGGCAAGAGTACTGGAGTAGGGTGCCATTGCCTTCTCCGATTCAAGGCTGAGTACTATCTAAATTGATAGATATCCCAATCAATTGGAGGAGATGGAGCAGGCCAGATGACTTAGATTAGGCTATAGATTATTAATAGGTTCAAGGAGTAGCCAGGGTCATTTTGGAAAAGAATAGAAAAAATGAACAGTATCCCTTTATAATACATTTTAACATATGGTATAATAAATATAAAATATGATACACTACAGTGGTTAAAATGGTGTGGTAACATAAAAAATACACTGGTTAAAACTGTGGTAATTAAAATAAATACAGTAATGGAAAAGAACACAGAGTCCAGTATACATAAAAGTTTAGTATAAAAAAAATATTTCAAATCAGTGCTACATTGTATTTGGACAAATGGAAAGCCATTATACAGAACTGGGTTTATACTTTATTCTTTGTACCAAAATAAATTCCAGCTCTATAGAAAACGTAAAAGGTAAAAATAGAACTATGAGTTATTAAAAAAAATGGGTCAAAATGTTTATAATTATGGAAGTCTTCCAATGGAGGAGAAAGCATATAAACCTTCCTTCTTTTCAGTAGAAAAATAGGATCAGAACTATGAGTTTCTCTATTTGGAATAGAAATCAACTTTTAATCAAAATGTAGTTAAGGAAAAATCTCAAGGTGGAAGCATTTTTATTTTTATATTTTTCAGGAATGACTGTGAGTAAACTTCTGACATTCAAAGAGAAAAACCTGAGAATCCTACCAAGACTTTATAAACTTACAGACTTCATCCATGTCACATTAAAATTCTGCCTGACTGGAAAAAAGGAGCACTAGGAATAATGTTCAGTTTTAAGGAGTTTATACTTTTAAAAACTATAAAATAGGCCTTCAAGAACAATTATTCTATACTTCTGAAAATGTGAATTTGAACACTGAACCTCTTTATTGCATGTAAGTGAAAGTTCTAATCAGTTTTACTTATTTTTATCTTTTATTTAAAAATTCAAAAGTAGATCCAACAGAGATGACATTTTTTATTAAGCAGGCATCAAGAGTCTATTCTATTAATGAGGCCCTAGAAGTTGAAGCCAAATAAGAAAAGCATTCATGGTTCCCAGGACAGAACAACAGTGTGTGTGAGGACAAGAACGTCTTTACTGTCATTGAATGTGAACAGAGACCACGTCAATGTCAACAACCAAAAGATACAAAGGCATTTTCTTGTTCACCAGGTCAGGGGGACGGAGGGAACCCCAAGCCAAGTGCCATTTATTTCCTCTTATCTTATAAGGAGTTATTATCTGAGCTATTTTTGGTCCATGGAGCTCTTCCAACCACCTCTATTCTGTGCAACACAATCAGCCAACACCAGGCCAGGGCACAATGGCTGCCCTGTGCTGAGCTTTTAGGCTCTGGTCTGGGAATCAAAGTTTCACTTGGGTCTTGACTTGAAAAACCATGTTCTAAACATGTCCCTAAATAGTCAAGTGTGATTCACCCCCATTGGTAAAAATAGAAACCTCACTGGAACAATGGGAAATGGGTTAAACTGCTTCTGTCAAATAAATAACAAAATAAACAAATTAGGACTCCAGTGAATCTGTAAATCTGAGTCTTTAAAAATCATGAAATATAAAACACAAGTTTTTAGTTCTCTTTATCCTAGCCTTCTCATAGTATTAGAGAAATTTTTTACTGAGTTACTATGCTGATCTGCCAGATTTCCTTATTATGGTCAAACAAGAAAGACAAATATTTTTTTTTCTAGCTGCAGATATTTTTCATTCTTCTGCTGATGACAGTCAAATGAATATGAACTAAGGCAGGTAAAATGTAGAACACTTGTATTTCTAAGGTGTCTTTCCAAGGGATTTTCTCCCAGATGAATTAAAACATTTTTTAACCTTTTTGGCAAGTTGAAATCAAAACCTGAGTGGCCCTAAGGCGCTGCCTTGCTCCTAGTTTGGGCTGTGCTGCACGATGAGCTATTTTTACTGCCGGCTTGGAGCCATCTGGTTTGCTCTGTGAAGGCTCACGACGGTATTTTTCAGAGCAGCCAGTCACATGTACTCTTTCCCCAAGTCCAGGCTGGTGACCTGGAGAGGAATGTGTGAGACACTCTAGCATCTCCAACCTTGTTGGTCCTCTGCTGTTAGTTGATACTCACGGTCCTCAGAGCTGAATGCTGGGCGTAGTGGCTACCAACCAGCACTTGACTCCCTTTTGTACAGTTAGTGCTGAAGTTTGTAGGGAGAGCTGGAACTGGGGTTTACAAAGCGCCTGGGAAATGGCCTGGTCTTTACCATCATGGTGGGATAAGGACCACCCCCGCCACCCGCCCCCCATCACATTTTCTGCCTTGTTTCTGGGATCAGTGCACCAGATGAATGTTAAGGAACTGAGTGCCTTGTCACAGTAAAAATATGCTATGGACAGACATTAGAAAAACATCCAGAGCAGACTCATGGGGAAGAAGAACTTGTCTCACTCTGCTCCGACAGCCTCAGGCAGGGCGCTCTCACGCTTCTCTAGGAGCGAGCATTCCTGGGAGCTGCGGAGGCTGTCACCCCACACCCCAGGAAAGCCTTGCTAATGATCTGGACTCTTTTGTTGGTCTTTTTCGTTTAAAAAATTGCAACTGAAGTGTGGCCTGTCACCATTTGGAGAAGTGTGAGTTTCTTTACCTTTCAACACCTTTCAATTCAATGACTATTTATAAGGTGCCTAGAGGACCTACCCTGTCTCTGCACCTCTGACCTTTCACGTTTCCAGACGACAGCACGGAGGAAAGTCACCCCCCTTCTCTGCAAGATAAACAGAGTTCTTTTCATTCTGCCAGACTGCTTTAGGTCCTAGGGTCTTTTGGTGACAGTACCTACTAGAAGTGCAGAAAAAAAATCCCAGTAATTAATATAGGATTATACAAATGAAAATAATAGATTTTCATCGACCCAAGAACATTTTTATGCATCATCACGTCCCCCAAAGTCTTTGGTGTCCAGCTCTAGAATGGATGCTCACAGCCAGACAGCACTGGGTTAGGACAAGCCTCTGAGACTTAGAGGGTCAAGGTCGGCTGTGTCCTATGTGGACTTCATCGCTACACAGCGGATTTTTCCCTTTAAGGATTTTCTTAATATTGGTCCAAACTATTCCTCACCCCCGGTCATATTTTCTTACTAATTGCTTCTACCACTTATTCAATGACTCCTTTCAACTACCAGCCAATGGTATTGACCCTGTCCATGAGGCAAACCTTCACCTAAAATCACTCTATGTGGTTGTTAAGAACACAGGCTGTGGAGCCACATGTCAGCTCCATCACTTAGGAGCCGTGGACAAGTCATGTAATCTCCCTGAGCTTCAGCTCTCTCATCTACAAAAAGGAATAAAAATGATAATACCTACTTCAGAGGGTTATGATGAGGATTAAATTAATACTGGGGTCTATAAACCAGTGAATGCATGTGAACTTGAATGGGGGAATTAGTTACATCTGGCCCATTAGTTTTTCAAAGTTTTGGTATCATTAAGCACATCACTGGATCTTATTATTTAATGTGTTAAGAAAGAAAAAAACCCACTTTGATTATCATATAATTTTTCTTGTATCAGCAACAGTCTCAATATATTTTGTTTCTCTCTTTTATTTCTGGCTGTGCTGGGTTTTCATTGCTGCTCGGCTTTTCCCTAGCTGTGGGGGCGGAAGGCTACCCTTTAGTTGTGGGGCATGGGCTTCTCATTGCGGTGGCTTCTCTTGTTATGGAGCATGGGCGGTAGGACACTCAGGCCTCAGTGGTTGTGGCTCATGGGCTTAGCTGCTGCGAGGCATGTGGGATCTTCCAGATCAGGGATCAAACCTGTGTCCCCTGCATTGGCAGGCAGATTCTGTTTCTCTTGGGTCCCATCCCTGGTAGGCTCCACTAGACAGCCAAGAAAAAGCAAAGACTCCTTGAATTAATACATGTGCTGAGTACCTACAGTCATTCCTGGCACATAATAATCATGATATATTTGTTCAATATTATTATCTCATTTAATTCTCACAATAACTGCTAAGAGGTAAATATAGCCATTATCATCTGCTGGAACATATGCTAATGAAGGCAGAGACTGTCTTTCTGTTTTGTTCACTGTGTATCCCCAGAACCTAACATGTATCTGGCACATAGTAGACAGTTGACAGGTATCTGTTTAACAAATGTCCAGATTCCAGTTTTGCTAGTCATGGCTTGCAGACATACTGCAGTCTAAACAAATTCTTTAAAAAACAATTTTATAGAGAAAACTTAATCTGAAGGTTAAGAGTGACAGTTGAGGGTTTTGACTTTGACACATGGCAGACAGGTTTAATTGCCAGCTGTGCCAATTATCAATTATCTAAATTTGGGCAATTGAAAATTCCCAGGCAGTCCAGTGGTTAGGACTCCAAGCTTTCACTGCTGAGGGTGTGGGTTCAATCCTTGGTCAGGGAACTAAGATTCCACAAGCCATGTGGTGTGGCCAAAATAATAGTAATAATAATGGGGGTAATTAACATAATTGAACTAGCCTCCGTTTTCTCATCTAAAAAATAGAGATAATAATATATATCCCACGTGTTTACTGTGAGGACTGAATGCCAGAATCCAGGTAAGGTATTTAAAAGATATTCACTATTACTTTTATTTGACATGGAGCAATTTAGATGTACAGATCACTAGCATGAAAAGATCTTTTTCATTTGGTATCTATTTTCAGACCTGTAATTAACCTTTTACTGGTTTTCCAAAACAGTCTGCTCCAAAGATATATTCTGGTCTCTCTCTTTTGTGGGATAGAAAATTGCTTACATGTTTGAAACATTAGCTCTTTTTTCTGAATTTGATCAGCATCATTACGGTTTGAAACCTTCCAGATCCAAGTTCAGGATGGGTATAGGTCTGGGAGTGGTGAACTTCTTGGGTCCTCCGTGGGAAGGAAGCTTCTCTGAGCAGAGTGTTTCAGGATGGGCACTGGCTCTGAGGGGATCCCAGGGCCAGCCTCTCCCTCTGGGATGCAGGATGCTCAGGGAGCTCTCTGTTCCCATGATTACATCCGGTTACAGCGACAGTGATGAGCTGTACCTAGGGCCATTCCCAGGTCCTTTCCTTGCAACCGACCACTGTAGAACACACACACCCCCCCCCAAAAGACACATTAGAAATTGAACATGTGGAAACAGATGATCTGAAATAGAAATTAATGGAAATGAAATAATTATTTTAAATTACTGAATAAAATACAACTATTCATCCACAACTGTGAAGCAAAGACTTGGACCCCATCCTGAATACTAAGAGCACATAAGGCAAAAAGGGTATGAAAAGAATTTGCAATAATTTCAAGTAACTTCAATAGTTGTATTCATTTTTTAAGTAGGCTTATTGTAAGGTTCCTCTTTCTTACTAGTCTTGTAAAAAATAAAAGTAATTTCAGTGATTTTACTTTGAAATAGTCTTTTTTCCTCTACCAGATTAATTTTCCTAAAATACCATTTTCCTCACATGCGAAAAAGCTTTAGCAATTTCTTTTGGCTTTCAAAATTGATCCAAATCTCTCAGCCTGGCAATCTGGGTTATTCCGTGGTTGTCCAATTCTTCCAGACCAAAATTTTCTGCTCCAGCTGGAATCCTCATTTTTCTCCAAACTTACATTCGTATTTCTGCCTTGAACACCTTAACCATAGGGAATTCCAAAGGAAGTCCCTCCTTCAAGCCCCTCTGCCCCCCTCTCTCTCAGTTAATTTCTCTTCCTCCCATTTGTGCTGATATCTCACACTTTACTCCTCCAGAGACACTAAGTGACTCCTTAGTAGACCTGTCCCAGGTGTGACTGGAAGAAGTAAACACAGCATCCTCACAGAACTTTCAGCAGAGCATTTTCCCTCCTGAGGCAATGAAGGGCACCATAAGGTTAATTTGGGTGGATAAATGTGACGTTTTATGAACGGCGTCTTCAATTTTCAAATATTTAAATACCCTCTCTGAATTCAGGTCCTTAATTATTTCTGTGTGAGTGAAGTAAGTGCAAGTTGCTCAGTCGTGTCCGACTCTATAGTCCATGGAATTCTCCAGGCCAGAATACTGGAGGGGGTAGCCTTTCCCTTCTCCAGGGGATCTTCCCAACCCACGGATTGAACCCAGGTCTTCCGTATTGCAGGCAGATTCTTTACCAACTGAGCCACCAGGTTACTTCCGTATAACCAAATGTAATTCATAATGCAGCTAATTTAGAACACAAAATCTCATTCTGAGTAAATAAATAAAGCCAGCAAAACTTTTTCAAGGAAAAATGTCTTCGAAAGGGATTTCTAAAGCTTCATCATGCTATATTTAGAAACTGTTTCTTTAGTTAATAAGTTTATAACTTTTAAAATAAATTTTTAAGTAAATTTATTTTAATTAATTTATTTTTATAAATACATTTATCTATTTATTTATAAACTTATGAGTCATAACCTGCTTCATGAAATACAGTTTTAAAAACACATTGTCTACAGCAGATGGTGTTTATCTGGGTTTGGTGTCACTTAAGCAGGGAAGTGAAAAGAAGACACTTAAGAAAAAGACACTATTTCATGTCCCTGCGCATAGAGATGGAGGACTGTGTATCTTTAAAATTTTTAATTTATTTATTATTTCCTTTTTATTGTGGCTGTGCTGGGTCTTCGTCGCTGTGTGCAAGGCGTCTAGCCGGGGCTAGTTGAGGTGCACAGACTTCTCACTGTGGGGGCTTGTCTCATTGCAATGGGCTGGACATTGCAATGGGCTAGCCCATTGCATGGGCTCTAGGGTAGCGTGCTCAGCAGCTGCAGCTCACGGGCCTAGTTACTCTGGGGCATGTGGAATCTTCCTGCTGAACCCATATCCCCTGTACTGGAAGGCAGATGCCCAACCACTGGACCACCAGGGAAGTCCGAGGACTTTGTATCTGAAAGCACCTTTGCATGAACATCCTGTGACCTTTCAACAGAGAATCCCAACTTGGTAGGTGAGCCATGTAGGGAAGAAGGAACTGGGTATCCCAGGAGAGACTCAAGATCGGTGAGGTCCCGCACACAGTG
Organism: Bison bison bison; assembly: GCF_000754665.1. Classification (NCBI taxonomy): domain Eukaryota; kingdom Metazoa; phylum Chordata; class Mammalia; order Artiodactyla; family Bovidae; genus Bison; species Bison bison. The sequence goes on from NW_011495023.1 coordinate 18,759,803, forward strand.
CTTTGATGTGTTTTCCCACTTAAAGATCCTAACACCTCGGCACCACGAATGTTGTTATCCCCATTGTTATGGTTAAAGGCATTGCAATTATAGGCTCAGTGCAAGAGCTGGATTCTTTATTTCAATCCAAGGTAAACAAAATGACGATTACCTGTGACAGAATGCTCGCTCTGTTGGGAGAATTATATACAAGGAGGCATGAAAGTGAATGCAAGCTTGCCATGGCTCTAAATAGATGACAGGTTGTCATAACAGAGGCACTCAGAGTGACAGCATATGGTTGTGTGGCTTGGGCAGCACACAGGCAAACGTGGGCATCACACGTTTGCAACTTTTGTTATTCTTGGCAGGTGGCACTGAAGTGTCTTGTCTTACCAAAAACAGCACATTGAAGCAAATTTCCAGCAAATGGAAATGAAGCATCTCAAGGAGGGATGTCTTTTCCTAATCTCTGCCAAGGCGCCAATGGGTTGGCGGAGGCTGGCGTGACAGCCCTTCTTTCCTTCAACCGTTGATGATCCCAAGCCTCTCCTTGGGGGTCTCCATCACCCTGGTCTCCCTGCCTCTGTATCAATGTGGCAACACTTGCATGGTTTCCATCACCACGAGCCCTTGTAGACTTTCTTAAAATAGTTTTTTAAAAAGTTAAGGAATTGTATTTAGAAGTCTTGAGTGCTGGGGGACGACATGGTATTTTTTTTTCAGAAGTCAGTTTTTACGAATCTTGATTTCATAAAGTTTTGTAATCAATAGAATAGTTTTGCTAGCATGTAAAATGGCAGTTGCAAATAGCAAGGATGCTGCTGCTTTGTTTTGGAATGTCTAGCCTTGAAGTTTTAGGATATTGACTTTATCAGCTAATATACAGAATACATATACATGTATCAGCTTTTCAGGTGGGTCAGTGGTAAAGAATCCTCCTGCCAATGCAGGAGACACAGATTCAGTCTCTAGGATGGGAATATCCCCTGGAGGAGGAAATGGCAATCAACTTCAGTATTTGTGCCTGGAGAATCCCATGGACAGAGGAACCTTGTGGGCTACAGTCTGTGGGGTCGTAGAGTCATGTTATGTGCATGCACATATACATAATCTCTTAAAAATAAACTTTGCTTTTTAAAATTAATTTTTATTGGAGTATAGTCGCTTTATAATGGTTGTGTTAGTTTCTGCTGTACAGCAAAAAGAATCAACTATATTCCCTCTTTTTTGGATTTCCTTCCCATTTTAGGTCATCACAGAGCAATGAGTTCCCTGTGCTCTATAGTAGGTTCTCATCAGTAAACATTTTTAAAGCAGTTTTAGCCTTACTGAAAAATTCCACAGATGGTACAGAGAGTTCCCATATATACCCTGCACCTAGTTTTCCCTTTTAGCAATACAGCACATTTATCACAATTAATGAACTAATATTGATACATTGTGATTAACCAAAGTCTGTATTTTATTCAGATCTCCTTAGTTTTACATGGTGTCCTTTTTCTCTTCCAGGATTCCATTTGAGCTGCCATATGACATCTACTTGTTATGTCTCATTAACCTTCTCTTGGCTGTGACTGTCTCAGACTTATCTTGTTTTTGATGATCTTGACAGTTTTGAGGAGTACACTGGTTAACTATTTCGTGGAATGTCCCATGCTGGGATTTGTCTGATATTTTTCCTATGATCAGACTGGGATTCAGCGTTCTGGGAAGAAAGACCATACACACTGTCAACATGACTTATCACTGTTGATGTTGGCTTTGATCACCTGGCTAAGATGATATCAGTCAGGTCTGTAATCTCAAATTTACTATTACTTAGGGTGTCTTTTGGAGAAGGAAATGGCAACCCACTCCAGTGTTCTTGCCTTGAGAATCCCAGGGACGGGGGAGCCTGGTGGGCTGCTGTCTATGGGGTCGCACAGAGTTGGACACGACTGAAGCGACTTAGCAGCAGCAGCAGCAGCAGGGTGTCTTTATAAACTCTTCTGCTTACATGGTTTCTTTTTTTAACCTTAGAATTTAAGCTTACACATGAGAGACTTATCTATTAAGTTCCTTTGTGGCCTGCTCTTTACCAGAGAGAGGGAATTCAGGGATAAAGGAATAGTCATTAGAAAACTGCGTGAGTTAAGAAAACAGAGGCAGTGAAGCAAGAATGCTAAATTTAGGAGAATCTGCTAAAGCACCATCTTTGTGGGCAGTGCACTGGAGTCTTGGGTGAACCCTCTGTATGGGTGTGCACAGTTGCAAGTTGTTTCTTTTCCTGCAGCTTTCATGGCTTTCTATTATGCTATGGGGGCTTCCCTGGTGGCTCAGTGGGAAAGAATGTGCCTGCCAATGCAGGAGACACAGGTTCAACCCCTGGGTTGGGAAGATGCCCTGGAGAAGGAAGTGGCAACCCACTCCAGTATTCTTGCTTGGGAAACCATGGACAGAGGAGCATGTTGGGCTACAGTCCATGGGGTCCTAAAGAGTTAACGACTAAATAACAACAATTCTGCTATGGCTTCTCCTTACACATTTCTTAATTTTCTATATATAAGAAGGCATCAGTTTCCAAGTGGCTTGATCAGGAAGCATCGGCTTTCCAGGTCAGCACGAGTTAATGAAGGATGGTGGATCGTAGTCTCCAGGGGATGTTAAGTAGAGCGACAGTGATTCAGCAGGTGATCCTCCCTTGTGACCTCAGTGAGGTAAGTACAAAGATGACTGATAATTAAATACAAATTCTGAGTAACTCACTTCACTCTCTACTTTTCTCAACTTTTCTATCAATGGCTTCCTTTCTCAATGTAAATGCTTACTCCAATCATAAGCAAATATTACAAAATGAAGGTAATCACTATTCCTTGGGGGCTGTCCTTGCACAGTGACTATAGCTAAATAGTAAGAAGACTCATTTGGGGGTACTTTTATCATTGTTCTCTCTTTATAATCACGGCAGAAAGAACTTTGGTCTTTCTCAAAAATGCCAAATGCAATTAAAGAATGATTTTCTTATCCTAACTTCAAATGCCATGGATTGAAGAATAAACTTGGGAGGATGGAGGCATATTTGATTGGATATGAGAAATGTTAAATGTATGTGTGTGTGTGTCAGTCAGACAGATGTGCATTACAGGCACATCTGAGACCACATAAAGCCTGAGGCTTCTCAAGTAAGCACACTAGCATTTAAGCAATTAACAGGTCTCATCATCCCAGAGGTCCTTAACTGTTAATAATGGTGACATACCATGCTGAGGCCTACATACAGGTTTGTATAATCAAGGTTCCTTCACCCACATATCATGATGACATTTTCACCCCTCTTCTTTAAGAGATATTACAAGCAGACCCCAACCTTTTTGGCACCAGGGACTGGTTTTGTGGAAGACAATTTTCCCAGAAGAAGAACAGAGCAGAAATGTAGATAGAGGCAGGTCTGAAGACAGAGAAAACTTCATGTGACTTCCTCACGACTTTTTAGTTTCTGGCTCCTGGGCTCTTGGCGTGCTTTTGGGCTAAGTTCCTTCAGTCATGTCTGACTCTTTGTGACCCCATGGACTGTAGCCCTCCAGGCTCCTCTGTCCATGGGATTCTCCAGGCAAGAATACTGGAGAGGGTTGCCATGCCCTCTTCTAGGGGATATTCCCAAGCCAGGGATCAAACCTGTGTCTCTTATGTCTCCTGCATTGGCAGGCATGTTCTTTATCACTAGTGCCATCTGGGAAGCTCTCAGGCTCTTGGAGACTGGCTTATTTTTGCTTATATTTGGATTGTATAAGGCACCCCTCCTATCTTTATAATTAATTTTGAACTCTATTATTAGGGTACAGGGATTACTTTTTCAGTGACTTTGAAGCACTATGTCAGACATTGTAAAGACTGCATTTTTTATTTCTTAGTTACTTCATCTTTTGTCACGCCATCAACCAGCCATACTGAGAGTCTCTGACATTCCCCAGCCTTTCCTCTCACTGGCTCCCTGTGGCATGTGCTGGGTCTCTTCCTTTATGGATATCTGCTAATTGTAACTTGAACTGATGAAGAGAAAGCATGCCAACCAGCACAGGGAATGGCTGCAACTAGAAGCACGGATCTGTACCTCAAGGGCTTCAGCTCCATCCTAATTCTGGTCAAATAGGATTAGCACTCTTAACCCATTACTATCCCCAAAAAGAACATCATAGTGACAAGTGGGTGTCCACTATCTTTAATGACTTTTGTTGAAGAAATGAAGGAGATGACGTGAAACAGCGATCAGTCTATTAATTCTCATACCCTGTCAGCTCCTTTGCCTTCTGAAGCTTTTTACTCATTGCATTTTTCTTTCCACTTCTGGGGCCATCCATGCAAGGCCAGCTTGTGAGATGCAGAGAACTAATTTTTTACGCAACGGTCTCTAAGGCTTCACATTAGAGTCCCTTCTTCCTGCCTGTTGCTCCCTGGATCTAGAACCTTGTCCCTCTTCACTGGGATGACTCCTGATTTAGTGAATCCTCATTTCCTTCAGGACCATGTCCTCAGAACCTTCAGGATTCTGTTCCCACAGCTCCCTTGGTCTCCTTATCATCGGTACAAAACTTGTTTGCTGGTGGATCCACCAGGGTCTTTGTGTTATGCCCAGCCTGTCTTGGCAAACAGTATGGTCTTCAAAGATTTGTCTGACAGACTGACTTAGTGAATGAATGCCCATTTAAACACTTAATGATTTTATTCCAACTTTAGCAACTAAATAGAAAGAAGTCTTCTTTGCCCCTCTCTGAAAGAACATGGCCCACCTAGGGAAATGGAGAGAAGGCCAACCTTTCAATGAATGTTTGAGGTATTGATCCAAATACACAAAAACAATGACAGACAGGAAAGAAAAAAATATCAGGAATCCATGCAACAGAATAAAGACTTCTATTTTACTTTATTTTTTTTAAGACTTCTAATCATTGCCTCCCAGACCATGCTGCCCTCTCTGCCCTGCCAGGTACCTCCACCCTTCTTGCACCAGCCTAGCCACCTGGCCTTCTTTCTGTTTCTTCAGCATGTCACTTCTCTTCCTCGCTTAGGGCCCTGCTGTTTCCCCCACCAGGAAGGCCATAGTCTTAGAACTTTGCAGACATAGGGTTTCTTATTTAGGTGGCAACACAAATGTTATCATTTCTTGTACAGCATTTCACCTTAGAGTATTTCTCTCTAACCTTTCCCAAATTAAAGTCACTCCTTCATCTCTCAAGTCTCTGTTTTCTTCTTTGCTCTGATCCCTTTCTGTAACTTCATCTGTTCAGTGGTTCGTTGTCTGTCTTCCCTGGCTGATGAATAGCTTCCATATTGTCTCATTCAAGACTATACTTAGCAGAGTGCCAGCCATGGCAGGAACTAACATTTGGTAATTCATATTGATTACCTGTTTGGTGAGTTAGTGAATAAAAGAATAATCTTTGATATAAATTATTTAATCCCAAAGAAAGAATTTTAGTGACAGAATCTTAGGTGTTATTGTGGAATACACTTTTTGGAAAGTTTTCCTCCCAATTTGTTCATACAAGCAATTTAAGCCCTTCTTCTCTGCCCACCCTCCTTCTTCTTCTAAACATAACTATATCTCAACAGTAAGTTAGTTTCTCAGCATACTCTGGGACACATTTTCAGACTATCATTTAGAATTCCTTTTATTACAAGAGTTTTGTAAAGAAATATCTTTGTAGGTAATGAGGTTACTGTGTCCTCCAAAGATCTTTATTCTCTAGAAATGACAGAAAAAAGGTTGGTCTCATTCTTTGTATTAGGACTCCTGTCCTAATGACTCTTTCAGTTCATGTTTATCCTAACATTCTTTCCTTATGTTTAACTTTTGTCGAACTCCATTTCTTCTCAATACTATAAAATTTGCAGAGTTGTTGGATGAAGTGTGGGTGTGTGCTCAGTTGTATCCCACTCTTTATGACCCTATGGACTGTAGCCGGCCATGCTTCTCAGTCCATGGGATTTTCCAGGCAAGAATAACAGAGTGGCTTGCCATTACCTATCCATCTCGTGTCTCCTGCATCGGCAGGCAGAGTCTTTACCACTGAGCCACCTGGGAAGCCCTTTGGATGAAGTGCTTCACTTCAAATAGCCTATTTCAGAACCTCGTGGGAATGACAAAGAGAACAAACAAGAGGAAAGCGGCTAGAGTGTTAAGCAAGTGTGGTCTCCAGGTGAGATCCGCTTCACTGCCTTTCAACAGGGGCTGATGCAGTCTGAGAGCTCAGATGACTCTAATTTCAGGTCACTGGTCTTCATCTCCACTCCCTCCACCCCCCTCTGCCTTCAATCTTCAAAGTTCTCTCATCTCTGAAGACTGTCATTCTTCTCTTTCTTAAATTCCATTAGCTGACTTTTCCAATTTATCTTCTAAATTTCTTTCTGTAGCCTACTTTTTTGATTAAAGCTTTATTTTGTACTTTGGATTCTCAGTTCTTGCTATAAATCTGTTTACAGTGTAATTCATTGTACAGTGTGTATTGGGCAAATAGTAGTTATATGGAAAGGGTATTTATCAAGTTCTATAAGACAACTGAAGGGGGCCGATACCAGATCGTATTACACGTTTTTGATGGCCATCAGGTGTTGCGTTTATTTTCTTCTGTTGTCGAAGTATTAGCCCCTGGATACCGTCAAAGTTTGCCTTTACCATTCTCTGCACCTTATTCATTTTCTATTAATTTTTTTCTAATTATAAAAGTAATTACACGTTAATACGGAACAGGGAAAGGTAATTAAAAAAAACACTCCAGCATAATCTTGCCAAGGGTGAAAACACTGCATGCCTTTTCTTTGCATGTCAATTTCCTTCTAAATCTTATGCAGCATTAAAAAAAATACCCAAGAGATCGCTCTAAATCCAGGCGATGCTGAAGATTAGCTGTTATTCACCAAGTTCATACGGAAATCAAAGACTCTCGGTGGAACAAGGAAGCTCACTTCCAGCAAAGGAACCTGGGTACCCCGGGTTCTTTTCAAGGAGGTACCTCATGTAGAAGACCGCGAGTACCGCAGCCACCTGGGAGCGGAGCGGAGCGGGAGGAGGCGGGGCTTCCATGATTGGCATAGAGGGAGAGGAGTTACAGGGCTGCCACCAATCAGGACTCAGCTTTGTTTTCTTGTACTGACCAATGAGAGAAGCGCTGCTGGTGAGCCTGTCTCCAAATCGGAGACACCCACTCCTATCGCAACCAATCATCAGGCGCCTTTTATACGGCACCCGCCGTGCTCTCGCCCCGTGGGCGGAGCTTTACCGCCCCGCCCCTCCGTCCGCGGCTCCGCCCCTCCGCGGGCGGGGGCCAAGGCTGTGACTCGCGGCTGGAGCCAGGGTTGGGGGGCCGGGTTCCCGGCTCCAGAGTCCTGCGCCTGCCGCCGCGGTGCCGAAACCCGCAGGCTGCTGATTGTCCTTAGCGGCGGCCACGGCCGCAGCCTCCGTACTTCGGCCCCGGGCTGCCGACGCCTGAGAGAGTGCTCCTCCCGCGGCCACGGCCGCTGGGAGCAGGTAAGGGGCGCC
>NW_011495023.1:18767511-18781936 GCF_000754665.1 Bison bison bison
CGGGGAGAAGGACCTGCTGATAAGCGGTGAGCAGCCCGGCGGCTTTTTATTTTTTTAAGCGAGAAAGGTGTCTGCACTTAGATGGTGTGAGTTACACATTCCTGGAAACGGCGCTTTGCACTGCGTTTACCCAGGCACACGATTTACTTCTTATTTATTATTTTGAAATTCAAAGTAGCCTCTAACGTGAACTTACTTGGGGCTTTTTTCTTCCGTGACAAGCAGACCCAGCAGTGTGACTCACCTTTGTCTGGGCTGCAGTGGGGGCCGGGCGGTTGGGGTGAGGCGAGGATGCCGAGCTGGTGTGGAAGATGGTGGGGGTGGGATTTTTTTTTTTTTTTTTTGCCTCCCTCCATGGGTGGGTGTTGAATTGCGATTCTTATTTCTTTAAACGTTAGCATTCGAGTAATTATAATAATAAAAAACCTTTCTAAACATAGTCTCTGGGCTTTAGGTTTTAGGGGGCTGCACCTGCTACCCAGGCAGTAGTACTCTGCAGACAAATCCTAAGCAGTTGACTGCAGTGGTGTGATTCACCTCTAATGAAGCACCTCGATTGATGTTACCTTTTCTCTGACGTGCTTAAAAGCCTTTTCTCGCTTTCCATTTGTTCACAAGTGAAATGAAGGTCACGAGTTTGAGTAGAAATGGCACAGGGAGGACTCTCGCAACGGTCCTCCCTTCCAGGTGCACTGCATTTAGGTCTTTTAATTGAGCAGCTCACCGCACTCCATCAATATTAGTATTCTCTTAACTCTCCGGAAGCAGGTAGTGCACCCCACGCCCATTTTGCAGGTACATAAACTCAAGGCCCTAGAGATGAGGGGAATTCTGCCCCAGGTCACTTGACTTCTGCTCTTACACACCTGTTAAGGGGTTTAATGCAGGATCCAGGAAGATACTTGCTGTCAATCAAGCTTCTCTGCGTGCCGGTTTGGTTCACATGCACACCAGTCAGAGGCGGAGATGGTTATTTCCAAGTGAAATATTCTCTTAGGCTTTTTTTTTTTACTTCTAGGTTGCTAAGATAGTTTGAATTTCACCAGAAAGGTCATTTTTCACACAGGCAAGAAAACCTAGAGGTGCCATCTCTATTTTAACCTAGTGAAAAATTTCTATTTTAAGTTTTGGGAGGTTTTCCACATTAGAAAATCTTTTCTTTGTTTGCATCTCTGGCTTAGCATTGGGCTTGAGTAGTGTTTTCTGAATTCAGTTGAATTAGTTAATATTCATAAGGCAAATAAGAATGAAGGGTAATACATTTTGGTTATGATTTTTTTTTTTGCAGGAAGTTTTTGCTATAAATTTAGAAGTGTCAAACATGTAAAATCCTCTATCCTTTGATCAGAGTAACACAAGGGAGTTCAAGGATTAATGGCAAGTAGGTTTAGTTGGATGGATGGGAGGGACTCCTTGAATAATGCCAAGGCGTGGGGAATCCTAGGGAGTTGTTAGGTTATGTTAAATTTATTAGTCATCAGGAACATGGAAATGCCTTATTTATTACTGAATGGAACTATTTGATCATGAAGTAACCCCTTGTGTTCATGGCAGGTGCTCTGCTGGGTGGAACATGTACATTTTGAAATAACTTATTTGTTAAGTAAAGCATCCTTCACATAGGCCTTGTTAGTCCAGTTCTGATTCTGTTTACTCATTTGTTCTTTTTTGCACTCAGTATCTTTACTTAATTTTTACTCTTTTGGTCAAATTAAAATTTCTAGCACCCAAGCAGAACATTTCATAAAGAAACCTTTATCATCTGCTGATTTGTACAGAAAGTGAGCTTTCTTTTGATAAGCATCTCTTGCATTGTGATGTGGGAGGTTGGAAAAAGATTTATTCTGTTTGCAGAGTGGTGGTGGTTTAGTCGCTAAGTCATGTCCGACTCTTTGTGATCCCAGGAACTGTAGCCTGCCAGGTTCCTCTGTCCATGGGATTTTCCATTCAAGAATACTGGATTTGATTACCATTTCCTTCTCCAGGGAATCTGCCCAACCCAGGGATTGAACCCCACTGTCCTGCATTGCAGGTGGATTCTTTACCGCCGAGCCACCAGGGAAGCCTTGTAGAGTATTTACCTGTATTCTTACCTAGGGATCATAGCCCCCTGTGATGTTAAGGGTTTCTACCCTTCAAAAAAGATTTAATTACAACATTACAGTACTTCCACTAGATGGTGCACCGGGTGCTATTTACTGCAGATTTCAGGTTTTTTTTTTTTTTAAATAAGCATTTCACTGACAAAGATACAAACGTACAACAGCTGTCATCACTGAAGTTCAGACAGAATTGCAATGAGTGATTTAAGTCAGCTTTATTAAATGAGATTAATTGGAAGGACATGGCAGGTGAATTTAAAGTAAAGGAAGCTGTTAGTAATTTTAGAAATAACCTGTGAGAAAACTGGTTCTTGCTGTAGACAGGTACCTGGAACAGTGTCAGTTTATTGGTCTTTATTTCTATACACTTGAACCTGTTTGTTTTTAATGGTTTGTGTTTTGTTTAAATCTTATGTGAACTATGATGAGCTATTTGAGTGTGGTTTTATGCCTCCTATGAACAAACACATAAACGGTTTTTTTTCCAGGCATGTAAAACTGTTTTTTTGCTTTTTCCTTGAATGCTCACTTAATAAATCTTTCTATTCTTTTAGAAAAACATGATTATCAGCTTCAAGTAGGAAAGAGAGAGGAGCTTTCTCCCCTGGAAGGCAGGAACTGTTGGCTTGCTAGTTACTGGTTAATTGCTGCTCACTAATTGTTATAGGAGGGAGATGAGAAAACATAGCTGCTGCTTTGATAATGCCACACCAGGTATAGAAATGGTAGTGGAGAAGAAGGACTAGTTAGGGTGATTGCATTTTGTGAGGTGTTGCAGAAAACACTGGACTTTTAAAAGGCAAGATGAGCACTCAAGTGGGAAGGTCTTTGGCGGGTGCTATGTGTCTGTATAATTCAGTTCCACTGACTTTACGTGGGCAGGAGAGCTTTGGTAATTTGGTATAATTTCTTGGAAGTAGTTCTGGTCATCAAGGGATTTGATGGCGCTTTGGGAAGGGGAAATAAGTTGGTGACGCTCCTTCTAGGAGGGAAGCTCCTGGCAGAGCTGCCAGCTCTTGGGAGAGTGTGGGCTGGGGCACGGAGGGTGGGTGGTTGTAAGCAACGAGGGAGATGAGAAAGCTGCCCGAGCGTGGGTTTCCTGGAGTTCTCTGCACCTGAGCCCACAGAATCAAGTCTGAGCATTCTCAGTCAGGATTATAGCGGCTCCAGGGCCAGGCTTGGGCCACTTAACGCTTCCGTCTTCAAATTTATGTAAAATAAGCAGAATCCCGAAGTTGGTAAAATGAATGACTTTTGTATGCAAGTGAACAGCTTAAAAGAATTATTTAGCGTATGTTAGGTTCTAAAATTATGGTTCAGTTCAGTTGCTGAGTTGTGTCCAACTCTGCGACCTCGTGGACTGCAGCACGCCAGGCCTCCCTGTCCATCACCAATTCCCAGAGTTTACTCAAACTTGTGTCCATTGAGTCAATGATGCCATCCAACCATCTCATCCTCTGTTATCCCCTTCTCCTCCCTCCTCCAATATACTTATTTTTGATAATGTTCTTCTACTCCCTCTGGAAACAGGCTTTATTAGAAATAGGTAGCCTTGAATATGGAGAAGGCAATGACACCCACTCCAGTACTCTTGCCTGAAAAATCCCATGGATGGAGGAGCCTGATAGGCTGCAGTCCATAGGGTCGTGAAGAGTCAGAAACGACTGAGTGACTTCCCTTTCACTTTCATGCATTGGAGAAGGAAATGGCAACCCACTCCCAGTGTTCTTGCCCAGGGACAGCAGAGCCTGGTGGGCTGTCTATCGGGTCTCACAGAGTTGGACACTACCGAAGTGACTTAGCAGCAGCAGCGTAGCACTTTTGCTGTAGTTTGTATGTGTATATGGGAAAAGGGGCTTCCCAGGTGGCTCATTGGTAAAGAATTGCCTGCCAATGAAGGAGACACAGGAGACGCAGGTTCGATCCCTGGGTCAGGAAGAGCCGCTGGAGGAGGAAATGGCAACCTGCTCCAGTATTCTTGCCTGGAAAATTCCATGGAGAGAAGAGCTTTGGTGGGCTGCAGTCCATGGGGTCACAAAAAGTCAAATACGACTGAGCAACTATACGTGTATGTGTACATGTGGCAAAAGTCTCTGGTCAGCTTTACCCAGGATTAAAAACTTGCTGGTTGCAAGACAATGCCTCTGTATGTGTACTTAAAGCAGTTTGAATCTTGAGAATCAAATACTTCTGAGAGTTATAACTTCTTTTTCTGGCACTTGGAAGTTTGTGGAAATGATGTTGTAAAAATTTGGAGTCGAGCCAAAGATAAAATCGTTTATGGAGCAATGGACCAAGACTTAGGAAGTTTCTACAGCTGATATAGAATCCACTTTTTCTCCTCTTCCTAATATGGCTTGTGATTTGACTTGAAGATTCTTTTTCGATCTCTGTGCTCTTTCCACGTTTTGAATTTAGTTCCCAGTAAGGCCCATCAGAGTTGACTGTTTTTTAGACGATTTCATCAGGGTACAGTGTTCAGGGGGAGGAAATGTTGGGCTGTGGGCAGTGAGGAGAGGAATTAATATCATTTTTATCTGTTTAGAGTATTTTTAAATAGGATCAAAATTTCTTATTTTGGAATTTTCAAAATGAAATCATTTCATTTTTAACATATACAAAGTTGAGTATAAAAACTTTAAGCTGAGGTTCTCAAACTTTACCATGTCTCAGAATCACTGTGGGGAGGGATTGTTAAAATTCCAGCGGCTGCTTCATACTCACAGTTTTTAAGTTCTCAGGTCTGGGAATAGGCCCTGCGAATAAGCATTGCTAATAAGCTCCAGGGTGATGGCTGGCGATGCTTCTGGTCCAGGACCACACTTCGAAATCCACTGACATGATTCCAGGGGGAATGTAAATGTAGTGGTGAAGAACCCAGACTTTGACTTTTGAAAGATCTGGCTTTGAATCCCTGCTCTGCTACTTAGTACTTTCTTTGACAACAGGCAAATTTCTTACCTCTGGTTTTCATTTCTAAAATGGCAATAATGTAGTATTATGATGTTGAGAGTATCACATGACCTTGAATGTATGTAAAAACTCATATACGACAGTGCCTGGAGGGTTATAAGCATGCTGTAAATGCTGGCTTTTAGTCATACAAATCAATTAGTGAATGAAATACATAGGATCCTGAATCTTGTAAGTTGAAGTATGTTCCTTAAAGACAGAAACATTTACATGTATTCTCATTTCCCTTCAGTGTGCTGTGGGAGAGATATATGAATGCTTGACTTCTGTTTAATGAATGAAGGAGCTATTTGTGGATCCTAGTAAGTTTAAGAAACCTTTTTTAGGGACGTAGAATATTCACATTGGTAGTATGTTTTTTTCCCCCGCCTTAAAAGATTGAACTCTTTGGTCAGAATATACTGGAGTTTAGCTATAATCATTGTAGTCCACACTTTATAGAGCAGGCATCTTAAAGGTGGCTTTTAGGCATTCACTGCAGGAGAGAAGTCATCTTTTGAATACCTGCAGGCTCCCCTGGGGAGGGGTGACTGCCATTGATGCCCTGGAGGCATTCATGGAGGTCCCACCCCAGCTGCTGGACACCCCCCCCCCTCCATCACCAAGAGCCCACCTCTCTCTGGCGGACATCCCCCAACCCCCAGCCCCGCATGCCATCACTTCCTGGCACAGACACCCGTTTATTTCCGTTGTAGCAGTTGTCACATGCTTACCATAATTTTATCTGTTTCCTCTTTACGTTTCCTTCATTGGATGTCAGCTCTGAGGGTAGGGATCTGGTCTTCACTGCTGTGTCCCCAGCGTGGGGCACAGTGTCTAGTGTGTGACTTGCTACATACTGTGATGGGTGTATGAGGTGGTCGGGACTGGGACCCTCCCCAGCTGAGGGTGCAGACTGGAGTTACTGGCCCTCTATCAATACGGGTTCAGGCAGAGCCACTCATGTTGTTTTATTGTGTTTTCCCCCTCCCCACATCAGCACTCTCTCCTGGGCATAAATGTAATTTCATTGAGTTCTGCCACGTTATTACCTGGGCTGGCTGTGGCTTGCTCCTACTCCCTGCGTTCTTGCTAGCATTTGATCATTTCTGACCTTATAATTTTTTCCAATCTGATTTCACAGATGGAGCAATCTTGGGCACATATGTTACTGTTCTGATTGGCAATTCTCTGTTTACTAGTACAGTTAAGTATCCTGTCAGATGCTGCTTAGGTGTGTGGGTTTTGCCTTTTGTGAATTGGCATTGACATGTTCTTTGCGTTGGGTTTCTTTATCTTCACATGTTTCAGCCTTAAATTACAGCAGGTTTTTTTTTTGTGTGTATATTCTCAATGTTAATCTCTTATTAGATTTTAAACAGTGCAAATATTTTCTTAGCCTTTTTTTGCATGTCGTTTTTTTTATTGAACAGAATCTTAATTTTTGTTACAATTTGATCCATCCATTTATTCCACCTTCCGGGTCTTGTTAAGGACATATTTCTCCATTCTTAGTTAACAAAGGTGGGTTTCTAGTTTGTTCCAGTTCCACACTGGTTTTTGTTTTTATTTTCGCTATTACAACTTATTTACGTATTTTGCTATGTGGAAGCGTGTCCCATCTGTGCGTCTTCAAAATTATTTAAGCTGGTGGTTTTCAACTCTGGCTTTATGTTAGAATTAACTGGATAGTTAGAGACATGCCTGTTTAACCCAGATCAATTGAATCTCTAGGGAGTGGAGCTCCGCAGTTGAATTTTTAAAAAGGGCCTCGGGTGATACTGACCTAGGGCCATGGTTGAAACCATGTATCAGAGAGACCTATTTGCGGTGCAATAATAGATAGAGAACGGACTTGAGAGAGTAGCATTGACATATGTGTATGGTGGGAAACTGCTGTGTAAAAAGGGAGCTCAGCCTGGTGCTCTGTGACAGCCTAGAGGGGTGGGATGGGGTGGAAGGAGGCTCAGCAAGGAGGGTACACAGGTGTACTTACGGCTGATTCACGTTGTACGGCAGAAACCAGCACAACATTGTACAGCAGCTGTACTCCAGTTAAAAAGAAAAAAGGAAAAGATATTTATGGTTTTTCAATACAGTTTTCGTTTCTCCACATTCTATGTCGTCTTTGTTGGATTAATTCCTAGGTATATCAGTTTTCGTTTCTGTGTGAATGACACTTTTGACTCCTGTTCTCCCCATTTTTTCTCCCTTGTGGAGGGAATCCTGTTGATACAGATGTGTCTGTATGTATTGATGTAAGTCAGTTAGCTAACCTGTCTATATTTAACCTTTTTTGCAGGCCTAGCAAATGTGCTGAGTCTGTTGTATTTTAACGGTTACTTTTTCTTTTGGGTGTTCTATGAAGGTGATTATTTCATCTTTACATAATGGCCGTGTGTCTTTTCCTTACGCTTCTCACCACCTTGCTCTGTGTTTGGTCTCTCACTGCATTTGTCTAGACTTGTGGTGATCAGTGAAGATTAGCAGGGATAGAGGCCACTTGATCACTTTAACACTCTGGAGGGAATCTGGCCTTAGTTTTGCCTTTAGTTGGGAGATTTCATTTTTTACAGTTGTATTTGATTTCATTAAGAAATATGACTTCATTGTTGCAGTTTAAAAAACGCGAGAGGTAAGCACAGAATTCTCTTCCTGATCTTGGCAAGGAATCCAACCTAGATGGTGTATAGCTCTTAACCCAGAAAAGTTACGGTTGTCTGTATTGAGGCTTTTAAATTAAAATTTTTAAGTTAAATATTTGATTATTTTCATCAGGCTCTTCCAAAGTAAGTTGTGTATAATGACTCCCCTTAGGACAAACCTGAAGTTGTTCTGCATCTTAAACTGTGAATTTAAAAAAATTTATTCAAGTATAAGATATACCTAGAGAAATGCATACACCAGGTACCTAGAAATATGTAATGCAACTGTCCTAAGTGTGCAGGTCACTGAATTTTCACAAAGCAGACACACTGTGTAACCAGCACTTGGGTGAAGACACAGAACATTACTGGGACCCTGGATGCCAGTCTCCTGCTCGTATTCACTATCTTGACTTTTAACCACGTGGGGTTAAAAGTGCTCTGCCACCTGCTCCTGCTGGGCTGCCAACTTTTGGTGCTTCCTTTGAAGGAGAAATCAAAGTCACCTCTGATAGCTCCTTTGAAGATGCATGGCCTTGACCTCCGTTCTCACAGCTGCAGTTTTCAGACCTTTGGTCACAGTATGCTTCACACTCTTAAAAATTATTAAGGATGTTTTTGTTTGCATGGGTTGTATCTATTAGTATTTATTGGCTTGCAGTTTCAAACAGGAAATTTTATTTATTTTATTTAAAGGCACATCCTCTTAAGGTTGTCACATATTTTTAATGTCATGGATGTCCTGAAAGGTTCTTGAGGAGCCCCAGAGTTCCTGGATCCTGAGAGCAAAGAGCTGGCTCCTGACACCTCCAGCATAGCTGAGCGCCAGCCCCTCATTCTGCTCTGTCTCCTTGGGGTGCTGAACCAGATCCAACCTCTTCTCTTCCTCCCAAAGTGATCTTCTTAGAAGCAGGAACTTGCTACATCTTGGCTCAGCAGGGCTGTATTTTTTCCCAGCGAAAGAAAGCTTAGTAACACTAGGAAAGCAAACATTTCTGAGATTGGCAATTCCAGACCTGTATGAAGGGGCCCATTTTTCTCTCTTGACAGCATAAGCGCATCTGTAAACATGCTATTACTTGGCTGATTTTCCTCTTTTAAGATGGAGATAATCACAAAGAAACCTGCAAGAAATGTCCTGTGTCTGTGTATCAAAAAATATTTGCTTGGTGACGTCATCATAATTAAAAAGAGTTATAACAGGTAGTAACCTGTTGTGATGCTTTCAATTTAATGTGTGGTTTAACCTGTTCTTCTGTTCTTTTATTTCCTGTAAATGGTAACCTGATCTTGATTTGATTCAGTGTCTATTTTTTGGGACAATATTGCTTCACAGTGGTGTGGTGTACTTGTAGCTGGATTCAGACAATGTTGGTTGTCTCTTTGTAATATTCATGGTCGTTAATAATCATTCTCTAGATCCATTATTTTATTTCTCAGTCGCTCAGTTGTGTCCAACTCTTTGTGATCCCACGGACTATAGCCTGCCAGGCTCCTCTCTCCATGGAATTTTCCAGGCAAGAGTACTGGAGTGGATTGCCGTTTCCTTCTCAGGGGATCTTCTTGGCCCAGGGATTGAACCCGTGTCTCTCGAGTCCCCTACCTTCTTTATCATTGCTCTGCCTGGGAAACCCCTTTATTTTATGAGGGGTTTGCAAAATGGTGATATTTAAATTCTGTCTCCCTTTCTAATTTATTAGGATATCTTTATAAAGAGGAATTATATTATTTGAGATATAGTTAGTATAGAAAAGCAGGTTAAATATTCGGTTTAAAAATTAGTTTTCAACAGTATAAGATTATAAGAGAAGCATGTTCAGGATGAAGAAATGGTTTCATCATTTTTCTTTGAAACAGCAGCCTAAATTGTGTTGGTTTGCAGAAGTAAATCCAAAGGAAACTATGAATAGAAAAATCCTTTTGTTGTATTCTTAAAGTAGCTTAACTTATTTGAAGTAAAAAAAATAATGGTAGACACTTCTTGGTGGTGTTAGGGACTTTTTTTTTTAGTTAAACCAAGACTTTTCTTGCCTCCACAGTGATGTATTTATTATGTATGACTATCCGTTCATGTATCTTACACTGTATTCTGAGACCAGATTTGAAAGTGTAAAAGGCACCCTGCCTTGAAAGTGTTGATAGTGCAATAAAATAGGTGAAAAGTTGCCCTTTAAAAAATTATTTATTTATTATTATTTTTGGCTGCACCAGATCCTCATTGCTGCTCGGGCTTTTCTACAGATGTGGCAAGTTGAGGCTACTCTCTAATTGCAGTGCTTGGGCTCTGTGGCTCTGTATTTATTACAGTATTTCCCCCTCTTAAAAATTTATAATATTGAGAAACAGATGATAGAAAATAAGGAGTTTCTTAGGAGAAACCGAAAGCGGTAGGTGACATGTTATCTGGGCTACAAGTCAGATGGAAGTAGACAGTCTGTTGGAATTCGGGTGAGAGAAAAAGGGCAGGTGCTTCCAGTCTCTCCCGGCAGACTTTCACCCTGCTGCCCGCTGGTGCCAGCCGTGAGTGGAGCAGGTCCTTCGGCTTCAGGTCAGGCTGGTTTTCAGCTACCCCTCCCTCCTCACATTCCATCTCATCACTTGAGCGATACTCAGTACCTAGATGACAAAAGATGATATCAATATTTGTGTACGTTTGTGAAACCCCTCGTGGCAACTGATTAGTAAGAGCTGTCAGCAGTGGGATTCTTCAGACCTTCCTCTTCTGTGTATTTCAGGTTGGTGTCCTTGGAAGAGTGTACATAGTTCACGCACTGAGGTTTGTTAACTTGTTTTTGGTTCAGTGTCTTGAACTTTGTAAATGACAAAGAATGATGTTGGATTGGCTTCTGGTGTTCTCCATGTTTCTGATCTCAAGAGGACTCTTGAGCTGGGTAATTAAATGTACTCTTTTGTGTATGAAGCCTAAAATATCCCTCAGGGACAGACTGACTGGTATGGCAGGACTGCTTATCAGAATAGACATTTTCCTGTCTGAGCCTAATTGTGGACTTACAAAAGCCTCAGAACACTTTAACAAACTGGGGCGGACTTGGAATTTACAAATAATAGCCAATCTCATGCTGTCAACCAGGCACTATGCTAAGCTAGCTCTCTTTAGATATTTATGCTTAATTCTTACAGCAGCCCTTTGAGTTATTGTCATTTTTATTTTACAAATAGAAAAAAAAAAAAAAACAAGTCACGGAAAAGTTAAATAATTTGCCCTGAGTCATATAACTAGGAAGTGATCAAGCTTGGATTCAAAGCCAGGTCACCAGTCCAGAAAGTAAGAGACTACCATATGATTTAAATTCATATTGGACTTTTTCTGTTTTATACGTCTTCAGTCTTTTTTTCTTTGGCTTCTTATCTTAATCTGGAGAAACACAAGTCTGACTGACTTTGGCCAGCGTACTAAAATTTTTCACCACAGTGCACCCCTCAATAACAGAAATTTGCCTAGGAGAAGGCTGAGGCTCTTCAAAGAGTAGCCCACCGCGAGCATAAAGTTGTTCTGAAGTTTTTGTTTGATTCGACAGATTCAACATCATTTGCCATTGTGTAACATTGACATTCCAGAAAAGTGAAAAAGTATGAAAGTGTTAGTCACTCAGTCATGTCCGACTCTTTGTGACCCCATGGACTATAACCTGCCAGGCTCCTCTGTCCATGGAATTCTCCAGGCAAGAATACTGAAGTGGGTTGCCATTCCCTTCTCCAGGGGATCTTTCCAATCCAGGGATCGAACCCAGGTCTCCAGCTTTGCAGGCAGATTCTTTACCTTCTGAGCCAGCAGAGAAGCCCCAACATTCCAGAAAGATGTGTCGTTTTCATGCCCACCCTTCATCCTCCACAAGAGACCTCAGTTGGAGAAACAAGTTTGTCGGACTTTGTGGTGATGTCCTGGTCACAGGTGGGGTTTAGATAATGCACCCTGTTGGAGTAGTGGGGGTTGGATGGGGAAGGAGGGCAGAGGGACACTGGCGAGGGGGTGACTTGGTGGGGGCGCTGTGGCAGGGGTGGGTCGGATGCAGATTTGGGTGGAATGATGGAATGGATTTCATGCCAGGTTGGGGAGCTTCGTTCTCCTACTTCTCAGACCGTGTAGCTTCTGCTCTGCTCAGTTTCTGCCCCTGGCTTTTCTCCTTGCTCCTGTGCCTCAGCTGTGGGAGTGGCTCCATGGATGTGTGTATGGATGTCCTTGGCCCATCTTTAGCCGTCCTCCCCACCGCATGCCACTGCCTGTTATCTCAGTTCTGGCCGTCCTTTCTGTGTGAGCGACTCTGAACTGCCGCAGTGCCAGCAAACTCCGGTCCACTGAGCCCACCTGAGACTCATTTTTGGAAGCAGGTGTGCAGTCGCTTTGTGGCATCACCTGGATGTTTGAGTGTCTCAGAGTTAGCATTGATTTGAACTGCTCTTTTGTCTAAAACCAACGATGACCTCTTTAGGCCGTCTGTGGTTGGCTGGGAGAGAACATCTGGGAGTCCACTGTGTATCCCACTCAGATCCCTGTCTTATCAGCCGAAGGGACAGGACTCCTGGAGGGTAGATCTGAGGCAACACTCAGGTGGATCCCTTTCTCTGGCCCGTGGTTCCCTGGGCACCTACCTGTAAGAACGTCAGGGCTTGTGTTGTGTTCCCAGGAGGGCTGCAGGAATGATCCACGTGCTTCCTTTAAGGCATTGTGTATGAACAGCAGGTCCTCTGAGTTTTTCAGCTAAACCTGTCTTCCTCCCACCCTGTGGGGCCCCCAGGCTGAATTCTGAACGGTGACTCCACCTCCAGTCTCTTGTGTCCTAGAGACTGTTTCTCCAACTCGCTTCCTAGTTTAATTGATGTTTATTGCCTGGGTCACTGAAAATCTTAAGGCCTTATATCGTAACAGTTAAGAATGTAAACTATAAGACAAAAAATATTTTTGCAAACCTCCTGATTGAGGTATGATTGACATACAAAAAACTGATGTCTGCGATTTATTTGGTTTCGAGATTCACGTATGTCTGGAAACCATCACTGCACTCTGTGCCAGGAGCCTATTCATCACCTCCAAGAGTTTCTTCCTGCCCTGGCTCAGATGGTAAAGAATCTGCCTACAGTGCAGAAGACCTGGGTTCGATCCTTGAGTCAGGAAGATCCCCTGGAGAAGGGTATGGCAACCCACTCCAGTATCCTTGCCCGGGGAATCCCATGGACAGAGAAGCCTGGTGGGCTACAGTCCATGGGGTACCAAAGAGTCAGACATGACTGAGCACCTCAGCACAGCACAGAGGGCCTGGAGGCTGATGTTCTGTTCTTTGTGGTTGTCAGTGAGCAGATGCTCTTGTGTCTTCCTTTTTGCTGTTTCGTGGCTGCTGCTCCTCGGACACCACTTCTGCTTGTCTCTTGTCCGGGCAGCTTGGCCAGCGCGTCCCTGCCCTTTAGCATCCCTTCTCGACCATGTGGCGGTGCAGATGTGATCATCCTTTGTGGAAGTGGCCATCCATGCTTTGGCCCTCCCATTCTAACCCTGTGACTTTCAAAGCCTGTCCTATTTAGGCCCGCTTGTGGTTATTTTCCATTACTCTTTCTTTCTTTTTTTTTTAACTTTACAATATTGTATTGGTTTTGCCATATATCAAAATGAATCTGCCACAGGTATACATGTGTTCCCCATTACTGACCTCCTACTCCAGTCACAAAGTTGGGTATATTCTGGGACATGCATCGCCTTCCATGTAGTCTGAGCCAACATCCTGGGCCGAGTCACAGGCATGTGCCCACCTTCTGACCCCTGACAGTTGAGATTTTGTTGTATAGAGGTTCCTGGGTTGAAGATGCTCAAGCCTCGGTCCTCATACCCCCTCTTGGCTGGGCCCTGGCCTTATGTTAGAGGTCTGGAGTCTAAGCAGTTTCATTGCTCTAGTATTAAACTGGAGTCTAGAGCACTAGAAATTGCACCATCTTTTTTATGCCGAAACCCTATTAAAGGTATTTTGTTCCTGGCGGTGTGAACTGCAGCATCTTTGTGTTGCTTCTTTATATCTTACTCTTCGTAAAACTTGAAAGGGCTGAGTGCGTGCACAGTAGTGTTGCCTTTTATGTGCCTTTGTCCTCTTAGTTTAAAGGATCTTGGCAGTTGCTAAAATGAATCCCTTGTTGATTTAAAAAAAAAAAAAGGAGGATACAAGATGCAAGAGCTCATGTGTTCCTTGTCCTCTGGAAGCCCTGGGTTCAGCCGTGTCGAGTCCCCTGCTGTGCTCTGGGTACAGTGGGGAAGCCCCAGGCCTTTGTCCCATTCAAAAGGCCTGACCTCCATTGAATGTTCTTCTTTCCTGGGCGCCCATGGTCATCCTGTGTCATAATAATCCTACGGGACCATTTAGCTAGAGTTAAGATTTGATTTCCTCGGGTTTGGTGTTAGGGGCACTTTAAGAAACAGAGGAGGCAGCGTGAATAGATGGACAGACATGTCCTTGGAGGGGGCATTGCCCTTATGCTTATGTCCTCCTGCCCGTCTGTTTTCAGGGATGGTTAAGAGAGTAACTGGCTTCTTCTAGAAGCTGTTGTGCGTCTCCATGGTGAGCTGAGGAGGAGCCCAGGAGACTGGTGCTGGGTTTCTCCTGGAGGAGAGGTGCCTTTGGGCTTCCCCATGGAGGACTGGCCCTGGGAGATGCAGGGGGCAGGACAGGGAACCGGGAGCGGATGGAGGTGGGAGGGAGATGAGTTATGTAGCAGCTTCTTCCT
>NW_011495023.1:18782036-18801200 GCF_000754665.1 Bison bison bison
AGGCTTTTCTGGAATACGTCCAGAATAGAAGTTGGCTGCGTGGCAGAGATGTGAACTTCACCCAGTGGAGCTGGGGTCATTCAGGCAGCAAGATGGATTAGATATATTCTGGGTGGTATTTTCATTAGGTTGAGAGCCTTGGATCCTTTTTTCCTTTTCAATAATTGGGGTAAAATTTCAGAAACATTTGAATGACAAGGAGACCAGAGTAAACATCGCATCACCTTCAACCCAGATGAACAGATGTTAACATTTTGGCCTATTTATTTCAGTTTTTTTTTTTTTTTTTAATGAAAGAAAGGAAACGTGGTAGATAAAGTTGAAGCATAATTTGTCTCCCCTCCCAGTTCTCTTGCCTTCTCTTCCCCACGAGCAATTGTGGACAAGAATTTGCATCCTTCCATCTTTTTCTAAATGTGCTTTAACATATGGTTGTTTCTGTAATCATAAGGGCATAGACGGTGTTAAAATGATCAGCAGCAGGAAAGATATATTGCATGCTTTATTCTGTTACTTGCTTTTGAAAAATTGTTTTGATAGTAGCTAGTCATGGAAATAAGGAGATCAGATGACATTTTCAATTCTAGTTTTTTATATTGTCTGCAGATGTCTTTTTGTACCTCGTTGCTAATGGAAATCCATCATTGGTTCCCTAACATTTAATAGAAATCTTTTTGTTTGTAATGCCTTAAACTGGTTAGAAGTTTAAAAATTGCTACTGTAAGTTGAAAGCCTAATTTGTGGCTGAGATTTCTACATGTACTTCGGCAGGCTAGTCTCAATATTTTCTGCTCCAAAAAGATGCTGCAAAGATATTGCAGTGGGTGTGGAATCGTGTGCAGGGGACGAGTGGGTGGGTGGCTGGGAGTTTCTGTCTTAAGCTGACATATGCAGAAGCGCTGTTGCTAGGACTGCTTAGGGAAGATGGGATTGTGGGGGAGTGTGTTATTAGATGTTTTTCCTCCTTTTCTTGGCTAACAGTTACTAGTTTTTTTTGTTTGTTATTAAAATGATGTCTCCTTTGGTTTAAGAAGTATACCTTTCTTAAGCATAACATTAGTACTGATAATATTAACCTCACCTGTTCTTCTCAGCAAGCTTCCATTACCATTGTCCACACTGTCTGGTGGACATTGCAACTGGTTTGATCATGGTGACCTCACGCAAAGACTTAACACGGAAAAACAGGTCCACTTTTAAATGTACCCAAAGTCCTGTTTATGGCATGATTATCTTGTTTCCTATCTGAGATTAGCAGCTGTAGTGTCATTTTTGAATTCCAACATCTGTTTTTCATTTTTAGATCTGCTTCGCCCCTTGACATCCTATTGCACTAATTTCTTGGTAACGGGATTTCTGTCTTGGTCTGAGTTTGCTCACCTCTGACCTTGCTGCTGCTGCTCTAGCTGCTGCTTCACTGAATACACTGGTTTTGAGTCCTCTGTGCCCTGTTGTTGTTCAGTCGCTCAGAAGTGTCTACCTCTTTGTGACCCCGTGGACTGCAGCACGCCAAGCTTCCCTGTCCTTCACCATCTCCCAGAGTTTGCTCAAACTCATGTCCGTTGAGTCAGTGATGCCATCCAACCATCTCATCCTCTGTTGTCCCCTTCTCCTCCTGCCTTCATTCCTTCCCAGCATCAGGGTCTTTTCTAATGAGTCGGCTCTTCCCTGTTAGGTTTAAAAACACTCCTTGCTTTGCACTATTTTCAAAGAGGACTTCTCCCCTGTGGACCCTTAAGGGCTCTGAAGTTGCTGGAATCAAGCCCCAGTTCTAGCACTTATCAACTATATTAACCTTGAATATGCTGTAAATAGCTGAAGCTCCAAGACTCATTGGAAAAGACCCTGATGCTGGGAAAGACTGAAGGCAGGAGAAGGGGACGACACAGGATGAAATGGTTGGATGGCATCACAGACTCAATGGACATGAGTTTGAGCAAGCTCCAGGAGATGGTGAAGGACAGGGAAGGCTGGTGTGCTGCAGTCCATGGGGTTTCAAAGAGACGGACACAGCTGAGTGACTGAACAACAACAACATGTTGTAAATATTCTGAGACTCGGTTTTCTCATGTGTTAACTGAGCACTAATAATAGTGTACAGGTTATAGGGGTGTCAAGGGCTTGAAGTCAGAGAACACACTTGAAGTACACTCGCTGGCACGGTCCGCTGTTCAGGCTGTTAGTCCTAATCAGATCAAGTCTTTGTCCCTTCACCCAGCTTCCATTGTTTTTCATATTGTGCTACTCTCTAAGTATTCAGCTTTAACCTTTAAAAACTATAAACTTGATCTGTAATCAGTTCAGTCTCATTGACCTTTTATCCCCTTCCCTTCCAATCAGACTTTTGCATGTATGTAAACCCGGACTCCTGGAAGTATGTACACTTGCCCGACTGGATGCTTCAGCATTTTCTACCTGTGGTATCTTCCTTGATATTTACATTCTCCCCATCCTTTAATAATCCCACTCAAAGATCCTCTTTTCTGTTGTGTTTTTTTTAACACTATACAACCATGGATTATTTTGTTTACCTTTAAATAATACCTTGTTGTTTAGTACTTTTATTTTTAATCTTTTAAACATTTTGGGCCATACCTGGAGGCATATAGGACCTTAGTTCCCTGATCAGGCCTCAAACTTGTGCTGCCTGCATTGTAAGGCAGAGTCTTTCTTAAAAATTTTTTATTTAATATTGGAGTATAGCCAATTAACAATGTTGTGATAGTTTCAGGTGGACAGCAAAGTGACTCAGTCATACATGTAAAAATGTCCATCCTCCTCAAATTCCTCTCCCATCCATACTGTCACATAACATCGAGCAGAATTCCCTGTGCGGTACAGTAGGTCCTTGTTGGTTAACTGTTTTTATTATAGCAATGTGTACATGCCCATTCCAAATTCCCTAACTGCCCTTTCCCCCTGTTCTGCACTGGTAACCATAAGTTGTTCTCTCTGAGTCTGTTTCTGCTTTGTAGATAAGTTCACATGTATCATTTGTTTTCAGATTCCACATATAAGGGCTGTCCTGCTGAAGGCAGAATCTTAACCACTGGACCACCAGGGAAGTCCAGGAAGTTTAGTGCCTTTAGTACCTTAGTACCAGGGAAGTTTAGTACCTTTATGTGGAAGCTATTTCCTTATCTCAGTTGTAAGTCCCTTCTGGACTGGACTCCTGTTTTCAACTACTGTTCTAGCCTGGCCAATGCCAGGTACTTAATAACATCTTGATAGAAGCTTGCTACTTGGTAACATTCATGCTCTGGGGTTGAAGTCTTTTTGGCTAGGACTACTTTACACGTGAATGAATATTGGTACTCGTGGACTCAGCAAGAGCTGGTATTCAAGAGTATGATGGTGGGGTGTGAGGTGGGGATTTCTGCTTGTGTTTGAAGGGAAGGCTGCTGTCAGAGCTGGGAGGAGAGTGTGCTCAGTAGGGCATGGGAGGCACAGGTCGTACCTGGAGCAGAGGGAGCTGATCTAGTCTGGGCTCACCCTAAGGAAGTGGTGGTTAAACAGAACCTGAGCATGGCTGACAGCATGGGGCCTGGAACGGTGTTTCAGGCCGAGGGAACAGTGTCCATGGAAACTGGGAGCTGAGACAAAGCTTGTTGTGGTGTAGACTGCAGGTATTTAAGACCGGAACTCTGTTTTTTTTTCCTTATAAATTTTTAATTGAAGTATAATTGATTTACAGTGTTGTGTTAATTTCTGTTGTACAGCTAAGTGATTTATTGTTCTTTTCCCCTATGACTTCCCTGGTGGCTCAGATGGTAAAGCGTCAGCCTACCAGGACAGAATGCAGGACACCCGGGTTCAATCCCTGGGTTGGGAAGATCTCCTGGAGAAGGAAATGGCAACCCACTCCAGTATTCTTGCCTGGAAAATCCCATGGACAGAAGAGCCTAGTAGGCTACAGTCCATGGGGTCGCAAAGAGTCAGACACAACTGAGCGACTAAGTGATTTATTAAATATTCTTTTTTCCCCTATGGTTTTCACAGTATTGAATGTAATTCCCCAAGTTGTACAATGGGACCTTGTTGTTCATCTGAGACTGGGGCACTGAATGTGAAGGGGAATGTGATCCCAGATGAGCTGGTGAGGGGAGGAGGGGTTATATTGTCTAAGGTCTTCTTAAGCCATCTTCTAGATTTTTAGATTAGATTCTAAGATCAAGTTTTCAGGTTGGAAGTGAGCTAATACATTAGGTCAGCTAATACATTAGGAAGTGAGCTAATACAAGATAGACGTGTGTGAATGTATGCACACACACACACAGCTTTTTTTTTAAACAATTGCTCTTTAGTCATGTGGAGGCAGACAGTTGTAGGGCCACAGTAAGGATGATTGGGAGGCTGGTGAGGTAGGAGGTGGTGTGCAATGGGGGGAAGTGGGCTAATTTCAGGAACATGAGGAGGACGACAGGATGTGGTGAATGGTTGAATGTAGGAGGGAAGGAGGGATCGGCCTCCACAGGGACCCTGAGAGTTCTGATGTGGGCGTCCAGGGGCAGGTCTGGGAAGTAGCAGGAAGACATTCATTTTTAAACGTGTTGCGTCTGAGGGGTGTCTGCACATGGAGTGAGGATGTTGTTGGTCACAGGCTGGATCTTGGGCGGGAAGTGGGAGAACTACAGTTTCTGCTTACGGGTGACGTTTGTTTCTTCATTTGCTATTCTTTAGTGGCAACATTTTCGGGTTCAACAGTACCTTTCAGGTATGGAACATAACAATTTTAGCTGACTGTTTCCCAATAGTCTGTCCAGTACTGTTATTTAAAAGGCACAATGTTAGGCTCTGGGCAGACACAAAGAGGGATATTGTCTAGTTTTCCTCTTGGGACCTTAGCATTTAAAGATAAGCTACCTAAACATTGAACAAAGCAGAATGAAACATGATTAGAAAGGCGAATAATGAGGGTCGCTGTTTGCTGATTATTTATGGTGCAGACTTTGAAAGCATGCAGAAACTCAGGAGGGCATGGGGAGGGAGGGAGTTGATTTTTACTGGACATTAGGTTTCTTTCCCTTTCAGTAGCAGGAAGCAGGGAGGAGGTTGTCCAGGCAGCCTCCAAGATCTGTGGTCTGAGCAGGGTGACACTCGAGTGTGTGTGGTGTGGGCCCAACGTGAGCATTGGGTGCATGGCTGTGATTGTTCTGTAGATGGGTTTTACTACTGGTTATAGGGAAGTCAGAGTTCTAATCTATTAAAAAGCTATGAGAAAATTAGCATATTTTATGAACCTGTATTGTTTCCATGGTGTTAATGTTGTGTGAAATACTATTGATGGTTGAAGAATATGGGGCACAGTTTAGAGAGCCTTAGTGACTCTAAATGTAGTATTTTACTTTGTCGACAAAGGTCTGTCTAGTCAAGGCTATGGTTTTTCCAGTGGTCATGTATGGATGTGAGAGTTGGACTAAAATGAAAGCTGAGCGCCAAAGAATTGATGCTTTTGAAATGTGGTGTTGGAGAAGACTCTTGAGAGTCCTTTGGACTACAAGGAGATCCAACCAGTCCATCCTAGAGGAGATCCTAGAGGAGAGGGAATGAGCTGACTCATTCCCACCTGATGCTGGGAAAGATTGAGGGCAGGAGGAGAAGGGGATGACAGAGGATGAGGTGGTTGGATGGCATCATCGATTCGATGGACATGGGTTTGGGTGGACTCCGGGAGTTGGTGATGGACAGGGAGGCCTGGCGTGCTGCAGTTCATGGGGTCGCAGAGAGTCGGACTGAACTGAACTAGTCAACATTCTGAGATGTGTATCTCTATGCATGCATGCATACTAAGTTGCTTCAATAGTGTCCAACTCTTTGCTACTCTATGGACTGTAGCCTACCAGGCTCCTCTGTCCATGGGATTCTTCAGACAAGAAAACTGGAGTGGGTTGCCATGCCTCCTCCAGGAGATCTTCCTGACCCAGGAATCGAACCCAAGTTTCCTGCATTGGCAGCGGTTCTTTACCACTAGCACCACCCAGGCTTCACTTCGTTTGTCTAGGGATGGGAAGTCTAACAAATGCAGGGCTTTGAGCTGTTAATGTAAAGAGTGACTACTGGGAGAGAGGCACTTGCATCTTGTGATGGCCTTCTTGATGCCATTGCCTTAAAGTAGACAGAAGACTTTTAGACTCTTTGCTTTCATAAGTTCTTAGTGATGATCCCTTAGATGTTAAGGTGGGTGTGGGTGGGTTTTCATATTTCACTGTTTACTCTCCCTACTATGCTGAATAACTGCTTACGGATGTTTCCAGTTACTGATAACTGTGCCAGTAAAGAGGTTACCTAAGAGATCTGGACAAATACATTGATCCACGTGCTTTTACTCTTTTTTAGGCTGATCTTTCTCGCAATAGAAGTCTTTTATGATTGTGCCAAATGATTCAGAAAAGACTTCTGGTTAATTTAGATGGCACTGACTTATCAGTCTCTTTCAGTTTGCTCCAGGCAACATTTGAACCTTTATCCCAGGTAGTTTTGGTCATAAAATGGTATTGTGGGTTGTTTCACTCGGTTGGTAATGAAGTCATTATTTTTCATAGGCGGTAGTAAGAGGTAGTACAGTTTAATGACTAGTGTATGAAACCCCTGAAACTGCTCCAGCATCTCCAGCCATCAGTTCCTGGATAGCCTTACACCTTCCAGTTCTTTTTCTTCCTTCCTTTTATGTGTTTTTAAAAGGGAAAGTATGTACGACATTAAAATCCAAGCAAATGGTTATGAGTATTCAGTTAATGAATCTAGTTGAGGGAGGCCTTTAGCTGTGTTTGATGATTCATCAGCAGTTGCTACTGGAACTAAATTATTTTGTAGTACTGTTTTCAGCTATTAGGTGGTTGCAAATAGCAATTCCACAAAATGTCACTGCTTTTCATTATTTGAGTCTCTATCAATACCTGATATTACCTGTGTTAATTATTATATATATATATACATTGATGTATATGAATTTATATCATATGTATTTAATACGTGTACAGATATAAATAAAACTTTTACAAGTACATAAAGTACCCTTGTCGCAGTATAACAAGTTGGACACACCTGTGTAAATAGCAGATGTATTTGCATATATTTCAGTATACTTTACAAGTAATTACCTTAGGTTCATGTAACAGCAAGAAACGTTGATCTACGGCATGAATCTAGAGGTGCATTGTAGTTTGGCTGAAGATGTCTGATTGTTTACATCTTGGGTGTCTTTTTGACTTAAATGCTAAAGGTCAAGCTACGTAGGCTTGAATCTTGATCATCCACCAGTTTCAGTGTCAGAGGTGATTCTTAGTCTTGCCTCCTTCAGCTGCCCAAGTGCATCATTGTTGCTCCAAAGCTCTATGGGAGGATCTCAGCCCTGCCCTTAGACTTCTGTCAAGGAAGATGGATTTGTGTATGTCTCATGAAAGTCTTGTTAAACACTTGTTTGAATGAAGCAGTGTGTATACACACACATACACACACACATTATACTAGCTATTTTAAAATACATTCCTGGATCAAGCCAGTAGCACTAGCACAGCATTGTTATGTTTTATGGACGGACTGAATTTTACTGAACTCTTAGGTGATGTGATGTTGACAAGTGTTGTCAGGAAATTAGTTTATGCTGTGCTTAGTTGTGTCATGTCCGACTCTTTGTGACCCCATGGACTAGCCCTCTAGGCTCCTCTGTCTTTGGGGATTCTCCAGGCAAGAATACTGGAGTGGGTTGCCATGCCCTCCTCCAGGGGTTCTTCCCAACCCAGGGATTGAACCCAGGTCTCCCTCATTGCAGGTGGATTCTTTACTGTCTGAGCCACCAGGTAAACCCAAGAATACTGGAGTGGGTAGTGTATCCCTTCTCCAGGGGATCTTTCCAACCATGGAATAGAACTGGGATCTCCTGCATTGCAGGTGGGTTCTTTACCAGCTGACATACCAGGGAAGCCTGAAATTAGTTTCCCTTCTCAGGCAAAACAGTTGGGTTTCAGAGTCTGTGACCACTGTCTGTCCACAGATGTCTCTGCTCCTCCCAACAGGACAGGCTGCACCTGGCAGCTCTGTTTGAATCTACCCTGCTTAGAAATTGTGAGCACTTTGTGCCTTTCTGAATTGTTGTTTAGTCGCTAAGTTGAATCTGACTCTTTTGCAACCCCGTGGACTGTAGCCCACCAGGCTCGTCTGTCCAGTGGATTTCCCAGGCAAGAATACTGGAGTGGGTTGCCATTTCCTTTTCCCACGGGTCTTCTGACCTAGGGATTGAACTCACGTCTCCTGCATGGGCAGGTGGATTCTTTACTGCTGAGCCACCAGGGAAGCCCACCTTTCTGAGTTAGGTATGTGAAAAAAAATTAAGTTTGTTCCTCAGACTGAATTTTTTAAGATCACTTTTAGTTTTACAGCAAAACTGAGGGGAAGTACAGAAATTTCCACCGTACCCCTTGCCCCTCCAGGTTTTGGACCTTCTGAGAGGTGTGTAGTGGTGGCTCATTGTTAATTGTATTTCCTTGATGACACATGATGTGGCTCTGTGGCTTGTCTGCAGCTTGTCTTCTCATTCTCTTGATGTGGTCTTTTGTACAACAGAAGTTTTTAATGAAGCGCAGCTTGTCAATTATTTCTTACTTGGACTGTGCCTTTGGTGTTGTATCTACACCCAAGATCATCTCAGTTTTCTTCTCTGTTATCTTTTAGGGGTTTTCAAATTTTGCATTTTACATTGAGGTCTATAATCCTTTTTGTGAAACATTTTGATTAATACAATTTTTTTAGTGTGCTCAGTCATGTCCCATTCTTTGCTACCCCATGGACTGTAGCCTGCCAGGCTCCTCTGTCCATGGGGTTTTCCAGGCAAGAATACTGGAATGGATTGCCTTTTCCTTCTCTGAATTTTTTTTCTTTAGTGTTTCATGTTTTTATTTGTGCATTAACGGCATCCTACTTTAATTTTTGAAACATTGTTATTTTTAATATTTATTTTTATATATTTATTTGGCTGCACCGGGTCTTAGTTGCAGTACATGGGATCTTTGATCTTCAGTGTGGCATGTGGCATCTTTTAGGCTGTGGCATGCTAATAACTCTTAGTTGTGGCACATGGGATCTAGTTCCCTGACCAGGGATCAAACCAGGGCCCCCAGTGTTGAGAATGCAGTCTTAGCAACTGGACCACCAGGGAAGCCCAGTAGCATCCTATATTTAGGATGATGTTATTTTTCTCCTTTTGTACTTTCCCTTATTGTTTACATTGTTTATAATGAGTGTTCATCACTTCCCCTCGCAACTGGAGCTTTTTTCCTAAATCAACTTCATCGAGATATTTTTTATTTCTGTTATTTATCTATCATAAAATGCAGATTTCAAGTGACTCTCTCTGTGAATTCTAACAAATTTATACCACCAGTCAAGACATAGGACATTTCATCACTCTACAAAGTCCTTTCCCAGTGAGTTCCCCCAACCCCAGCTCTGGCAGCTACTCAACTGCTTTCTGTCTCTTTATACTACATGTATCTTTTCTAGTTTCATGTGGATAATACAATACAATATATAGTCTTTTTGTGACTGGCTGCTTCTGCTCAACATAATGTTTTTAAAAATTAAAACAAATCTTATACAATGCTTAAAGGCTACTTTTCATTTACAGTTATTACAAAATATTGGCTATTGATGAATATTTTAACTAAAGCACCCCAGTTGCCATCCATGACAAAGCAGCGCATTTCTACCTTTAATTATTGTGAATCTGGTTCTCTGGAGCCTGCCAGCTGTTTCGCTTACTGTTGTACTAAAACATCCAGAAGCAGATGGTCGGGGGCAGTCCCATCCTTGCTGTTTGTTTGTGTCATTCAAGGAAAAGTAACACCTGCTTATTTCAAGAACTTTCATCTTCAAAACAGCTCTCTCCTCCTCAAAACCAGTAGCCCAAGCAGTACAGCTGCTCGTATCTAATAAATTCCAATCCAGCTGCTTCCTCAGAGCCATGCTTAACTTGTGATCATTTGGTATTTTCATACATCTTTTACAATAAACTTTCATTTCCTACTGAACAGGTAAGAAAATAGGATTGGGGGAGGTGTTGGTGGGATGAATTGGAAGATCGGGATTGACATATATACGCCACTGATACTAGATATAAAATACATAACCTACTGTATAGCACAGGGAACTCTACTTGGTGCTCTGTGGTAACTTAAATGGGAAGGAAGTCCAAAAAAGAGGGGATATATGAATATGTATAGCTGATTCACTTTGCTGTACAGTAGAAACTAATGCAACATTGTAAAGCAACTATACCCCCCCAAAATTAAGAAAAAATTAAGTAAATCTGAAAAAAAGGCTGGAGGATATTCATGTTGTGCAGAGCCCTGGAAACTGAATTTTGACCTGCACTGAGTGGTCTATTTATTGCTCATTTATATATTTGGCTCCTTTTGTGTGGTTTGTCTTTTTGCTTGCTAGACTTGATTTTGGATGCACACAGCAGTAAGTGGCAGCTTGCAGTGAGCAGTAGCGGGGAGCAAGACCTTAGTTCCCGGACCAAAAGTCTTAACCACTGGACCTCAGAGGCCAGCGGCTGGGTCCTGGGCCCCTGCTT
This sequence comes from Bison bison bison, assembly GCF_000754665.1. Taxonomy (NCBI): domain Eukaryota; kingdom Metazoa; phylum Chordata; class Mammalia; order Artiodactyla; family Bovidae; genus Bison; species Bison bison. The sequence goes on from NW_011495023.1 coordinate 18,792,610, forward strand.
TTACAGAAAGAATTCCGGTGAGCAGGCAGAAGGTAAAGAGAATAGTAAAAAAAAAAGTTTATTGAAAAGTACAGCGGAACTCAGAGTTGCATCTTTGGGAGCTGAAAACTTTATAAGGCGGCTGTTTTCTGGGTCTTTGTCATCTCTTAGGCCAGTCATATTGCTTTGCCCTCCCCCTCCCTGGCTAATTTGTCTCAGGACCCTCCTCTGGGTGCTCATGCACCCCTCAGCCAAGATGGATCTCGAAGTGAAGGCTTCTGGGAGGAGCAAGACTCCTATGGCCTGGTGTTGCCCCTGGACTTTTGATCCCCAAGGAGCCTTTCGGTGTGTGTAGTGTCTCTTGTCCTAAGAAGCGGGGTGGGCAGAGATCCCTTAATCCTTTGCTGAAATGGGGTTTTGCCCCTCTCTGTTCCTGCCATGACTATTATCCAAAGGTGTTTATAAGAGACAAGGCCTGGCTCTTTACCCCGTTTCTGTTGTACTTCCGTTTCTGGAGGACAAGCAGGAGGCTGATTGTAAATCCCTTCCCTGGAGCCCCCCTATCTCTTGTCTCAGGAAATGGAAACAGGAGACCAGTTGTACATGTCTAACCCAGAGCCCATCTGTCTCCTGCCTCAGACTAGCAGCTCCATGAATACACGGGCCATGTCTTCCATTCCCCACTGTATACTTGGCACTGAAAGGCAGGGACTGCCTTGTAGGAAATCTTCTCACATTAGTTGACTCACTGAGTGATTGAGCCCATGCAGAGCTCAGCAAAGATTTCCTGGAGGGCCAGCTAGTAATTGTTTGATGCTTCACAGGCTCTGTGACTCTGTTGGCAGCTACTCAGCTCTGCCATTTTAACCCCTGCGTGGTGTGGACACTGGGTGAATGAAGGGGACTGGGCACCAGTGAGCCTTGATGTGTAGAAATGGCCAGCTTGCTGTAGTCTGCTGGCTCCTACAGACAGTGTACCATGATAACATACCTGGTTAGGTTCCCTCTGATGCAGATTTTACCCAGAAGGCAGCCTGAGCGCAGGGAGCACTTGGGTCGCATGTTGGTCAGAGTTAACTGAAACAGGAACCAGTTCTTGAGCTCTGACTACATGCTGGACACCCTAGAAACTAGGACACAGAGACCGGCTTCCTGACTAGGAGAAGCAGACATGTGAGACACAATGACGCAGGCAGTCCTCAGGGCTGTCAGGGGCACACATGTGGGTCTCGGGGATGTCGGAGCTGTGGGATGATGGGCTGGGTGCGTGTGCTGAGTGCTGTCCATGGGACACCTGCTTTACTTCACAGCAAAGCTTTGGAGAAGATACTACAAGGACGTGAAGCTCAGGGAATCAGGGGACGGAGGCAGGCCTTGTGGTTTGGGTCAGTGAAGGGTTATCTTAGAGTCAGACTCAGATTCAGGTCCTGCCCAACCTCTTCCTTTCAACCTGGGCCAGTTGTTGACCCTTAAAACTCAGAGGCTTGTGAAGATCAGATGTGTCTTGCAAATCAGTTAACACAGAAGCACTCATACTTGGAAATTTTCAAGCCATGAGGTTCTTGTGTTGAAGGCTAAAAATACATTGGAAATGTAGGTCTGGAAAATTTAAAAACCCATCTCTCCTTCCTACTCCACTTACTATGCTCATAACCTTTCACTAAAAAAAAAAAGCACAATTTGTGTTAAAATATGTTAATTGACTCAATCAAGTTAAAGCTATGGAATCTATTTCTTGGTGGTTGAACAATGGAACAGGTTGAGAAACAAGTTTCTCAACACACTGAGAAACTTAGAGAAATTTTACACTGTGAAACTGTAAGAAAAAGATTCTGAGTTAATCTTTTTGGGTGTAAAGGCATCTTGATGTGAATTGGGCTCTCAATCCTGTCCCTTTTGGCTCTCCCATGTTTTATCTCTTACCCAGGGTTACTTTTTGCATCTTGAATCTCTTGGCTCAGGTCTGCCTGTGTAGAAACCCAGTGTCTCTATGGGAACTTGGGGAACTCTCCCCTTTTCACACCTGACTTCTCAAAGTGCTGTGTGTGCTGAGCACTGCTGTTTCCTCAGGGTGTGTTCACGGTGCATGAACGGTACTCGTTTCTTCCTTTCTGACCATCACTATTTGCAGATGTGTCTTTGCCGGGTTCTGCCCTTGAAACCTGCCTTCCTGCCTCCACCCTCCATCTAATAAAACTGGGATGATGGCGGGTGTCTTCTAAGCAGTGTTTTTCTTTCTCTGAGTATCGACAGCCTTTGGAGATGATTGATGCCTTCTTCCTGAAACTCCTTCCCCTTTGCATCTGCGATTGTGCCAGTGAATTCACTCTTTAGACTCAGCTCTGAGGACATCCTTGCCATCCTTCGCCCCCTCCTCCCATAAACTCCTTGGGTTGGCATTCAGGATCCTTCTTCACTGATCGTAGCTCCCACTTCCATTCCAACACTTACCTTGTATTTTCTCCCAACTGTAATAAACAGTTTCCTTAGCGTGTCTTCTGCTTCCCACTCCCATATGTTTGCTCAAGCTGTCAGAGCCGGCGGGGATTCATGCCGGGGCTCTGCAGACTTTCCTGGCATTTCTGTAATACTCAGAAATTCTTTGAGGCCAGGATTGGTGTCTGTCTCGCTTGTCTCCACTCTAACTCAGTGGTCCAGGCAGACACCGGGAAGGTGGAATTAAATGCTGAGCTGCTCGTCTGCCCTTGGGGCCGTCCTTAGGCTCTGGTGGTTGGGTTCAGGGCTGAGCGGAGGTTCCCTGCATGGATGTACTTTATTACTGACTAGACTGGGATCTGGGGTCCTCCGGCTCAGTTGCTGCTCTGAGTCCTGGTCTCTGTTAGGCTGGGGCTTCTCCACTCAATCTTCCTTTTCTGGGGATGGACCTCTGGAGTGGAGAGAGTCTGGGGCTTGGGGCTCTGTGGAACTGCCTTCCTGGAGGGCAAACCACATCCCTCCCCACCTGACTCCCAGGTGTGTTAGAGCACCTGCGTGACTGGGGACAGTTACCTGGCAGAGGAATAGCTGCTGCCTGTTGCCTGTCCTCTCCTCTCAGTGTCTTACGACAAGACCACTTTAGCCAATATGTGGTCTGTTCTGTAGCACCAGCTGGGTGTCCGTTGTTTTAATTAACTTTTGACGTTGTCTTCCCAGAGGCAGTACCAGGTCAATCTCGCAAGACTATCTCCCTTTTCCCCCACGCCAATCACAAATCCAGGCTGAACCTGCACTTCTGACTCCCCAGGAATACATTGGAGGGTCCCACGACCCCCTTCTTGGATTCAGTTACTTTGCTAGAGTGGCTCACTGGATCACCTGTTTATTAGAAAAAGATGCAGCCTGGGAATAGCCAGATGGGAGAGATGCAGAGGGAGGGCATGGGGGAATGGGCAGAGTTTGCATTCCTTCTCCAGGTGCCATGTGCCCTGCACCAACACCCGTTCACCAGCCAACTAGGTCTCTGAACTCAGCGTGTGTGTGAGTCTTTCAGTCGTGTCTGACTTTGTGAACCTGTGGACTGTAGCCTGCTAGGCTCCTCCATCCATGGAATTCTCCAGGCAAGAATACTGAAGTGGGTTGCCATTTTCTTCTCCAGGGGCTTTCAAGGATTGAACTCAGGTCTCTTGCATTGCAAGTAGATTCTTTATTGTCTGAGCTACCAGAGAAGCCCTCTGAACTCAGTCCTTCTGGGGTTTTATAGAGGTCTCATTACACAGACATGGTTGATTAATTTCACTGGCCATGGGTGATTGAACTCAGTCTCCAGCCCCTCCCCCTTCCCTGGAGGTCAAAGGAAGAAAGTGAAAGTCACTCATTTGTGTCGGATCTTTGTGACCCCATGTACTATACAGTCCATGGAATTCTCCAGGCCAGAATACTGGAGTGGGTAGCTGTTTCCTCTCCAGAGGGCCTTTCCAACCCAGGGATCGAATCCAGGTCTCCCACATTTGCAGGTGGATTCTTTACCAGTTGAGCCGCCAGGGAAGCCTGGAGGTCAGAGTGGGACCCAATGTTCCAACCCTCCAATCGAGGTTGGTCGCTTGGCCACCACCCCATCCTTATGTGTGTACGTGTTAGTCGCTTCGGTGTGTCGCTCTTTTGACCTGTAGACTGTAGCCCACCAGGCTCTTCTGTCCATGGGCTTCCCAGAAGCTCAGGTGTGGTTGAAAGGAGTTTGTTATCAGTAACAAAAAATACTATTATTGCTCTTATCAGTTAAGAAATATCAGAGGTTTTAGGAGCTCTGTGCCAGGTAGGGGAGGAAGATCAAATATATGTTAATTATAAGCCACATACCTAGGTAGGTAAGTGTCACATACCTACACTCTCCTGACAGTTCCAGCCCCTGAGTCATGATGAAGTTTCCCGTGTTCATTAGATGTTTTGCCTTGCTCCTGTTTGAACTGTTAAAAAGTTACTTATGATACCTGTGAAAGTAAGGCTGACTTTATTCAATAGAGGCCGTTGCGATGAGTGGAGGGACCACTGTGCTGGGGTATTGGAGTCAGGGGCGCGGTGGGGTGGGGAGATCGGACTCAAGTACACAGACAGCTTGAGTGAGTAGGAGTTTATAGCCAAAGTCAAGGGTCAGGGTGGGCATCCTTGTGTGGAGATTTACTGAAAACGGGGAGCAGGGGAGGGACTGTCTGAGGATTCTGTCCAAACCAACCTAAGAGGATTCCTGTTGAAGGCAGGCCAGGGTGATGGGCCTTACCTGGGAGGTGGAGGGAGCTGGGTCCGACCAGATACCGAGGGTGGGAGGTTCTGGTTAAACTGGCTGAGAAGGATTCTTGCTGAAATTGGGCGATGCAGAAAGCCCTGGAGTCAGGCCTGGATTATGAAGGATTTCAGGGGGTCCTGAGGGTGCTTGGTCAATGCTTGGTCAGTAATTCCTTATGCTCTCAGCTGCAGCTCCTGGAAGTCTAAGCCAGTGGTCTTCTCATCTCCCTCTCCTCTCCCCGTTGCCCCTTCCCCTCCTGCCTGCAGCAGGGTCAGCTCCAGGATCCCTCGCCTGCTCTCCTAACTACCTGGGTCCTGCTTCAGAAATACTGCAGTGTTGATTTTAAAGGCTTTCCGTGTATGTCTCATGAGCTAATCCAGTTTTTCATAGTCATAAACATTGATGGAAAAACGTAGCATCGGAGTATTTCAAGATCCCGCTGACAGTGGTGAAGTGTGCTATCATCCCCCGCCCCCATTGTTTGATATGAACAGTTGCTGTTTTCTTAATATTTATTTGGAGAGCTATGCAAAGCACAGCCTCAGTACCTGTAACCCCTGTCCTCCCATCACATCAAATCCCTAATTCCTTAAATTTTGAGAGCTCCTGGTGGCCTTTTCAGTGTGTTTAGGTACAAAGTGATTTGATTATGCTACCACCAAGGAATTTCAGTTTTCCTTGACAGTGTTTTATAATTGCATCCGGCTGAAATATGATCAGGTACTTAGACAAACAGATGAGCAGCAGCCTGAAGGCACCTCTTCTCACGTGTGAGACTGGGGTGTGTTAGGCTTATCAAGCTTCTGGAGCAGGAGTTCTTGGCCTGGGTACATGGACAGAGTCTTCTGGCTCCACCATCTGCCTGGATTAGGTGCAGCTTTCTGTGAAGGTCGGTGGTTTTCACCAGATCCAAAAATATCATTGGATTCTGAAATGCCAAAGGCCATTGTACTCAGTATTATTTATGGAACTAAAATGGTAACATACAACACGGGTGGCAGTTTTTAAATGTGCCTAATTTAGGACTTGTGATGGTGGACACCGAGTGTATTGCATTGTGCCTTTTATTGAGCTGTGCTGTTTCACCCTAATTTACTAGTTCAGTCAAAAATTATAAATATGTATGTATATGTAGAGAGAACTTGTCTGTAGGAGTCTGGCAGCTTGTGGTTATCATATGAGCAGACGTTGCCACCTTGCCAGTTGGAAGATGTTCCATGTCAGTCACTGGAGGCTTCTTATGCCCATGGCTCACACTCAGGGGTCACCTGATGTGGAAAGCTGTGCTGTGGAGCAGTATACTTGAAGGTCAGAGGAAGAATGGAGGTGGTGTTGACCTTGAATAAGGACTGTGACTTTTCACTGGTTCTTGGTGTTAAAGAACAGAGTTCAGCGGAATTGAACACTTTGGAATTGATATATTTTAAAGAGTTAAGAGTAAACTGGAGACTAAGACAGGGTGTTCCATTTGAGGAGCTGTTTCCCCTGCAAGGTTGAGCCCTGAGTGTTTTCCTTGTCTGATGTAGGCCCTTTCTTTTCCCCCTTAGTTGTTCATTGCAGCAGTAACCTGGTATTTCCACAGCCTTTTACTTTTCTGCTTCACATAGAACTCTCTCCCCTAATACACAGCCTGCCCTCAGAGTGGGGACTGCACCATCTCTATCTCTGGCTCTGCTTGCCTGATGGAGTGGAAAGAACATGAAGTTCTAGGCCGGGGTCTGTCCGCATCCTGTTGTGTGGATCTGGGACAGGAAGGGTGAAGTGAGGTGTAACCTGCCTCAGAGGGTCGTGGGTCACATGAAATCATAGCTGTGTATTTAGCATTGCTGGGATCTGCAGGAGTGTGTGTTTATTTCCTACTCTAAGTGTCAGCCCAAGTGTGTGGTCAGTCATGTCCAGTTCAGTTCAGTCATTCAGTTGTGTCTGACTTTTTGTGACTCCATGGACTGCAGCACACCAGGCCTCCCTGTCCATCACCAACTCCCAGAGCTTGCTCAAACTGGTGTCCATCGAGTCGGTGATGCCATCCAACCATCTCACCCTCTGTCATCCCCTTCTCCTGCTTTCAATCTTTCCCAGCATCAGGGTCTTTTCCAGTCAGTCAGTTTTTCCCATCAGGTGGCCAAAGTATAGGAGTTTCAGCTTCAGCATCAGTCCTTCCAATGAATATTCAGGAACTGGAATGAATGCCATGAACTCTATCCCACCAGGCTCCTTTGTCCTTTGTGCCTTTGTGCCTGGGATTCTTCCAGGCAAGGTTACTTGAGTGGGTTGGCATTTTCTCCTCCAGGGGATCTTGCCGACCCAGGGATTGAACCTGTGTCTCCTGCAGTCAGGCGAATTCTTTACCACTGAGCCACCTGAGCCCGGCTCCGTAAGTGTTAGCACATGATTATAAATGCCTTACCTGGAAACTTTTGTGTTCATCCCTCCCCCCAACATAACCTGTCTGCCTTTTTCTCATTGAAAAACAAAAACAAAGCCCCCATCCGCAAACAAAAGCCTGCCTCCTTGTTTATTGCATCTCTGTAAGGTACCTTCGATCTTTGGGGGGAAGGAGTCAGTATGAATTCATAAATACTTCTTTTAACTGTTTATATAATTTTTTTTTCCTGAAGAACATTGGTAGTTCTAGAATATCTTATGGGTGATTTAAAACAAAACAAAAATAAAATATAATTCTTTTCATCTTTGAAAGATACTTTTGTTAGGAGTTGATAGTGGTGTCCTATTTTCTGTGACCTTGAGAGGCAAGTGTGCAAGAAGCTTACTTGGAGCTTACAGGAAATTCTGATGGACCATTTATTGACCATGATACATGACTTAATGTTCATTGACTATTATATGTCAGGTACTGTGAATGGCATTTAGTTAAATTTCACACTTTGAGGAAGACATTGTTATTTCTGTTTAGGGGGAAAAGAATGCTGGTAGGTGGCAGAGCTTGGATTTGAGTCCAGGTTTGAATGACTCAGAAGTCCAGTGATTGTTTGCCCTGGCTGTACTGCTGATTCACTGGGGAGCCTTATTGGTGCTGGTGAAATTCTGTTTCATGGCTTAGATTTTCTTCAGTATAAACTGTGATTATAATGTTCATGTCTGTGATTAATAATGTTCTCCAATGTCTGAATTACCAGTTAATTTATTTCTGTTGCCTTTTTCTGTTGGCTCTGTCTCTTGATATGTCTGGTAATTTTTGGTTGAATATTGGACATTGTAGAAAATTGCAGTGTTGTAGTCTATTGGGGTCCCAGCTGACAACTGGTGGGATTTAGTAATTCTCTTCTGCCTGGTGGGGCCCCAAACTCCAGTTTTTATCTTTCCAGCCAGATGAGATAGACTGTCACCGCTCAGCTTCTCAGTCCCTCCGTTGCTGAATTCTATTAACTTCTCATCCCTGTGGCTCGGTTTGCTGATGAACCAGTGAGTGCTTTGAGAAGAAAGGCAGCTCAGACTGCTCGATTCATTTCTTTGTGCTTTTCTTCTCACTGGAATTCTGGCCCCTCAAGTTCGAGTTACCCTATTAGTTCTTGAAGTTCAGTTTTTGTCTTCCCAGCCCAGTCACACTGACTGAGGCTCTTTTTAACTCTGTGTGTATTTTTTTTTTTTTTTAAACTTATTTTTTAAGCCCCTACTGTGCAGCCTGTGGGATCTTAGTCCTGACCAGGGATCAAACTTGCACCCTCTGCATTGAAAGTGCAGAGTCTTAACCAGTGGACCGCCAAGGAAGTCCTAATTCTTCTTCTTCTTCTTCTTTTTTTTTTTTTAACAATTGTCTTCTCCTTATTTTCTTATGGAAAAGGCAATGGCAACCCACTCCAGTACTCTTGCCTGGAAAATCCCATGGACAGAGGAGCCTGGTGGGCTGCAGTCCATGGGGTTTCGAAGAGTC
>NW_011495023.1:18801300-18828033 GCF_000754665.1 Bison bison bison
CTGGTGGGCTGCAGTCCATGGGGTCTCGAAGAGTCGGACATGACTGAGCGACTTCACTTTCACTTTTCACTTTCATGCATTGGAGAAGGAAATAGCAACCCACTCCAGTGTTCTTACCTGGAGAATCCCAGGGATGGCGGAGCCTGGTGGGCTGCCATCTGTGGGGTCGCACAGAGTCAGACACGACTGAAGCGACGTACTAGTAGTAGTAGTAGTAGTAGTAGTAGTATCTTCTTAACCTCTTTATCTTCACTTCTTACGAATTGGGAGAAAGCAGTGTTGGGTACATCTCAGTTTGTGTACTCTTTAAAGGTACATCTCAAGATCCTTTTTCCTCCAGGATCTTGGCCAAAGTGGGACTTCCCACTTTGCAAGGTGTGTTTGTTTTCTTTTTTAGCTTTCAGGTAGATTAAAAAAATGTTTATCCATGTTTTCTAGTTGTTTTTTTTTTTCTCTTATTATCATTGTTTGGAATTAGTTGCTAGGTAGAGCATAAACTGGTTTTTGTTAGTTTTTATAATTGTTACATTTATTTATGCTTGACTTTTGAAGTTGACAATTAGCCAAAGACTGATTTTGATGGAATTTTATGACTTTTTTAAAAAAGAAATAAAAATGTTTATTTCTCAAAACAGGTAATTGAACCTAATTGAATTTGAATTGAATTTAAAGGGACCTTTAGCTTTCAAGCTTTATGAAAGTAATTGTCTCTGTCTTGATTACATATGCATATAATTTTATAATTTACTACTTTCTGAGAATTTTTTTATCTCTTTGTATTTTGCTTACTGTGAGACTATTTTAAAATTCTTAGATTGAAGATAAGCTAAAAATATTTTGAAAAATTGACATTTGGAAACTGTAAATACCGAAAATCCCTTTAAGTCCTCATATTGTAAATGATTTGTATTTAGGATATTTGTTTTCCCATCCTCGTGAAAAACTTTTGAAGTAACGCCTGAAATAATAAACAAGATAAATATAGAAGGCTAAAATTAAGACTTTGGCATTAATTAAATAACATAATAAAAGATCATCTCAAATTTGACCTTGCATACATACCTTGGTAATCCTTCTTTTTCTCAACCTAAATACCTCTTTGCATGGAAAGTTATTGCATGAAGCAGTGGTACTAAGCAGACTGCTCTGGTATCTTAAAACACAGCATTCATCCTATGCTTCCTAGATTAGTAATTTTTCAAATGTTTGGAAAGGCAAAATAAGCAGAATTCTTTTTTGAGCTCAGTAAGCTCAACATTCAGAAAACGAAGATCATGGCATCCGGTCCCACCACTTCATGGGAAATGGATGGGGAAACAGTGGAAACAGTGTCAGACTTTATTTTTCTGGGCTCCAAAATCACTGAGATGGTGACTGCAGCCATGAAATTAAAAGATGCTTACTCCTTGGAAGGAAAGTTATGACCAACCTAGATAGCATGTTCAAAAGCAGAGACATTACTTTGCCAACAAAGGTTCGTCTAGTCAAGGCTATGATTTACCCTGTGGTCATGTATGGATGTGAGAGTTGGACTGTGAAGAAGGCTGAGCACTGAAGAATTGATGCTTTTGAACTGTGGTGTTGGAGAAGACTCTTGAGAGTCCCTTGGACTGCAAAGAGATCCAACCAGTCCATTCAGAAGGAGATCAGCCCTGGGATTTCTTTGGAAGGAATGATGCTAAAGCTGAAACTCCAATACTTTGGCCACCTCATGTGAAGAGTTGACTCATTGGAAAAGACTCTGATGCTGGGAGGGATTGGAGGCAGGAGGAGAAGGGGACGACAGAGGATGAGATGGCTGGATGGCATCACTGACTCGATGGACGTGAGTCTGAGTGAACTCTGGGAGTTGGTGATGGACAGGGAGGCCTGGCGTGCTGCGATTCATGGGGTTGCAAAGAGTCGGACACGACTGAGTGACTGATCTGATCCGATAACCCTTAGGTTGAATTATGAAGCTATTTACACAATTCGTTACTAAGACTGAAATCCATTATTTTTATAGAACTCTGAATTGCTTAATTTGCTGCATTGTCATGGAAACCTTGAACACTATGTCAGAAACTAGTGAAGAAAAGAAAATGTAAAAATATTTTACTTCTATGTAATATTTTTAATAGACTTATGGAGACAACATTTATATAGAAGAGTATGAAATCACAAGAAATTTCAAGAGGAATCAACACAAGTTATGAATGAAGATTTACTAATAGAACTCCATAGAACTCTTGGAGACACACAGTTGGAAGAACATTATTTGTATGTACTACCAGCACACTGCCGGGCTGGAAATAGTCTTAATGATCAGTGAACAAGTCAAAGCATATAAGATGCTGTAGAAACATTCACAAGTTTGTTCACTGATAGTATAGTGGCATTGATCAAAAAGTATAGAGTTGTTTTGAAAAAAACTTTGATTCAAGTTATTATTACCCACAGAGAAGCTTTTATATAAAAGTTTGCTATAAATCTGAATTCTTTATTAAGTGATATTGTTAAAAATAGTGAATCTAACAACACCCTGTCTTAAAGTTTAATTCTGGTCCTCCATCTTTCCCCATCCCCTTTTCTTGTCTTTATACAAAGAAATGGATCAGTATGCCAATTTCACTGTTTCATACTTCAGTGTCAGTAGACCCAAAGAAAGGTTTTGTCAAGAGTTTGAGTGTAAGAAGAATTCGTTTTTCTGTGTGTAGATGGTTCTCACTTTGTGGATTTGATTTTAAATGTATTACCTTGTGTGAACAAAGTTTATTGTTGTTGGGGCTGTATCCGAAATATGAAGAGCTTATCTGTGCTTCATCAACAAGCTCAGAACCCAGTATAAGAAAGTTTGTTTACAGAAACAAGCTTATTAAAAAATCTGAGCAGATTTTCTTTGGGTGTTTTGTATAAATTCTTTATGTAATATCTTCCCTAATACTTTGTATTTCAGTTTCCTGATCATAATTATAGGATATAAGGAAAGCATAGTTGATTTGTTTTTCCAAAAGCAGACATCCAGGCCCCAGAAAAATATTTCCAATCTGTGCCATGACATGAAACATTGAACTGCATTTGCTGCTTTTTTATCCCTGGTAGCTCAGATGGTAAAGCGTCTGCCTACAATGTAGGAGACCGGGGTTCGATCCCTGGGTCGGGAAGATCCTCTGGAGAAGGAAACGTCAACACACTCCAGTATTCATGCCTGGAAAATCCCATGGACAGAGGAGCCTGGTGGGCTACAGTCCATGGGGTTGCATAGAGTCGGACATGACTGAGTGATTTCATTGACTTCACTTTTTTTTTTTAACTCTATGGAGGTGACTTCCAGGGGAGTCATTTAGTTCTTAATCTACTGTGGGTGTTTTTGGGCTAGAGTCCATCTATGGAGCCTACAACCTTCTATGGGATTGTGGAGCATTTTGAAATGTATACAGTTTCTTGAGAACCATTTGTATCCTTGCAGTTGGTCAGGCTGACATGCCTTGGAAAATCTCCAGTCCTTACCTTAACCAGGTGTGGTTGCCCAGTAACCTTTGGGCATGTGTGTACTTGCTCGTTTATTCACTCAGCATATATTAAAAAAAAAAAAAATTATTTATTTGGCTGTACCAGGTCTTAGTTACAGCACTCAGGATCTTTGACCTTTGTTGTGGCATGTGGGATCTTTAGTTGCGCCATGAGGGATCTAGTTCCCTGACCAGGGATCAAACCCAGGTCCCCTACATTGGAAGCGTGGAGTCTTAGCCATCAGCATACGTTTAATGAGCTTCTCTGTGCCAGGCATTGTGGAATAGAATTTATATTTCTTAAGAAATCTTTGATTTCTTGGAGAGGAAAATCAGATACTTACATAAATGTATTAAATAAAATGATTGATTAAATAGACCTTGAAACTGATGATGGAATTGTGAAGTTTTGAAAGAATGGCCGTAGTGTTAAACCTTTTGTTTTTAATTATATAAGAATTGAATGAGTACTTCAGTTCAGTTCAGTCACTCAGTTGTGTCCGACTGTTTGCGACCCCATGGACTGCAGCATGCCAGGCCTCCTTGTCCATCACCAACTCCCTGAGTTTACTCAAACACATATCCATTGAGTTGGTGACACCATCCAACCATCTCATCCTCTGTCGTCCCCTTCTCCTCCTGCCCTCAATATTTCCCAGCATCAGGGTCTTTTCCAATGAGTCAGTTCTTCGCATCAGATGGCCAAGGTATTGGAGTTTCAGCTTTAGCATCAGTCCTTCCAATGAATATTCAGGACTGATTGCCTTTAGGATGGACTGGTTGAATACGTTCTTAGAATCCTTAGAATTAGTAGGCTTTTCTTTAAAAGGTGACTTAGAACTCAGGACACTGTGGGCATGCTAGTTGTAGAAATTGGAGGACCACGGTCCTGTGGTTTGGCGGCAGTATCTGCAGAGGTCTGTAGGAGTTGCGGGTTGTCCGTGTCTGTCCCCGGTTCATCTTCAGCTGGCCCCCCCCGGGTCCTCGCTGCCGCCTCCTGCCCTGGGAGCCACCCCTGCCCTCCTGTCCCCTGTCTGGATCACTCTTTCCCACACTGTTCCCAGTCCTCATACCCCGTGGACCTTGGTCAGGCTCAATTCTGATGGCTGGGGTCTTCCATCAGTGCCAAATTATGTACAGAGTGACATTTCACTCATCCTAAAAGATGACATTCCTGGGCAGGAATGACCTGTTTACTGTCCCCTCTCCTCTCCTCCTACCAGTGCTTCTCTACAGACTCTCTGGGATACATCTCAGTTATGCCCAGAAATGTTTCTGGTTGTTTAACCCACAGATATGACAGCATGCTGGTATTATCTCTCTGGGTTGGGATGCTCCGGGATCAGAATTTTGTTAGCTGGTTAAAATCCACCAGGAACAAGCATTTCAACAATATATTTGTAGAATTAAGAAAAAATGAGTTCCTACCTCTCCTACACATTTTTCCCCTAAATCTCTTTGCACTGAGTTTGAATGAGCCCCATAATTTGCAGATAAAAGGGGCAAGTGCTAAAAATTCAGGATTCTCCCATTTCCATGTTGCAACAAGTTCATGTTTGTTGTTTGGTTGCAGAGGGAATCCTCCCCTCTCCCCCTGACCCCACCCCAGGTCTCCCACCCTTGTTCAGTGGTTTTTGAACCTGCGGTACATAGCGATTTGTGGAGGCTTAGAGTGTGGACCCCTGACTTTTGTACAGGCTCCCCTGTGTACACACTCCATGGGCTGGCTCCCTGAGGTCTCCCTGGGCTGATTGCATGTGCTGGGGTGGGACATGGGTCCCTAGCCTAAACGCACCGTCAGTAGAAAGACAGCAAGTTTGACCTTGCTTTTTCCTTGGCCATTCCTGTGCTTGTTGCTGGAGACCCAGTGAAAGAAGAGGCAGGAGAATGACTCAGTCTGGTGCATCCCGCCCCAGATTTCATTCTGAGATAAATCTTTTTTGTGGTTCTTTGCATAATACACATTATCTCCACTCAGGATAATTCCATTGAATAGGTTTTAAGTAATTATCTCTAGTCTCATTTTTTATTTGCTAGTTCAGATATAATCTAGGAATCCTTAATATTTAAAAGGATAAGATCAGATATTCACTCAAGATAATTCAGCACTGATGTATTTATTAGTTGTGTTCGCTGTGCATGAGTGCTAAGTGACTTTGTCTGACTCTGTGCCATCCTATGGACTGTAGCCTGCCAGGCTTCTCTGTCCCTGGGGTTCTCCAGACAAGGATACTGGAGTGGGTTGCCCTGCCCTCCTCCAGGGGATCTTCCTGACCCAGGAATTGAACCCACATCTCTTCCATCTCCTGCATTGGCAGTCAGGTTCTTTACCACTAGCACCACCTGGGAATAGCTTTGCAAAATTAGTATTTAAGGATATATGCCCAATGCTTTTAGATAAACCCTCCCTCCCTGAGACATCTGTTACAACAATATCATTGCTTTCCAGAGCAGTTCAGTTGCTCAGTTGTGTCCGACTCTTTGTGACCCTGTGGACTGAAGCACACCAGGCTTCCCTGTCCATCACCAACTCCCAGAGCTTGCTCAAACTCGTGTCCATTGAGTTGGTGATGCCATCCAACCATCTTATCCTCTGTCGTCCCCTTGTCCTCCTTTCCATATGGTCACTTTTTATTTTATTGGGCCTGTTCTTTCCCTCTTTCCTGTCTGTAGCAATTTAATCCTCAGTGGTTAGGGCGAAGAAACACAACCCTTGAACCACAAGACAAGCAAGAAAGACAGTCCTTGAACTGCCAGACACGTTTAGCAAGATTTTCAGAATCTGTATACCTCTGATTTTTCTGTTAGAAATCTTGGCTCCTTTGTGAAATTAATGGTTTTAGAAATGTTCTCAAGTGATTGAAGTGAAGTGAAGTCGCTCAGTCATGTCCGACTCTTTACGACCCCATGGACTGTAGCCCAACAGGCTCCTCCGTCCATGGGATTTTCCAGGCAAGTGTACTAGAGTGGGTTGCCATTTCCTTCTCCAGAGGATCTTCCCGACCCAGGGATCGAACCTGGGTCTCCTGCATTGTAGGCAGATGCTTTACCGTCTGAGTACAGGGAAGTCCCTCTCAAGTGGTTGAGGGCAGAGGAAAAAGAATCTTTTGGAGACATTGTCACAGTTTCTTCATCCAAAGAGATTACAGTGCAGTTGAAGACAACCCAGACATAGGACTGGACATTGCACAAGGCTCTTTTTAGCAACTGGGAAGTGATGTCTCAAAACAGTTGCGTGGACACAATTGCTTGGTTTGCTTTGTGTAACTGTTGGAAAAATTCTGGAATTGCAAAACCAGAACTAAGAATGGATTAGGAACTAACTGGTTTAGGAATCTATAGACCAGAAGACCCAAAATGAAAGAAACTGCCGAGGTTTGAATGAAGAGGTAGAAGGGAGCAGGGGCCCATGTGTTGGTGCAAATACACTGGGGTCAGGACATTGTGTGTTAAGAGTCTGGTCCACGGTGATGCTGTGAGTGGAGTCATAGCTGCAGTGAAGACACTGTCCTTGAAAGCGTGGACCTTTTCCCCAGTGTACTTCAGTGTAAACTGATTGATCCATTGTTGCCTACTTGTTTGTTTTCTTAGATAAATTCCTACAAATAAGTCAAGTTGTTGGTTCAGAGGGTATAGACACATTTAGAATTTTGGTGTATTATCATGTGGTTTCTTTCTTAAATGGGGAAAAAAAGGCATTTGTTCACATTACACAAATATTGGATGTTTATTTTCATTTTCAAATTTCTAATTTATTAGAAATATAATTTTTAGGGTTTGCTCATGCGAAGAGTTGACTCATTAGAAAAGACTCTGATGCTGGGAGGGATTGGGGGCAGGAGGAAAAGGGGACAACAGAGGATGAGATGGCTGGATGGCCTCACCGACTCGATGGATGTGAGTTTGAGTGAACTCTGGGAGTTGGTGATGGACAGGGAGGCCTGGTGTGCTGTGATTCACGGAGTCGCAAAGAGTCGGACACGACTGAGCGACTGAACTGAACAGAGCTGAAGTTGTGAAAGCTGCTTTTGTTAATATGACTTAAATTCTCCTTTTAAAAAGTGACATTATGGCACCCTCTACTGAATTGGAAAGGAATTGCTGAATGGTAATGTGCAGGTTTGATTAAGAAAATGAAAAAATGTGCACGTTAGACTTTCTTGTCCCTTGTATGGTGATTTTTGTTACTGGTCATTATTAGGCAGTGTGATGACGGATAGTTGATTAAACCCATATTTTTTTGACTGTGAGGAGCATTTTTAAAAATTTATTGTTTAAACTTTTTGTTTTATATTGGAGCATAGCCAATTAACAATTTTGTGATAGTTTCAGGTGAACAGAAAAGGGACTCAGCTATACGTACACATGTATCCATTCTCCTCCAAACTCCCCTCCCATCCAGGCTGCCTATAACATTGAGCAGAGTTCCCTGTGAGGTACAGTAGGTCCTTGTTTATCCATTTTAAGTATAGCAGAGTATACATGTCCCTCTTAAACTCTCTACCTATCCCTTCCCACCATTCTTCCCCAATGGCAGCCGTAAGTTTTTGGGCTAAGTCTGTGAGTCTGTTTTCTGTTTTGTAAATAAGTTCATTTGTATCATTTCTTTTTAGATTCCATATAGAAGGGGTGTCACGATATTTCTC
This sequence comes from Bison bison bison, assembly GCF_000754665.1. Lineage (NCBI taxonomy): Eukaryota > Metazoa > Chordata > Mammalia > Artiodactyla > Bovidae > Bison > Bison bison. The sequence continues at coordinate 18,809,438 of NW_011495023.1, forward strand.
TCTCTGACTTCACTCAGTATGACAGTCTCTACGTCTGTGTTGCTACAAATGGCATTTCATTCTTTTTAATGACTGAGTAATATTCCATTGTATATATTAAACCCATAGTTTGATGTGGGCGGAAGATCTGGAGTGAGCAAGTCTACAGAGGCAGGAAATAATGGGGCATGCAGAAAATCAGAGGCGTCCATGTGGTGCTTTGCAATGAAAGAAACTGGTAAGAACAGAGGGCTGGTATCCTTTTTGGAATTTAAACTTTATCATGAACATGCTGTTGAATCATTGGATAGTTTTTTTTTTTTTTTTCCCCAGCAGTAACTGGATTATGTAAATATCTTAGAAAGAGGATGCTGGCAGCAGTGGGCAGGAGGGTTGGAGTGGGGACAGAGCAGTTGGAGGGTCAGGCATTTGCTAAGTAGGGTCCCAGAGAGAGAGAGAGAGACAGACAGACAGACAGAGTTCTGAGGAGCTGGGTAGTATACTTGGTTTGTTTGTAAAGAAACTTCATCACGAAACTACAAGCATACAGGAAGGTAGAAAGAACAGTACAGTGAATACCCACATGTCTACCTTCCGTGATCCTCATTCTTTCTCTCTCTCCTCTCACTTCCCCTCTTTCTCTCTCCTAGAGTACTTGAGAGTAAGTTGCAGATGTCTTTACTGGACATTCTTAGTACATCAGCAAGCATCTCTCCAGAATGACTTCATGGGAGAGATGTCCAGGGAGATAAAATCTGGAGAGTTTAGGATTTGGGGGTAAAGACGACAGGTTCTGTTAAATCCTGTAACAGGTGGCATGAGGGCACAAAGGCTTGGTTTAGTGGTTAGTTTGTGGTTCCCTGGCATTTTCCGCTTTTCCTTTTGAGACACTGGGAGATGGATATATGGTGAACACTTAACATTTTAAATAGAAACTTTCAAAAGTTTTTTTTTTTTCTTATCAGAAAAAATGTCAAGCATGCTCAGTGGTTGAAGAGGCCAGTGTTCTTGGCTGAGGCCATGGCCCACTTCTCCCAGGGAGGAAGAGAGGTCATTGCAGAGGAGGGGGCCAGCCTTCCCCTCGAGGCGGAAGAAGGGCCAGGCCCTTGGATGGTGTGAGGAGGCAGGTGTGCACCTAGTGCAAGTGTCATCTGACCCACCCATGAGGCAGACAGTGCACACACACCAGGCAGGCCCCTGGCAGCTTCACAGGCTGCTTGCCTCGGGTGGTGGAGAGTGGGGAGCCGGAAGTGCCAGTGGGCACTGGGCATAAACGCTGACCTTTGAAGATAGGAAATTTGCCGACTCTGGTCTATTAACTTTCACATCATGATCAGCGGAACTAGCAACTCTTCCCTCCTTTGGGCAGGAAAACTAGGAAGGGGGTGGGCAGAAGCATATGATACCCACCCTGCTGTCTATAAAATAGATGACTAATAAGGACCTGCTGTACAGCACAGAGAACTCTACTCAATATTCTGTAATGGCCAAGAGGGAAAAGAATATAAAAAGAGAGTGAATATTTATCTATGTATAACTGAATCACTCTGCTGTACCTGAAACTGTACAGCTGTACCTGCTGTACCTGCAACATTGTAAATCAGCTATACTCCAATAAAAAGTAAAATAGACTAAAAAAGCAAAACAAACAAAATATCATCGTAGCAGGAATTGACAGTGGATCCACTGTTGACTCATTCATTCTTCCGTTCAACAAACATTAGGGAGCCACCTATTATTGTGTACTGGCGAACACTATTCTAAGACACTGGGAATTCTTTTTTTTTTTTTTCCTTAGAAAAGACATAGAACTTTATTTGGGTTCAAGTTCTACCTGTTTCTTATTGTTGTTGTTTTGTTGCTAAGTTGTGTCCAGCTCTTTTGCAACCCCATGGACTGTAGCCTGCCAGGTTCCTCTGTCCATGGTATTTCCCAGGCAAGAATACTGGAGTGGGTTGCCATTTTCTTCTCCAACTGGGAATCCTTGTAGCTGATATTCTAGTGGGAAAGACAGTAGACTAGCTAAATGAAATATAGTGATTAGATGGTGGTGAGCACAGAGAAGAAACATTAAGTGAGGGCAGGTGTATGTGTGGAGATTCTGGAAAGGGTGGCCGAGGGAGTCTACTGAGATGCCATTTGGGGAGAGACCCATGCAGCCCAATAGCTATGCTTGTGTGCTCAGAGTCTGTGTCACTTGCTTTTCCCACCTGGACCTGTCTTCCCTGAGAAATACACGTGTGCTGCTGCTGCTGCTAAGTCACTTCAGTCGTGTCCGACTCTGTGCGACCCCATAGACGGCAGCCCACCAGGCTCCCCTGTCCCTGGGATTCTCTAGGTAAGAACACTGGAGTGGGTTGCCATTTCCTTCTCCAATGCATGAAAGTGAAAAGTGAAAGGGAAGTCTTTCAGTTGTGTCCGACTCTTCACGACCCCATGGACTGCAGCCCACCAGGCTCCTCTGTCCATGGGATTTTCCAGGCAAGAGTACTGGAGTGGGGTGCCATTGCCTTCTCCATTGTTAAGGCTGTGGTCTTCCCAGTGGTCACGTATGGTTGTGAGAGCTGAACCATAAAGAAGGCAAGAGTGCCAAAGAATTGATGCCTTTGAACTGTGGTGCTGGAGAGGGCTCCAGAAAGCCCCTTGGACTGCAAGGAGATCAAACCAGTCAATCCCAGGAGGGAGATCAACCTTGAATACTCCTTGGAAGGACTGATGCTGAAGCTCCAGTAATTTGGTCATCTGATGTGAACAGCTGACTCATTGGAGAAGTCACTGATGTTGGGAAAGATTGAGGGCAGGAGAAGAGGGGATCAGAGGATAAGATGGCTGGATGGCATTACCAGTGCAATGGACATGAGCGTAGGCAAACTTCAGGAGATGGTGAGGGACAGGGAGGCCTGGTGTGCTGTAGTCCATGGGGTCACAAAGAGTTGGACATGATTGAGCGACTGAACAACAGCAAAGTAGATGAGAATGTTAAAAGATAGGAACTTGAACAAAATCTCATGTGCAATAACGTGAGGGTTTCCTTTAGGAGTATGGAGGAAAATTTAGTACAAAGTTGTTTGTGTTATAAATGAAGAGGGCTTTTGAGTTAGATGTTTTATCACTATCATGGCTTTAAAAATGCACATTTTTAATGCTTCTCCACACATACACCTACCCTCACTTAATGTTTCTTCTCTGTGCTCATCACCATCTAATCACTGTATTTCGTTTAGCTAGTCTTCTGTCTTTCCCACTAGAATATCAGCTACAAGAATTCCCAGTTGGAGAAGAAAATGGCAACCCACTCCAGAAAATACAGTTAACATTGGTGTTATGACATAATTAATATTTTGCACATAAGAATTGATTTTTGAAAAGTTTATTTTTTTGATGTCTCTGTTGCAGGCCTGAGAAACCGACAGCAGTATACAATCTGCATCATTTCTGTTATCAATAAACCTATGAAATCATGTTTATAAATGTCCAGATTCATTTCAGGTGTTCTTAGCAGGCTACATTTTAAGGCACTATTGTTTTGAACCACACAATATTAATTAGTACCTAGTAAATAGCAGTGTAAATACTTACATGATTTATGTTGTTTAGAAATTATGCCATTGATTTCTGCACATGATCAGTTTATCCGTTAGGAGTGGCTCGGTTGTGCTTCAGTAGCAAACAGTCCAGCACGTTTGTCTCTTGCTTCTGCTGTCTGTCCATCGTGTGTTGGTGGGGGTGCTGTTCCATGCTGTCCTCTGTTAGGCAAGTGGGCTGATGGAGATGCTGGTGTCTGGAACGTGGGAAGCTTGTGAAAGACGAGGTGTCAAATCTCATGGAGGCTCTTAATTGCATTTTCCTGGAAGTAAACAGCCTGTTGCCTCCATGTTACTACAGGTCAAGGTGTCAGGGTCCATTGGAGAAGTCATGTCGTCAGGTGACTCAAGAGCAAGGGAGGGTGTGGATCTGAGAAGGACAGCTTTCTTATAAATAAAGAGGATAAAATAAAAGGATATCAAGGGGAAGACTGAGGGAGTGGCGACTGAGGGAGTGGCGAAGCTAATATTTGGGCATCTGCTATGTTCTCAGTGCTTCAGATGTTTTTATTTAGTCATCACAAGACATAATGAGTCCTAGAAATGATTTCTGTCTGACACTTGAGCGGACTGAACGGACGGGATTAATTAAGAGTGAAGAGATGGCTTGTGTAGTGTGGTTACCAACCTGCCCCTTGGAGTCACACACTGACGTTAGAATCCCCTCAGGCTGTGGCTTAGGGCAAGTGGCTTAGAATTATTTCCTCATCTGTAAGACACCATAACAGTACATGTTATGAGATTATTGGGGAAATTAAATGAGACATGTTGAGCATGTAACCTAATGTCTGAGAAATTGAGTGCATTCCGTGGTGTCTGTCACTCACATTTATATATGTGTGTGTGTGTCTGTATTTTTTTCTTTGGTTTTACTGGATTTCCCAAGGTCTCACACCTTGTGAGCTGTGCATGTAGGAATGGGTAGAATCAGGGGACTGGACTGTCTCCCACAAAAGCCTGTCTTCTTTTCACTATAGGGCCTTAAATATTTGCTAGATTAGAGGAAATGAGAAGTAGAGGGTGATGAAAGTGTGATTGAAAAGTATGCATAAAAGCTGTCATGTGTTGATTGGCTCCTCTGGGTTAGGTGTTTTACTTATGTCATTGCATCTAATCTCATTTCGTTAAATAGCCTGGCCAAGATTTTGGAGTCCACCTGGAAGGCAGAGCTGGGCTCTTGATCTGAGGTCTGTCTGGTGTCCAATCTACCCTTTCATCTTTAGTCTGTGCTGTCTCCCTGTATGTAAAATCATGAAGTTACACTGACTTTGAAGGATCAGGTCAGAGTTCTGGAAGCTCTTGAGCCCTTAGCAGGTTGGAGCTGGTCACACACAGAAGCACTTCTGACTGGGGGCTATTTGCAGTTTTAAGGGAGGTATGGTGATGCAGGCGCCAGCCTCAAAGAAGTCTAGTGGGGGACATAAGCCCAATTGATGTGTCTTAATGGTCCAAAATGGCTGGTTTCTCCAGTAGAGAGGATTTAGGGAATGCTTTTGGAATTTTGGGAAGGGTCTGGAATTGAGAATTAGTCAAGGAAAATGGTTGCAAAGAGTTGGACACGATTAAGCGACTTAGCACGCAAGCACACACATGCAAGGAAAATATAATTCAGAAATTATCAGTTCTCTCCTGCCCCCACCAGTTAGAGGAAAGAGTTAAATGCAACAAAAAAGTGGTTAAAAGAAAAAACAAACAAAAAAAACCAAAAAACAGAAAAAGTGGTTGGTTGATGATGTGATCTTGAAGACTGTCCAAGATTTTTTGGTTGTGTGTGTGTGTGTTGCTCAGTCATGTCCAACCCTTTTGTGACCCCATGGACTGTAGCCCGCCAGGGTTCTCTGTCTATGGAATGCTCCAGGCAAGAATTCTATAGTGGGTAGCCATTCCCTCCATGGGATCTTCCTGACCCAGGGCTCGAACCCAGGTTTCCTGTCTTGTAGGCAGATTCTTTACCATCTGAGCCAGGGTGGTAGAAGATAAATATAATGAAAAAAGGTCATCATCGAAAGAGAGGTTTTACTGTGGGGGTGGGACCGTGCACAGCTGGAAAGGCTGCTGGGTTTCCTTGTGGACCATCTGAGAATAAACACGGGCCGTGGGGCACTGGTTACGGTGGATGGTTTGGGTCACCTGGAGTGGGGTCACAGCTGGTGAGCGCAGTTCATTCCTTGTACCTGGGGCAGATGGGTGAGTGATAGGCAGTGCCTCCCATGAGAGCCCTGATGCCCCTTCCAGCAGGTGACCTGGGCTTCTGTGATTTTCCTGACAGCCTTGAAACCTGGGTGTCCTCACTTGGGGGTTAGAAAGCAGTGTTTCTTACATTTCCTTTTCTGAGTCATCAAAGGTTTATGTTATGTTCATTTGCTCATTCGTGTCCGACTCTTTGTGACCCTATGGACTGCAGCACGCCAGGCTTCCCTGTCTTTGACAGTCTCCTGGAGTTTGCCCAAACTCACGTCCATGGAATCAGTGATGCCATCCAACCATTTCGTCCTCTGTCATCCCCTTCTCCTGCTTTTAGTCTTTCCCAGCACCACAGTTTGAAGGCATCAATTCCTCGGTGCTCAGCCTTTTTTATTGTCCAGGCCTCACATCCGTACATGACTACTGGAAAAACCATAGCTTTGAAAGGTCCGTATAGTCAAACAAACCTTTGCCTACAAAGGTTTATAGGATGCTTTCAATGGGAGCCCTCTTTTCTGTGGCTTTTGTATGTTCCTTTCCATTTGTGATATGTTAAGTTTTGTATTGCATACCGATTGAACCCTGGTGACTTGATAAAATGTGAGGATGTTTTAATTTTTTTAAGTGTTCCCCCTATTTTTTGCTTTCTGCTTTGGGTTATATGAAGCATAGTTTCATACATATGACACCAAATGCATTGTCAGTGGTAAGCATATTTTTTTATTGTCTTATGTTTACTGACAAAATCTAAGATTCTTGGAATAGACAGAATTGAAATGTGATTTGGGTTTCTGATTAGGAACTGTGTAGTCTAAAATTTCATATCTTTTATTTTGGATACATTTCTGCATAATAAAAAATTGACAAAAATTTGAACTGACTTTTTTTGAATACTTAAAGAATAACCAATAAAATTGTTGCCAGAAATCATGCAACTCTTGATGTGTCACTGACACATAGGATAATGTGTAGGATACTGCCAGCAAATCTGCCCCTTTGCTCTCTTGGAAATAAATTTATACTTGGGAGCAGGGTCACACCCAGCATTTGCATATTGTCTGTGTTGAGCCTGAGACCACAGAGTGTAAAGTGTTTACTGTTTGTGGAACATTTTTGGCTGCCTGGGCCATGTGGAGCAGTTCTCAAACTTTGGGGTCTCTGGACCTTTTTACACTCTTAAAAATTATTGAAGACCCCAAAGAATTTTGTTTATGTATATTATATTGATATTTACCATATTGGAAATTAAAACAAAAAACATGGTTTCAATTCACTTAAAAAGAAGAGTACTAAACTTGCTGCTTGTTAACATAAGTTATGTTTTTATGAAAAATAACTATTTTCCAAAAACAAAAACATGAGTGAATTGAAGATTTCTCTAAGGCCTGGCCGAATTGGAGACAGTTACATTCTTAGATGTGCATCTACTTTCCATTTTTGCTCTTTGTTTTGGTTGAAGGATGAAGACAAACCAACCTTGCTCCTCCCTTTCCCAGCCATAGATTTGTGTATTTTAATAAGCTGTTGAGTTAATCGTAGCTATTCTGTTACTACAGCTGATCCTGGAGCAGTGTGAGGTTTAGGGACGATAGGCATCTATGAAGTTGAAAATCCACTTATAACTTGTAGTTGGCCTTCTGTCTCCATGGATTCAGTCAACTGTAGATCCTGTGGTCCTTTTAAATCTGTGCCAATGGCGCCACGCAGATCAAACCCCTTGTTGTTCAAGGTCAACTAACTGTACATCACAGCTCGACGCGTGGTAGTTTCAGGGTTGCAATATGGAATCTGAAAATATATAAATAGATGTATCATACTGGGACTTTCCAATCTGATGGTATATCCTGCATTTTGAATGGATCTTTTTTTAAACAATATAATTATTTTTAAAAATTTATTTATTTTGGAGAAGGAAAATGGCAACCCACTCCAGTGTTCTTGCCTGGAGAATCCCAGGGACGGGGGGGCCTGGTGGGCTGCTGTCTATGAGGTCGCATAGAGTCGGACACGACTGAAGCGTGTGTTGGGTCTAAGTTGTGGCATGTCAGATCTTTCACTGCTGTTCTAGTGTTCTCTAGTTGTGCTCTGAGGGCTCAGTAGTTGCAGTGCGAAGGTTTAGTTGCCCTGCGGCGTGTAAAATCTAAGTTCCTGGACCAGGAACTGAAACTGCGTCCCCTGCCTTGCAAGGTGTATTTTTTTTTTTTTAATACTTCATCTTGCTTTTATCAAAATGTCTTAGAATAGTTTAAGTCGAGTATCTTTTTAGAGAAACAGATTAACTTTTAAAAATTCAAGTTTAATTTATTTCCTTCACAAGGTGTATTCTTAACCACTTTACCATCACGGAGGTCCCTGAATGGATCTTTTATTCACACATTTTAAAAATATTATGCATTGAAAATTTAAAAAATATACTGGTTCACTATCCAAAGGTTGAAACACAATATAAAAAAAACCTCACTTTTGTGCGTATTTCCACTGATCTTGGAAGAGCCTGGAGGTTTGCGGATGCTGATGTACCTGTACAGAGTAGGAACAAGTTCCAGGATTTTGGTTAACACAGTGCCTTGGAAGGCGATGACAACCATAGTGAACACAAGTTTTATAAAGTTCTACTGGGTTGGCCAAATTGTTCATTTGGGTTTTTCCGTAACATCTTATGGAAAAACTTGAGTGAACTTTTGGGTCAGCCCAGTATTTTTATGCTTGAATGTTTACACTTTATCATTAGCAATACCTCAAGGGTCAGTTATTACTTTTACTACTTCATGAAGGGCATTCTAAAGTCAGCCTTTTTGTTTGCTTTTGTTTTTTTTTTTTTATGAAAGTACTTGGCAGGGAAGAATACTCTTCCTAACTAGGATGAATAGTTTCTGTTTGGTACTGTTATGTTGGTTTGTGCTGAGGTACCAGTGGTTTTATCCACCAGTGCTTTTCATCATTCGTGCAAATGTCCACACAGTGCAAAAGGTGAATAACATCTTTATTTTTATGAGTGTAGTTTGATTTCAAAGAACGCCTGTGAAAGGATCTGAGAGACCACTGGGGTCTGCAGACCGCACTGAGAACTGATGGCATAAAAGGTTTAATGCCATTTTCTGTAAGCAGATTAATGCCACTTATCTACATTGCTTCCTTTATTTTCTAACAATTATAATTTATGAAAGTTTGAATAATGTAACAGATACCAGTGTGCTGCTTGCATTGGCTAATGCAATTCATACATCTTTCAGGTAGAATTTTTTTTTTTTTAATGTCAGATTTGTTAAAAAAAAAAAAAAGAAGAAAAAGTTTACTCTTTTTTCACTGTATTAGGTTTTGAAAGTGTAACTTGAAAGTATTTGTGATCATGAAGTAATTTACAGATGGATTACCGGCCACAATTATTGTCTCTTGAAATTATGAGATATTATTATTATTAGTTTATTTATGATGACAGTTAATTAAACATTTTCATGTTCTTGAATACTCCTCCAAAGAGAGAGGACATGAGTTTGGAAAATTAGGTCTGGCACTTGATTTCCTATTTATCTGTGTTAATAACTGTGTGTATAAATGTGTCTATGTAACCCTTTCTGCTTCTGAAACCCTTGAGATTTCCTAAGTGATAAGAGTGACGAAAGTGCCCTTTGTTTTTACTACTTTCAGTCATACCTTTGTGTTAATGGGGTGACTTTTGGGAAGCCCTTGTGGATGGAGCTGGTTACTGGGGAACCAGCCTTGATTGGAGGGTTGCAACTTGCAGTCCCACCAGACGACCTCCTGGGAAGAGAGAGGGGCTGGAGAGTGAGTTCAGTCACCAGAGGCCAGGGATTTATCAACCATGCCTGTGTAATGAAACCTCCATAATAGCCCAAAAGTGTAGGGTCTGGAGAGCTTCGAGGTTGGAGGACATGTGGAGATCTGGGAAGGACGTTGCTTCTGGGAAGGGCATGGGAACTCCACTCCCCGCCCCACACACCTTACCCTGTGTGTCTCTTCTCTCTGACTGTTCCTTATTCTCTCCTTTTATAACTAACCAGTAATGTAATAAGTGGGCTTCCCAGGTGGCGTTAAGTGGTAAAGAACCCCCCTGCTAATGCAGGAGACACAAGAGAGGGCACGAACCCTGGGCTGGGAAGATTCCCTGGAGGAAGACATGGCAACCCGCTTCAGTCTTCTTGCCTGGAAAATCTCATGGACAGAGGAGCCTGGTGGGCTACAGTTCATGGCGCTACAAAGAGTCGGACATGACTGAGCACCCACCCTCAATCTAATAAGCAAATGTTCCCCTGAGTGCTGAGGGCTGAACCTCAGGGAGTTGTGGGAACCTCTGATTTGTCAGAAGCACAGGTGACAGGTGACAACCTGGATCTGATATAAACATCAGAAGGGGGCTCATCTTATAGGACTGAGCCCTCACCCTGTGGGGTCTGGTGCTGTCTCCAGATAGATGGTGTCAGAACTGAGTTAGATTGAAGGACACCCAGCTGGGTCACAGGATTGCTTGATGTGTAGAAAACCACATCGGGTGTCAGAAATGAAGTAGTGTTGTAGTGAAGTATTGAGAGTAGAGGAGACACACAGGAGGAGTGTGTGTGCACATTAATAAAAATTTTGCAGATAATTATTTCACTGGATGCAATGAAGACAATTTTTTTTTAAAAAATGGAGATCTTAGAACGCTTTCTGCTACAGATACTTGCACTTCTGTGGTTGACCACTAGATGTCACAAGAGCCCCGGGAGCCCCTAAAGGGCTGCTCAAAGCGGGTAGAAATTGAACATTGTAGGCTCAGGACCTTCACATATTTCACTGTTTCCACATGATCGATGCCAGCAGAACCTGATACAGTGTGATATATAGAAGCAAGGTATGACTGGAATAATGAAATTTCAAAAATAAGCCCTTTTAGAGGAGGGTTGTAATAGTTCTGTGGGGGATTGTAAATGTTTCAGGTGCACTTGACACCGGTTTCGTTCCTGGCGTTCGGGTCTCTCTTTTTTGTTTTTTATGGAAAGATGGATTGAACTTCAATTTAAGAATATTCGGTAATCCCTCTCAGGACATACTGTAACAGCTGGTATTTTTGTGTTGTAGTAAATCGATTCCATACAACAGTCAGTAATAATCACAACTGGGTTCTGACAAATTCCAAAGCATTTTCAGTAAGTTTAGCCAAAGAAAATATCATGATTACTACAGAAATTTAACTCAGTTTGAAAGTTAAACCCAGCAACTCCGCTTCGTTCCACAGAATATTAACCATTTTCCCCGATGAGATTTTATCAAGCCACTTATTTTTTTTATTGATATACTTGTATATGTTCTGAGAACATAATTACCTTGTAGCGTATATTTCTTAAATAATACATTTTTGGAAAAAATTACCTTGAGTGTTTACTGTGAAATAAAAGGTGAGAAATGCTACGATAAAATCTTCTGTCTATGGCATACGTGGAAGGCTGCAGCATCAACTCAGAAGGATGTTTTGATGTGAAATGTAAGGTGGTTTTTAGTTTTAATAGGATGTTTGTTACAAGCATAAATCGATTTATTATATGCTGTATGTGGTTTATGAAATTAAAACATTGTAAATTCTTTAAGGCTTGAAGAAAGTTGTAGTTTGCATGGTATAGATTATGTAGTATGTGTATTTCTGTAGTTAGATAATCTGTACCATACAAATTGTGATTTATGGCATAAAGAACTTAAATTACATACATACACACTATAATAAATACCTGCATATATACGTTTTGTCCTAATGGTAGAAATATGTGTGCATACATTTTACAAATTATAACCGTTTTTCCTTTTCTTCTCGGCAGCAGAACAAAAGTTTACTAATTGAATGCATTTTTAAAATTACGTATGGTCTGTTTTTTATTTTCTTTGTGTTTGAATAGAGGAAAACTTTTATGTAGTTGAATCTGAATCTGGATTGTTAGGATAGCTTATGAAAACGAAGCAGTGTTACCTTTTAAAATTATTAGGGAAAATAGCTTCAGAGATGTGGGTTAATGAAACTTTGATTTTCCCTTTTTGTCTTATTTTTAGCTTAGTGATTTGTATTTTCACTTGGTATTTAAAATAACGGCCACCACATTTTTAATTAACACAGAGAGGATCTCTGTATGGATTTGTATGCATATTTTCACCACGTTAACCTTTGTAACATAAAACAGAACTCAAGACACTGCACCTGGTTACTTGGTCCAAGATAGTCTTTTTGATGGTGAATATTTTTATACTAATATTTACTTTGATAATTAAAAAGCTAATTTAGAAAGCTCTAATAGAATTTTATAGTCTGGGTTTCTTCACGAAGAATTTGGCAAGCTCATTTTCTTTATTCTGTAATGTGAATCAGCAATTTAAACGCTTTTAAGAATTGAAGTGAGCCAGTTTTTCAAATGTTTACAGTATCTGTTTTTCTTGTTAATATATGTTAAAATATGCTTTTAAATCACTGATTTTGCTTTATAGAGAACGGGGTGGGAGGGGAAATGCACTAAAAAGTGAGTTTAAACCCATTGTGTGGTTCTTCTGATTTCTGAAAAATGTAAATGCAGTGTATTTTCCGTTATTAGGCAGCTGTGGTCCAAATTTAAACCACATGGCCTCCTTCTAGGTGTCAGGCCAATGTAAATTTTAATCTTGCTACTTTTATGTTTTCATTTTATAATCTCATTACCTGAATTTAAAAAACCCGGTCATCCTATTCATTGTTTGCAGGATGCTGTTTTGTATCCTCTGGCTCATTGGAAGGTCAAGCAACTCTAAATTGCCATTATCTTCATTTGCACATAAGGAAATTAAGGCTTAATGAGGTTAAACAACTAGATCACAGGGCTAGCAGGATTAGAGACTGAGCCAAACTCTAGAGCCCTTGCTTTTAGTTATTATACAATAGTGCCTTTACTGCTTATTTGGGGATAAACATTACTGAAAACAGTTATTTAAAGAATCAATATTTTTCAAGATCCAGCAAAGCTTAGTTTTTACGACAACAATTTATTTTCATTTATTAGCTTGGATTGTGAGGTTTAGTTTAGATTATCGACAGTTCTGTAAATCTAAAATGACATCTTGCTTTAATCCGAGTATTCTTTCAAGGTCGTTTGTGATCTTCAGTTAGCAAATTTGCAGTTGTTGTATTAGGATGACCTACTTAAATTAGTTCTAAGTTGTTGACAACTTACAGACTCTTTTCTACATTTAGAAATACAGTTTAGAATTCTAATGAAGGGGAAGAGTTTTAGAATGATACTGGCTTACAAAAGCTTCCTTAAGTCCTCCATCTGTGCCGTCAGCGAATTTTAAAGCAACTATAAAAATCTTTACAGAAGGCTTGACACATGCATGAAGAACTTGCGTGTTTTTAGTTAGAAGTCCCACGTCAAAATCAAAAACTCTCCCACTTCCTATTTGTCTGTGCTCTCTAGACGAAACGGTGAAGCTTGTGATCTCATAATGTGTTGGGATCAGCATTTTGAATTAGTTACAGCAAGTTGCAATGTAGTCATCCTGCCTCTTCTGTTTTTTAATGTGTTCCTTTTCTTTGTAGAAACCGCCTGCACGGGGACACACACATCTCGGTAGTCGGCCCGGGAGTGGCTGCAGGGGTTGGCATCTCGGCCGCCTTCCAGGGGAGTGAGTTGGCAGCACCGGCCGGGCTCAGCATCATGCCCGCACTGTCCACAGGCTCGGGGAACGACACAGGTACAGAGCCCACAAGGGCGCTTCCCCTCCCATCCTTACAAACATCCTTTTCACACCAAAAACCCGCATTGCTTTAAGCCAGTGCAGACAGGTCATGCTTGTTGTTCCGTAACCAACGCCAGGGCCAACCTTGGCTTTCCAGGATGAAAGTGACCTCAGGGCGTGGGCGGAAGTGGCTTTCTCCGGGTAGTGACGGCTCCTACCGATGCTCTTGTCCTCTCCTGCGTTTTGGAATAATGTCGTACATTTACACTTTTTTTTAAATTAAGTTTTTTAAAGATACAGAAGAGTGTGGACAGTTTCACGCTACTCATATTACCCTCTGCTCCAGTTTAATCATAACTATGAATTTCTTGGGCCATATTTGCTCAGACCTCTCATTTTTTTCTCCACGCCCCCTGCCCCCTCCTCCCCGTTTTTTTCCATTTTCTTTCTTCTTGTCTAGAGATACAAACTGTTCTGCAGTTGATATATGTCATTAAAGGACTCAATTAAAACAAATATTTCACCTTGTTATCAGTTGTAAGAATTAGTGATACTTAGAATAAAGATTTCCAAGAAAGGGAAAAAAGCTCACGCATGTAGATATGTGTGAAATGCCCTCCTCTGCTCTGATTCAGGAGGTGGGGTGGGGGTGGTCAGTGCCCCTTTTCTGGAATTCCCCAGAGTTAGCACTTTTAAAAAAATGTAAATTCCTGGACCCTCCTCAGAATTATTAAAACAGAATGTAACTGGGGTTGGGGAGCTATAGCTTGCATTTTTTTTTTTAAGTTGTCTATTTTTATTGAAAGTGAATGGGGGCTACTCTCTAGTTGCGGTACATGCGTTTCTCAACATGGGGGCTTCTCTTGTGGTAGAGCACAGGGTCAGTGGTTGTAGCACACTTAGGTGCTTCCTGGAATGTGGGATCCTCCTGGATCAGGGATCAAATGCATTGTTCTCTGCGTTGGCAGGCAGATTGTTATCCATTGTACCACCAGGGAAGTCCGGCGTGAGTTTTTAAGACCACTCAAAAGCAGGGGTGGCAAAGAATGTGACTATGAGGGATGTTCTTTGTGGCACTGACCACGCTGACTTGGTCCCAACAGCCTTCTGCAACCAACCGAGACCTGTCTCATCCTGGACAGGTCCGGGCACCATAGTTTCAAAAGAGCCAAATCACAGATGTGATTTTGTGTTGTGTAGGTTACCCTGGCCTTCTCATTTGCACTGTGTTCTCAGGTCATTCTTCGCTATTTCAGGCTGAGATATTCACTTTGGCAAATTTTGTCTCCTCTTTATCCATCAAGAGTGATGTTTTTCTACTGTGATTTATACTGAGCATTAGTTTTCCTTAGGAAGTGATTTTGATTTTTAAATTGCATGAAAATCTTTTTTTCTCAAGACGTGAACTTGGAAGCAGCTCCTTTGGAAAAAAAAAATTTTTTTTTTTCTTTTCAATTTTTATGTAGTCCCACATTGTGTTCGACTATATAAAATGAATGATTTAAGTTTCCGTAGTGGTTTGGGAAATTATAGATAAAATTTATTTGAACCATAAATTTACTACAGTTTATGTAATGAATAAGTTTTATGCTTTGCCATTCACCAAAAAATGCCTTAGTTTAATTGAATGCAAAATATTTTTGTTGATTACACCTAACATGGGGAATGATTAAAATGGAGTATTTATAGTTTAGGCGTCAATCATAAAAAAATACCATAGGCTGTTTAGAATGGAGAAAGGATACTCCCAGGTCTGCTTGGTGCAAACCTGAAATGCTGCTGTGACACACCTGGCTTTGCAGTATTTTTTTTGCCCAGCATGTCCCAGCAAGGTTGGCACTGGGCAGAGGAGACTGTTACAAGAGTCACCGTGGTCAGGGGCGCCCCAGGGTGTGGGCACCTGTGATGTGCTGAGGTTCCCTGTCCTTCCCTGTAGGCCACATGCCCTTGGCCAGTCAGGGGTCATTGATACTGTTAGCAGGTTGCTTAGCAAGGAGGTTGCTGTTCTAAGTCTCCCAGGGAACAGAGTTAGCATAGCTGAAGGCAGACCTCATGCAAGAACAGCGGGGGACTCACAATGACCCCAGTGCTCACGTGGGGAAATACTTCCTGTGTAAACTTCTACCACTTCTTCTTTCTCTGAAACAGTTAGTTATACAAGTAACGCAGAAGAACATTCCTGCTGTCAAAAACACATAGATAAAAAAGGAAAGAAATCTTTTCAACCACTTTTCTCCCTTACCCTCCATGTCCTTTTCTTTCTGTTTGATGAGTGTCCTGCAAGAATTTTCTGTACATTAAACACTTACATGCATATGTACGTAAAAGTGTATGTACATAAATATCATTGTTTTGTCTTTTTTATGTTTTAATCACAGATTTTATCATACTCTGTGGATTATTCCATAGCTTTTCTTCTACACAAAATAATATGTCTCAAAGAGGTATTTCTATGAGGTGTGTGTGTATATATATGCCTGTATATATAGATATATATATATCCTCCAATTTCTTTTAAGTGAATGCATAGTTTTTCTATTGTGTAACAGTTTAACGAACCAGACTACTCTTAATGAAAGCCCTGGTTTTGTTACTTTTGTATTATTTTAGGAGAAAAGATGTATGCATTTAATAGATGTTGCCAGATTGTTCTGTAGAGGGGTTGGACCACTTAACAGTATGTGGACATTGCATTCAAAATCATTTCCGCTGTATTCTTGTCAATATTCAGTATTCTATCCTTATAATTTTTACTGATCTGATGGGGGAAAACAGGGTGTCTTAAGTGTGAAGTGTGCATCAGTCCTGACATTGAACACTTTTTTAATGGTCATTTATTCCTCTGGTTGGTTTGTTCATATCCCTTTCCCATCATTCTATTGGTTTATCACTTTCTTATTTATTTGCAGTATCTCTTTATTTGTGTTTTGGATATTAATCCTTTGGGTCATTTTAGGTTGAACACCATTTTTCCTCATCAGTCATTTGCCCTTTTTTTCTTCCTTAAATAGTACCATTGTTAAATAGAAGTTGAAAATGTTCATGTGGGCAGGTATATTCTAAATGGTGAATGCTTTTTTCCTTCTGCTTAAGAAGACCTTTCCAAGAGGATTTCAAAATCTTAATAATTAAAAAAAATTGTATTTACATTATTTGGAATTTTAGTCCAAACTAGTTGGACTAGTTGGACATGGGAGGAGACAGGGATCTAATCAAATCTTAACATATTTCCCTGTTGAAGAACCAGCAGTCTCTATGTGCCACCTACTCTGGAGGAGAGTGTGCCCTGCCCCCTTTCCTTCCGGGTGAAGTATCCATGTAAGTTGTTTGAAATAATTTGTCTCTTCTCTCCCATCAGTTTATTCAGTCTGTATCAGTGTGGATTCTTGGATGTTTGTTTATACTTTGGGACATCACCCAGTTCTACTTCATTTATTTGGTGGTTCAGATTGCCCCAGCTTTGGGCACAGGAGCTTTTTCAGTTCGTTTCTTTGACATATCCCCATCCACCGAGGGTTTGTTTTTAATGCTTCCTTCCTTTGGGCACAATGAGGTGCTCTGGGTTGATCTTGCCATGCCCCATTTAGAATCAGCCAGTTTTCAAAGGACCACTAGGGAATGGGGTAGAAGCCAAGATCTGGATGATAGCTTTGCATAGTGTTGCTCATATATGAACATTTCTACATGCAATCATCTGTAAGTATATTAAGCTAAGTGTGAGCATGGCTCTGAAGTTTCCTTAGGTTTTCCTTGTGTTTGATGACATTAATGGTTTTTGTGAGTACTTACTGATGTTTCCAGCTCTAATCCATAGGAAATAAGTCGTTTTAGCCTCTTTCTCTTGTCTGTAGATCCCACTGGCTGCCATATATCCACCATCCTTCTACCTAATTATTTATTTACACAGTGTATGTGTGTAGGAGTATCTGAATTGTTACCTGTCCTCTTTGAAAAACAGCTTTTATCAACCAGAGAGCTGATCTTGTTTTGTTCCTGTGATAGTACCATTCTGTTCTGAATTTTATGGGATCATTCTTTCCCTGCATAGTGCTTAAATGTTAGTATTAGTTTTATAAATTCATTAGGTCTGGATTTTACAAATATCATATGATGTGAAATGTAATATATATATATATAGAAATGCATATAAAACTTTTTATAATACAGTTTTAAAAGTGATTATAATTCAAGTGACCACCACCTGAGTAAAGAAATTGGACACTCTGAGAGCAGTCCAAGCACTTCTTCCCATTCAGCACCTCCTTTTCCCTGGTGGCTCAGACTGAAGAATCTGCCTGCAACACAGAAGACCTGGGTTCAGTCCCTGGGTCGGGCAGATTCCTTGGAGAAGGGAATGGCAACCCACTGCAGGATCCTTGCCTGGGAAATTTCCATGGACAGAGGAGCCTGGTGGGCTATAGTCCATGGGGTTGCAAAGAGTTGGACATGACTGAGCGACTCACACACACACACAACTTCTTTAGAGATGGACAGAAAAGGAAAAGATTCCTACCTCACATGGTGCACAAAAGATACGATTTAAACATCCCTAGGCACTTTGGTTTAATTTTGCCTGTCGTTGAGCTTTATAAATGGAATTACAGTGTATGAATTTTTTTTTTAGGTGACGATGTAGAATGTGAAAAAAATAATAAATTATAAAATTTTAAAAGTGGATCAGATCAGATCGGATCAGTCACTCAGTTGTGTCCGACTCTTTGCGACCTCATGAATCACAGCACGCCAGGCCTCCCTGTCCATCACCAGCTCCCGGAGTTCACTCAGACTCACGTCCATCGAGTCAGTGATGCCATCCAGCCATCTCATCCTCTGTCGTCCCCTTCTCCTCCTGCCCCCAATCCCTCCCAGCATCAGAGTCTTTTCCAATGAGTCAACTCTTCGCATGAGGTGGCCAAAGTGCTGGAGTTTCAGCTTTAGCATCATTCCTTCCAAAGAAATCCCAGGGCTGATCTCCTTCAGAATGGACTGGTTGGATCTCTTTGCAGTCCAAGGGACTCTCAAGAGTCTTCTCCAACACCACAGTTCAAAAGCATCAGTTCTTCAGCACTCAGCTTTCTTCACAGTCCAACTCTCATATCCATACATGACCACAGGAAAAACCATAGCTTTGACTAGACGGACCTTTGTTGGCAAAGTAAT
>NW_011495023.1:18828133-18845824 GCF_000754665.1 Bison bison bison
TCACTCCTCCTCTGTCGTCCCCTTCTCCTCCTGCCCCCAATCCCTCCCAGCATCAGAGTCTTTTCCAATGAGTCAACTCTTCGCATGAGGTGGCCAAAGTGCTGGAGTTTCAGCTTTAGCATCATTCCTTCCAAAGAAATCCCAGGGCTGATCTCCTTCAGAATGGACTGGTTGGATCTCTTTGCAGTCCAAGGGACTCTCAAGAGTCTTCTCCAACACCACAGTTCAAAAGCATCAGTTCTTCAGCACTCAGCTTTCTTCACAGTCCAACTCTCATATCCATACATGACCACAGGAAAAACCATAGCTTTGACTAGACGGACCTTTGTTGGCAAAGTAATGGCTCTGCTTTTGAATATGCTATCTAGGTTGGTCATAACTTTCCTTCCAAAAGTGGATACATAAAATAAATATTACAAAATCCAGAGGAAAAGCAAAATGTTTTTACTGCTTGACATACCTCTGTACTTGTTTTTCTTCTTTATTTTTTGACTATCTACTTTTTGATCATCTCTGCCTGTGACAATGATTTTGTAATACTGACTTTAAGACCTTCTGGTCTGTAAAGGGGAAGTGCAGGTTACTTGTGTAGACAGTCCTTCTGACACACAGTGATTCTGACACCAGTTCTGTGGGTTTTTTTTCTCTGCGACTCCAGCCTGGTGTCTTACAGTTCAGTTCTGACACACACTGGAGGTGGCGCCAACCTCACAGGTTATGGGTGCAGCTCCCTGAGACTTCCCACCATTTCAGATACCAATTACAAGCACTAGGTCCTCGGGTTACCCCAATTTCTATCTAGCTCGGCTGCAAGTCAGAGGTTCCCATAACTGCATCCTTGCATTCAGTCATGTGCTAGAACAGCTCAAAGAACTAAGGGAAACATTGACCTTGTCTTTGTCAGATTGTTGTTGTTTAGTTGCTAAGTCATGTCTGACTCTTTTGAGACCCCATGGACTGTAGCCCACTAGGCTCCTCTGTCCATAGGATTTCCCAGGCAAGAATACTGGCGTGGGTTGCTCTTTTCTCCTCCAGGGAATCTTCCCAACCCAGGGATTGAACTGGTGTCTCCTGAATTGCAGGCAGATTCTTTACCATTTGAACCACCAGGGGAGCCCTTTGTCAGGTTATATCATATTATATCACATAATAAAGGACATGGTGAAGGATGCAGGTGAAGAGATATGTAGGGTGAGGTATGGAGGGGTCCAGAGATCAGAAGACTCTATCCCAGGGAGTTGGGGTCCATCAGCCTCCTGGTGTGTAGAAACTCGCTGGATCCATAGTACTGGGGTTTTTATGATACCTTCAACATGTAAGCGTGACCCATGATTAACTCTGCCTTCAGTCCTTTTCCTTCTCCTCCAGAATGCGGGAGTGATCCTGTCTCTTCATCTCTTGTATCTGTTGCTCACTGTGGTCCATGTGTAGTGATAGCTCATGGTATTGAATAGTTTTCATTTTCATTTCTTGGTTATTTATGAGGTTGGACACATTTTCACATTGGCAACTTAGATTTCCTCTTTGTTGAAGTACCAATTTAAATCTTCTGCTCATTTTTGAAGTGCCTGGTCTTCTGTGTAGGACATGTTTTTATGTTATACATTCTGTGCTTCATAAGCTTTGCTGGTTACCCGTGTGATACCATCCTTTCTCCATCTGGGGCTGTCTTCTCCTTCATGCTTCCTTCCCTGGTCCACATGTAGACGGTACACATTTCAGTGTAGCTCATTATCATGGACTTTATGGTTAGTGATGTCTATATTTTATTCATGAAATTTTTCCTTAGCTTACGGTCGGGAAGTTGCTCCTCCTTTCTTTTACATTTTGATTTTAATGCTCTAGAACAGATTTTCGTATAAGGTGTGAGTTGGGCTCCAGGATGTCCAGTTGTCCCACCATGAGGTTGTGAAGACCACCTTCTCTCCCCTGCTCACACAGCTACCCGCTGGTACCCTCATTACAGTGTTGATGTCAGCGTGACCTGTACCATCCTCATTTTTAGTTCTAGATCTGAAAAGGAATCACGTCAATGTTTCTTGTTTCTTCTTTATCATATTTGCTCAAGGTTTTGTTCATGTGTGCCTTTTATTAGATTAAGGAAGTTTCCTTTTATTCTTAGTTTGCAGAAAACTTTTTTTTCCAATGATTAGCCATTGAATTTTGTCAAGTGCTTTTTATTTATTATTGTAATCAATATGATTTGTTTCATGTAAATCTCAATATAACAAATCTCACTGATTTTTAAAAAAAACTTTATTTTGTATTGGGGTATAGCTGATTAACAATGTTATGATACTTTCAGGTGAATAGCCAAGGAACTCAGCCATACACGTACATGTGTTTATTCTCCCCTAAACTGCCCTCACGTCCACATAACACTCAGCAGAGTTCCATATGCTGTACAATAGGTCCTGGTTGGTTTTCCATCTAAGTATAGCAGTGTGTGCATGTCCATCCCAAACTCTCTATCCTCCCATTCCTTCCCCTGGCATCCAGTCTGTGAGTCTCTTTCTGTTTTGTAAGTTCATTTGTATCATTCCTTTTTAGAGTCTATGTTTAAGGGATGTCATATGATACTTCTCCTTCTCTTGCTGTCTTACTTCACTCAGTATGACAATCTCTAGGTCCATCCATGTTGCTGCAAATGGCATTATTTCATTCTTTTTTAATGGCCAAGTAATATTCCATTGTATATACATACCACATCTTCTTTATCCAGTCCTCTCTCAAGGGACATTTAGGTTGCTTCCATGTCTTGGCTATTGTAAACACTGCAGTGAACACTGGGGTGCATGGATCTTTTCGGATCATGTTTTTCTCTAGATCTGTGCCCAAGAGTGGGATTTCAGGGTCATGTGGTAGTTCTGTTTTTAGTTTTTTTTAATTTAAGGAGCCTCCCTACTATTCTCCATAGTGACTGTATCAATTTACATCCCCATCAGCAATGTAGAGGGTTAGCTTCTCTCCATACCCTCTCCAGCATTTATCATTTGTGGATTTTTTTGATGATAGCCATTCTGACTGATGTAAAGTGATATCTTATTGTAGTTTTGATTTGCATTTCTCTAATGATTATTGATGTTGAACATCTTTTCATGTGTCTGTTGGCCATCTGTATGTTGGCTTTGGAGAAATAGACATGTCTATTTGGGTCTTCTGCCTATTTTTTGAATGGGTTGCTTGTTTTAATTCTGTTACGTATCATGAGCTGTTTGTAAATTTTGAAGACTAATCCCTTGTTGGTCACATCATTTACAAATATGATCTCCCAGTCTGTGGGTTGCCTTTTCATTTAGTTTGTTGTTTCCTTTGCTGTGCAAAAGCTTTTGAGTTTAAGTAGGTCCCATTTGTTTATTTTTGTTTTTAATTTCCATTTTTCTGGGAGATGGATCGAAAAAGATACTGTTCTGATTTATGTCAGAGTATTCTGGCTATGTTCTCCTCTAGGAGTTTGGTAGTGTCTGGTCTCACATTAGGTCTTTAATCTACTTTGAGCTTATTTATGTGTTTGGTGTTAAAGAATGGTCTAATTTCATTCTTTTTTTTTTTTTTTTTTTACATGTCCAGTTTTCCCAGCACCATTTATTGAACAGACTGACTAATCTCACTAAGTTTTGAATGTCAAACCATTTTAGGGATAAATCCAATTTGCTCACAATTTATCATCCTTTTCATATAGCCTACTTAATTTGATTTGCTCACGTTTTATGTCCAACTTTAATGTCTGTGTTTATGAGTGAGTTTAGCCTATAATTCTCCTTTCTTATTATCTCAGATTTTCACAGTTGTGCAGTGTGTTGGAAGGAGTCTTTACTACCGTTCTTTTCTGTTTCTTTTTTGGGGGAGGGGGTTCGTTTGAATCCTTTTATCATTTTAAATTTCCCAGCTAATTATTTTGAAGTTATACTTTCTCTTTCTCTTTTTTTTAGTAGCTATCTTAGAAATTACAACATGCACCCTTTATTATAAAATCTCCTCTTAATCTGTACCTCTATTGTTATCCTGTATTCTTGCCTAGAAAAATCCCATGGGCGGGCTACAATCCATAAGGTCTCAAATAGTTGGACATGACTGAGTGAGTACACGTGGACAGTTAAAAAAATCCAAACAATGAAGAGTCTTTTATTTCATATTTAGAGCATCTTACAATTTGGTATTTTAATCCAAAATAACTTTTCTAATGTAAAAATCTTTAGAGCTTCCATTATCGAAGGTCTGCTTCATTTATCTATTGATCAATGAAGGTCTACTGATGTCCAACTCTCTGTGTGATCATGTCTGACATGCTTTCATTGCCTTTATTTTGAAAGGTATTCTTACTAAGCATAGAATTCTAGGTTAGTATTGTTATTTTTTCAGTGTCCTGGGCACACTGAAACTCCAGTACTTTGGCCACCTCATGCGAAGAGTTGACTCATTGGACAAGACTCTGATGCTGGGAGGGGTTGGGGGCAGGAGGAGAAGGGGACGACAGAGGATGAGATGGCTGGATGGCATCACTGACTCGATGGACGTGAGTCTGAGTGAACTCTGGGAGTTGGTGATGGACAGGGAGGCCTGGTGTGCTGTGATTCATGGGGTCGCAAAGAGTCCACACGACTGAGCAACTGAACTGAAGAGCCAGAAGGTGAACACATGATACCTTAAAAGCTGCTGGATAGAAATGAGTTGTTAGGCTCTGTGTGTTCACGGTTCCCTTTCACAGCAAGTTGAGCTCATTTGACACGTGGTTAACTGGTAGCTGTTCTCTGTGAACAAAAAGCAGTGTGTGCATCCACGTTTGGTATGGTTTTTTTTGGTTACAGTCTACATGGTGCTTGAGCTCCTTTTAACTGAAGCGGTGCACTTATTTTTATCCTTGTCTCTGCTCACACAATGTTTATGAGCCAAATGAAGAGGTTTTCTCCAAGTCGTGTGGCTTTTTCAGTGGTGAATAGAAAAATCACCACGTGGCATTTTCTCCCCGTGGCTCACAAGTGGCATCTGCGTCTCAGCTTCTGTCCTGCCCATAGTTTCTTGCAAAGGTATGGTCAGCATCTGCCAGCATGACTACATGATAGCACTCACTCTTCCTCGTGCATACCTTCACCATTGTGGAGTCCAACAGAATCATCTCAAGCAATAATTTTGCCAGTAATGTTCATTCATTGCATAGTATTTGTCTTTCAGTCTGAGGCTTAGTTTGCAATCTTTATGGCTACAGTGTGACCTGTTTTAGCTATACTCCTTACTTAGCTATAAGGAGTGCAGTATTTAGTGATGTCTCTGTAGTTTGTTTTTTTATTTTACTTTGAAGTTTTTAAAAATTGTAAAATGCATATAAAATTTGATACATTAACCATTTGAAGTGTATAATTTAGTAGCATTCATTATATTCAAAATGTGCAAACATCACCACTGTTTATTTCGAAAACATTTTCATCACCCCAAACAGAAACTCTGTATCCACTTAACAATGACTCCACTTGCCCCCCACCACCTGTGTCTGGCAGTCACCATTCTACTTTCTGTTTTGCCTGTTTTAGATATTTCCTGTAAATGGAGTTATACAATATTTGTCCTTTTGTGACTGACTTATACCAATTAATATAATGTTTACAAGATAATATCCACATTATGATCTATGTATCAGAACTTCATTCACTTTTATGGTTGAATATTCTTCTGTATGTATATATGTGTGTATGCTTCTGTGTGCTGAATTTTGTTTATCCATTTTTCTGTTGATGGACACTTGAGGTGCTTTTACTTTCTGGCTATTGTGAGTAATGCTGTAATGGACATTGCAGTTCAAGTATCTGTTTAAATCTCTGATTTCAGTTCTTTTAGGTATGTGCCTCGGGACAGAATTTCCTGGTCAGATTCTGAATTTAGCTTTCTGAGGAAGCACCTGACTGTTTTCTGCAGTCTGCACAATTGATATTTCCACCAGCAAAGGATGAGAGCTTATATCCTCGTCCATACTTGTTATTTTATGTATGTTAAAAGTTACAGTCATCCTAGTACGTGTGAAGTGATAGCTCCCTGTGGTTTTTGTTTGCATTTTCCTAATGACTAATACTGGTAAAGATGGAAGGCAGGAGGAGAAGGGTACAAAAGAGGATGAAAGGGTTGAATGGCATCAGTAGCTCAATGGACGTGAGTTTGAGCAAGCTCTGGGAGACGGTGAAAGACAGGCAAGCCTGGCGTACTACAGTCCATGGAGTCTCAGCACTGGACGCGATTTAGCGACTGAACAACACATGACTGATGATGTCGAGCTTTGTTTCACGTCCTTGTTGGCCATTTGTACAGTTGACCCTTGAATGACACAGGTCAGTTTTTTCTACATCGTTATGCTTTTTGTACATCACATCCCCATGTCTTATTTTTGTTATAACTGGAATTTTGTACCTTTTTATTCCTTTCACTCATTTTGTCCAGCTCCCACCCTCGCCTTTGGCGGTCACCAGTTTGTTCGTATTATCTGTGAGCTGCTTGTTGTTTTTTAGATTCTACATTTAAGTGAGATCAAATGGCATTTGTCTTTCTCTATCTTATTTCACTTAGCATAATACTTTCCAGGTCCAGCCATGTTGTTATAGATGGCGAGATTTCATTTGCTTTTTTAAAGGCTGAATAATATGCCTCTGTGTGTGTGTGTGTGTGTGTGAAATATTTTCGCTATCCATCTGTCAGTGGACGTTTAGGTTATTTCCATATCTTGGCTATTGTAAGTAATGCTGTAATGAACATACATCTTTTTGAGTTAGTGTTTTTATTTTCCTTGGGTAAATACCCAGAAATGGATATGCTGGATCATATGGTAGTTCTACTTAAAAAATTTTTTTTGAAGAACTCCATACTGTTCTTCATAGTGGCTGTACCAATTTACAATCCCCCAACAGTGTACTACGATTCACTTTTTTCCACATCCTTATCAGAACTTATTTCTTACCTTTTTAATACTAGCCATTCTAATAGGTGTGAGGTGTTATCTCACTGTGGTTTTGATTTGCATTTCTCTAATAATTAGCAATGTTGAACATCTTTTCATGTACCTGTTGGCCCACTGTGTGTCTTCTTTGGAAAAATGTCTATTCGGATAACCTGCCTTCTTTTTAACCCCTTATGAGATACATGAATTGCAAACATTATTATTTTGTAGATTGCCTTTTGATTTTGTTGATGGTGTCCTTTGCCATGCAAAAGCTTTTTAAATTTACATAGTCTTGCTTGTTTAGTTTTGCTTTTCTGCTTTCGCTTCTAGTGTTAAATCCCAATAATCATTGCTCAGACCAGTGTCAAAGAGGCTTCCAGCCTATGTTTTCTTCTAGAAGTTTTATGGTTTCAGATCTTAGAGTCACACCTTTAATCCATTTTGAGTTAATCTTTTGTGTAAGGTGTAAGATAATGATCTAGTTTCATTTTTTTTTTTTCTGTCTTAGCTGTCCAACACCAGTTACTGAAGAAACTCTCCTTTATCCATTGTATATTCTTAGCTCCTTTGTCATAAATTGAATGATCATAGATGCCTGTTTCTGGGCTCTCTATTCTGTTCAGTTGGACTATGTGTCTTTTTTTTTCTTTATCATCTTACCATACTGTTTTGCTTACTAGAGCTTTGTGACATAGTTTGAAATCAGGGAACATGCCTCCACCTTTTTCTTCCTTAAGCTTCCCTTAGCTGTTGGGGTCTTTTATGGTTCTGTACAAATTTTATGATTGTTTGTTCTATTTCTGTGAAAAATGCCATTGAAATGTTCATAGGGATTGCACTGAATTTGTAGATTTCTTTGGGTAGTAGGGACATTTTAACAATATTAATTCTTCCAATCCATAAGTGTGGAATATCTTCCCATTTATTTGTGTTTCTCAGTGTCTTTCATCAGTGACATAGTTTTCAGTGAACAAGTCTTTAATTTTATTGGTTAAAAAAATTATTTCTAAGTATTTTATTCTTTTTGGTGCAATTGTAAATAGGATTGCTTTCTTAATTTCTCTTTCTGATAATTTAGTGTATGGAAACACAGTAGATTTCTGTCCATGATTTTGTATCCTGCAACTTTAGTGAATCCATTTATTCTAACTTCCCTTGGTGGAGTCGTTAGGGTTTTCTATATATAATGTCTTGTCATCTGTGAAGAGTTAAAGTTTTACTTCTTCCTTTTTGATTTAGATGCCTTTTACTTCCTTTTGCCATGACTAGGACTTCTAGTACTTTGTTGAATAAAAGTGGTGAGAGGGAGCATCCTTGTTCTGCTCCTCATCTTAGAAGAAATGCTTTCAGCTTTTCCCCTCTGACTATGATATTAGCTCTGGGTTTGTCATAGACGGCCTTTATTGTATTGAGATGTGTTTCCACTGTACCCACTTTGTTGAGAGTTTTTATCATGAAGGTGTGTTGAGTCTAGTCACATGCTTTTTCTGCGTCGATTGAGATGATCATATGACTTTTATTATTTATTCTGTTAATGTGTATCTCAAATTGATTTGCGGATGCTGAACCATCCTTGCATACCTGGAATAAATGCACTTTCTTATGGTGCATCCACTTTTTAATGTAATGTTGAATTTGGTTTGCTAATATTTTGTTGAGGATTTTTACAGCTATGTTCATCAGGGATATTGGCTTGTGATTTTCTTTTCTTGCATTGTCCTTGCCTGGTTTTGCTATTAGGGTAATGCAGGCCTTGTAAAATGAGTTTGGAAGTGGTCCTTCTGTTTTTTGGAAGAGTTTGAGAAGGATTGGTGTTGATTCTTTGAATGTTTGGTATGGTGCAGCCATCTGGTCCTGGACTTCTGCTTGTTGAGAGGTTTTTGATTACTAATTCAATCTCCTTACTAGTAATGTCTGTCCACATTTTCTGTTTCTTTATGATCCACTCTTTGTAGGTTGTATGTTTCTAAGAAATTTACCCATTTCTTCTAGGTTGTCCAATTTGTTAGTGTATATTGTTTGTAGTAGTCCCTTAATGATCCTTTCGTTTTTGTAGTATCAGTTGTAACAGCTACTCTTTCATTCTTGATTTATTTATGAGTCCTTTTTTTTTTTTTCCTTGGTAAGTTAGTTTTGTTTCTTTTCAAAGAACCAGCTCTTGGTTTTATTGATCTTTTTTTCCCCTTTGTTCTTTCTATGGTCCTTGAGTTATAAAGTTTGTTTATTTGAGATTTTTCTTGTTTCTTGAGTTTGGTATTCATATCTATGAAGTTCCCTCTGCTTTTGCTGCATTACCTAAGTTTTGGTATGTTGTATTTCCGTTTTTATTTCTTTAAAGGTATTTTTTAATTTCTCTTTTGATGTCTAAATTGACCCATTAGTTGTTCAGCAGCATATTATTTAATGTCCACATATTTTGGTGTTACATTTTACATCTTTTTATCTTGTATCCCTTAACTAGTTATTGTGGTTATAGTCATGCTCACAGCTTTTGCCTTTTAAACTTCACATTGACTTTTTAAGTGATTAATCCATTACCTTTTCTATGTATTTACCTTTACCAATAAGATTGCTACTTTTACAGATTTTCCTATTATTAAGGAGCATCATTTCTTTTCAGGTTAAAAAAGTCCCTTTAACATTTAAGGCCTGTTTAGTGGTGATGAACTACTCTTGCTCTTACTTGTCTGGAAAACTCTTTTCTTAATTCTGAGTGGTAATTTTGCCTGGTAGAATATTCATGGTTGAAAATTTTATTCTTTAGCAGTTTGACTACATCATGCCACTTCCTCTGGGCTGCAGTTTCTGTTGAGAACCTACTCATAATATCATGGGGGCTCTCTTTACATAAAAAGTAGTCTCTTGCTGCTTATAAGATTCTCTCCTTGTCTTTAACTTTTGATGTTTTAATTGTAATGTGAATTGGTGTGGTTCTCTTTGAGTTCATTGTATTTGGAGTTCTCTGGGCTTCCAGGATCTGGGTGTTGTTTCCTTCCCCAGGTTATGGAAGTTTTTAGTTAGCATTTCTTCAAATAAGTTTTCTGCCGTTTTTCTCTCTCATCTTCTGGGACCCCTATATTTTGAATGTTAGTTTGCTTAATGTTGTCCCATAAGTTCCTTAGCTGTCTTTACTCCCCCCACCCTTTTTTTTTTTTTATTTCCTTCTCCTCTAATTTCCTCTTTGGTGTCTTTTGAGTTCACTGATCCTCTTTTTCTTATTCATATAGTCTACTGTTGAACTCCCTTAATGTAGTTTTAGTTCAGTTACTTTATTTTTCAGTTCTGTTACTTCTCTTTGGTACTTTTTGTATGTTCTGTCCCTTAGTTGTACTTCTCACTGTGTTTATCCATTCTCCTCCTGAGTCAAGGGAGCATCTTTATCACCATTATATTTTCCTTCTTATGAGGTACGTGACATATCACTGTTCATTAAGGTTTTTTCCTTAGGTTTTTACCTTATTCTTTCATTTGGGATGTATTTCTCTGTATCTTCATTTGCTTGACTCTGTTGGTTTCTATGTATTAGATGAAATAGCTACCTTTCCAAGTCTTGAAAGGTTGGCCTTGTGTAGGAGATGAACCTTATTTTTCAACCCTGCCCTAGCTGTTGTCTCTAAAACCTTTGTGATTTTCCAACCATCCTATTTTATTTTTAGGAGTTTTCCAGTTGTTGAGGGTGTGCCAAGACTAGTCATTGTCCCAGTGGGGAGGATCTTGGTCAGCACCTAGGTTCAAGGTCGGATTGGAAGCCAGACCCTCAAGCAGTAGCTTTTAAAGGATGTAGCTATATATCACATCTTGTGAGTGTAAGCCCTGCTGTCTACAGACCGGGTGAGCCCGAGGTGTCCACTGGGTGGTAGCCACAAAAACTGGGTCATTGGATGTGTGTAGAAGCTTCTTTCTTGGAGATGCTGGTGCTCTGGAGAGTGTGAAGATGTTGCACACTGGCTGGAATGAGAGGAGGTGTACATAGTTGGCATCTACTGAAAAAAGAAAAAAAGAAAAATAAAATGGTGCCCACTGGTCTTAGCAAGGCAGAGGGAGAGTATGGAAGATGACACCCACCAGAAAGGGAAGAAAAAAAAGACACCTGCTGGCTTTAGCAAGTGTCTACTGAAAAGTGCACAGCCTGAAAGTTGAGAATTATATTCTATCTGGCAAACTTTCTGAGCACTTAAGCCCAAGAGACAGCCTCTCAGACCACTTTGAAAGACTGTTCTGAATAGGTAAGGGAGGATCCAGGATATATAAGAGTTTGGAACAAAAATCAGGTAGTTGGAACATCAAAAGATTACTGATAATTAAAACAGACATCTCATGTAATGAAATTACCAGTTTTCTGTGTATGGGAGGATGTGAAGATCTGGATTCACTGAAATCATTCCTTTAATATGAACTGTAGCTATCTAGGGCCATCTATCCTGGTTTTCTCCATCCTGAATCTCCCTCAGGGTGGAGTTTGCCGGGGGTGGGGAACAGCTGCTGTGGCTGATGGCTGCATCATTCTTTGTTTACTGATATTCATGGAGGACTTTGTCCATACAAGGCAGAAGGAGAGAAGGGAGATGGTCCCCACCACCTTCTGTCCTTGGAGAGAATCCTAGGAGCCCCCTGCCCCTCAGACCAACACTTTAAAGTTAGCAAATAAATCTTTTTCACTTAAAGTCTGGGTGATTTTTCCAAGGCTCCTTCTCTGTTGGTCCTGAGGTGGGGGAATCTGTGTGGGGGCCCTTCAAGGGCTGTTTCTCAGTTTCCCACAGTCCAGTGGGTCTCATGGGTAAGAGCCCCGCTGTGACCACATTTTAATTTAATTAACAGTGTTTTAGGGTATAGTATAATTGCAACTCTGTGCTAGTCTTAGCATGAACGAAGAATGGAGCATCCTGAAATTTTCATTGTTGACATGATATGGCTGACAGCACTTTATAATGACACTTTAACTTTTCCAACAGGATTATAAAAAGGGCACTTTAACAAAAATATTTGATTTTTTTTTTTAAGTTTGTCATTCAGATTGTTCCCTCTTGAAGTGTGATGCAACGTCAGGCCTGTGTTTTCTTCCTTGCTTGTTAGGAAAGATCTCTTTCAGGAGCTCATACATCACCTTCATTTCTTGTCATTTTCACCTTTACTTGTGTCATCAAAGATAAAAGTCAATAATGTTAGTGTGGTGGGCATGTATTTGATAGGAAAGGACATCGAATGAGGGTTAATATTGTAGGCTGTAAGTTTGTTAGTGAATATTATTATGTTTGCTTGCCTTTGTAACCTTGAACATTTGGTACTCAGATCATAAATACTCAGAAGATCAGGAACCTCTATGTTTGTGTTACTATTTTCCATCACTGTTTTATGCTTCTGTGAGTGAGTCTGAACATCTGACTTGATATAATTGTCGTTGTGTAAAGCATTAATTTTCCAATTACAAGTAGCAATAAAGAGATACCATGGAAGTTGATGAGAAGGAACAAGAGTTCTGACTGGCATAACCTCTGCATCACCTGTACGGCTTTTGTAACAATGATAGCACTAGATTTCTGCAAAAAAAGCATCCCTTTGTGGAAAATTTGAATATGGGTCAACAAAATTTTGATTTTTTTTCCTCTTGGCCAGTGCTAAATTCCCAGTGGGAAAAAGTGCCTGCAGACTATCTAAGGGACCATTGGACCCTGAAATGTTCAGCAGGAGGCACCTTAAGAAAGAAGAATTGATCTGCTCTTTCATTATGCCTTACACCTAAAACTAATACTGTGTTACATATGTTGTATAAATTTTGTTTCAATAATAATAATAAATAGAATTAATCTGTTCTCTTGTGTTATTTCATGAGAGATTTTAAACCCAGTTCCAAACTTGGAAAAGTGCCTTCCTTGTTCCCCCAGCAATCTCTTGATTGGTAGAACATACTGTGCTAAGTGACATTTAAATTAAAGGGAGCATTTTTTGGTGTTCTTTCTATGAAATAAATGAGGATAGTTATATCAAGAGTCTCTTTTTACAGCTCAGATTTCATATATACTTGTGTATATGGCATGTATGTGCTAGGGCTTCCCTGGTGGCTCAGATGGTAAAGAATCCACTTGCCAGTGCAGGATGGGGTTTAATCCCTGGGTCGGGAAGATCCCCTGGAGAAGGAAATGGCAACCCACTCCAGTATTCTTGCTTGGAGAATCCCATGGACCAAGGAGCCTGGCGGGCTACAATCCACGGGTCACAAAAGAGTCAGAAACTGCTTAGCAACTAAACAATGATAACAAATATGTGCTAACTAGAATTAGCCAAATCACTAGGCTTTGTTTTGCAATATTTTTCCTTATCACAAAAGAAATTTTGCCTAAAAAGATACTCTTAATATAATCTTAGGGTTTAGTTTTAAAAGGGGGTTATTGGCAGTTTGAGTGACCTTGGTAGATTTTAAATCCCTGTTGCATGGAATTGTTCATTATAAAATATTCTTTTCTCTTTGACAGTTGGAACTTTATTTAGTGGGTTTATATTGCCCTGGGAACTTGGCATGCAAGAGATGTGACTGGTTTTTCTTTTTAGAAGAAAACTTGAGGGACACACAGCAGTTACAAAACCAAACTGTCACCAAATTGGTTAACCCCCTGTCCTAGCCACGGAAGCTGTTTTTCTGACTGGATTCCTGCAGCCAGTACTGAAACCAATGCTGATACTGCAGCAGAACTAGCTTTATTAAATGGTCAAATGATGGAGAAATGGGAACCTAGTTTGAATATCAATTTCTCAAGCCAAATGAAATTAAGACACCACATATATGAGGGCAGGGGCTCGAGGTGAAAGGGAGGGACTTGGGAAGAGAGGGAGGAATATTCATGAGTTATTCGAGAACAGGGGTGTGGTTTGGACTCCTTTTCAACCCTTGTATGGGCTTTTCTGATTATTGTCATGCCAACTGTCAACTGTCTTGGGCTGATGGGTGTGTCATTTAGCTAATGCATTTAGCTAACTGTGGCATGAGGCCCAAGGACACTGGAAGGCAAATCTTCCGCCATTTTGGGTTTAGCTGGTTCCAGCCAGTTCTTGTTTTTCTCTTTGCAGCTTCCTCCTAAAACTTAGATATGAGCGATTGGTGTCCCTTCTAGGAGAAGCAGGAGTATAATTCTGGGACAACCACCTTGGTAACAAAACCAGGAAGATGGTTTTATATTGTTAAGATGTGATTGAACAGTAATTATAAGGCTATTGAAATCAGTACAATTTTAAAAACATTTTATTTGCCCAAACTCACATTATATGTTAAAATTCTCTTTCTAATATAGTGTACTTGAACCTCCTAAAATTTTAAATACTGTTCAAGAAGTATGTGTGAACATGTTTTAAGATACAGGGTAGACTAGTTCAAGGCTATATATTTAGCTGCTTTTTGACAAGTGAGGATTGTGGGGGAAAAAACCACTGTTGTAAATATCGTGAAAGGATTTTTGTGATAGCCGATATTTCTTAGACTGACTTTTTATGACATAGTTTAAATGCAAAGATGTTATTTAGGATTGCCTTCATTATGTAGGGATCTAGTGTAGTACTTGATTTTATTTTTTTCCTGGAAAGGTGATTCAGTGATGTAGCACTCATAGTAGAATGATTTCTCACTACTCACCTGGTTTGCAAGGCTACCTTTATCTTACACTCAATTCTTTATATGCATCAGGTCTCTTTCCAGATGTTCTCTTACATTTCAGCAGCTTTAACTGGCCCCTCTTGGAGTTTTGAGGGTGGGGTTTACCCCTGGTGATTATGATTTCTGTTGCAGACAAAATTTCAAGCAGTTTAAAGAAGATTTGTGTAGACTGGAAGGGCGGGAAGTGTTTAGGTTAGTGGTTATCAGTTTCAAACCACCAGTTTATTTTCAGCTTAAAATAAAATGTAGTGGCACTATAGATCATTCCATTTATTACTAAAATTCATTTTTGGAAGTGCTTTGTCCTCATTAGTTAGAAACTGTCTCACCTACCACATCTTTTCCCCATGGAAACAGTTTTTAAATGTTTTTGCTAACCTAGGTTTTCTTTGGAGTACAGCTATTACATGATTGTGAAGCAGATTGTTGTGAAGGGTTTTGCAGGAGAATCTTTGAAAAGAAAGCCATTGAAGATGATTCTGTCTCTTGAACTCGGCTCGGGACTTTCCTTTCACTTAATTGCTTATTAATTCAGCTAACAAACTGCCGAGAGGAAATGATAAAAAGGATGGTGGCAGTTACCTGTTTAGTTACTAAGGGTGGTCCAGGTGTATTTCTTCCATTCATTCCATTGTAGAACAGGGAGGTGTAAGTTAGGTGTTGAGCCCTTTCTTTATCTCTGCGATTCTTGCAGTTGTCCTGGGAGAAACGCTTACCTCTTTCTGTGCAATCAGTGAACAACCTTCTGCTTACTCCGTCTCTCTTCTTGATGAACGCAGGTACCTTCTGGTCTGTTCATTATTTACCATTTAATACACTGAAGCTACAGGAGTAAGATTAGAGTTAGTTAAGATTAGGTTGCCGTCCTGCAGTGTAAGTTAAAATCCAGATACACTGTTTGACTTGGTCTCACTACATGTTATGCTAAATTTTAAATATATTACAAATAGTGAAATAAATGGAAATAAATCCTATTGTACCATTAACTACAATATAGTGCTTTAGCTTTTGCGGCCAATGGTTCCAGGCCAGGAGGCCCTGTAACTGGTTAAATACAGTATAAATGCATCCAGTTTTCTAGAAGACAACTTTAGGCTGTACTTTATAAGAGTTTTACAGATTATTTCCCCTTTGCAGTGGCTTCATCTTCATCTTTTGGAATCAAAGTTCTGTTGCATCGGCCAGGGTAGAGGACACTGGTACAAGACCATGGACTGCCAGTGGATAGTTGGTTACAAATTGGACTTGACCTGAACTTAGAGACGGTGTCTAAAAATGGAAGTTATGTACGAGTGTGCGCATTACCTCTGTTAATTTACCCGGATTTGTAGACTTTCAGGTACAGGATACCTTGTTTCATTGCACTTCTTAGATACTGATTTTACAAATTAAAGGTTTGTGGCAACCCTGCATTGTCAGATGATGGTTAGCATTTTTTAGCAATAAAATATTTGTTAATTAAGGCAAGCACATTGGGTTTTTGGACATAATGCTGTTGTACACTTAATAGGCCACAGTATAGTGAATCATAATTCTTATATGCACTGTGAAACCAAAAAATCTGTGTGACTCACTTAATAGCGATATTTGCTGTCTTATGGTGGTCTGGAACCGAAGTGTAGTGTCTCTGAGGTAGGCTTGTAATCCTATAAGCTGTTACTAAGCAATCTGCCACTTTATAATTATTTAAATTATTAATATTTTGCATAGTTAAAAACCCAGCCTGCCGAATGCTTTAATAAGTTATTTGCAGTTGAGAGGGAGAGAGTGTGTGAAAAAGAGAACGCCTCTGTTCAGGGTTGAATTAAAATATTTTAGTAGTATAGGTACTTTTGGAAATAAAACCTAGTTTAAATGAGAAAAATTGAGGCCTGTTATGAATGGCACCAAACAGTGCTGATTATTTTACCTTTGACAAAGTGGAAAATTTAAAGCTTGGTGTATCCCATTTTATTAATATAATAAAGTTTTATAGTGTTGTTCTGGGCGTCGATATATGTTCTTTAGTGTTTATTAGCCCATGGTTATAGTAAAACGTTTTAGTTCTATGCCTGGCTATTCTGTACAGAATGCACATATTAAAACGAAGGGAAAAAAATTGAATCTCTATCTTTCTCTTCCCCAAGTCTTTTTCTATATGATTTCTAAATATTTTGGTTGTGTATGGCATCTAATATGATTGGACACAGAGAACATCTTTTTTATCATTTAACGTAGGTTAATAGCTTCCCCAGACTTGTTCTAATAATGAAGCTATGAGGGAAATGACAAGAATGGTGGTTTTAAATTTCTCTAGACTCACAGTAAATTTTTCCATCCTGATGGCAGGAATCTTGAGCATCTGGAATCTGTGAGAAGAGCGAATTGTTCACGGCGGGAAGACTGTCATCAAACTCTGAGCCATTTATTCTCTTAGGAACTACTGTCCTATACAGAATATTATATTTTTACAGAGGCACTTTTCTGGAACTGGGGAAATATCTTCACTTCTTCATGTATTCTGTATTTTTGAGATGTTATTTTGAGAATGAGTGTCACATCTTGTCATTAATTTCCGTTGATTTAATTAATTTATTATTTATATTAATCATTTATATTTGTCTAAATATAGTTTTGAAAAAGCAATAGAAAATAAACTGTCTTAAACAAAGATTTCTTTCTGGTTTATATAGGTAAATCTATAATCTATACTTTGTTATCTATTTTCTTCAATTTTCAGATTATCTACAATATATATTGTGATACTTTCTACCTATATTATGGCATAGATGTAATTCTTAAAATGTTTGCTTTGGAGAGGGAAGGAAGGAGTGTGCGAAATTCTCTGTTAAGTTTTGGTGAAAACGTTTCTCAAATAGGGAGTCAAGTTTCTGATTAGCCCTGGATCATGCTGGGCGTTTACAATAAGTTTAAGTTGGTAGAAATTTCTCGTTCTGTTTTCTTTTTTAAATTCTTGTATGTGTGTGTGTGTGTATGTATGTGTTTAAAGACAGTAAAACCTTTTCCCCTGTTTAGTAAGTTTTTGACTCTGAACGAGACTCTCCTGAGTCTTGATACTTTATTGTCCTTGTGTTTGGATGCAGTGTTGCTGAGGCCTGGCTTGATTGTTACAGCAGGGCAGGTAGGT
>NW_011495023.1:18845943-18859773 GCF_000754665.1 Bison bison bison
CGACTGAGCGACTTCACTTTGACTTTTCACTTTCATGCATTGGAGAAGGAAATGGCAACCCACTCCCAGTGTTGCCTGGAGAATCCCAGGGATGGCGGAACCTGGTGGGCTGCCATCTAAGGGGTCACACAGAGTTGGATACGACTGAAGCAACTTAGTAGCAGCAGCAGCACTGTAGGTATACAGCTCAGTAGTTTGTTCTCTTAGGTAAGATGTTCTTCTGCTTCCCAGTGTAGCCGTGTTTAGTCTGTGGGCATCTGCCTCACCTGCTGTCCATCATCAGTTCAGATGAAACACGAGGCCTGTGGGGGTCCTTCTTTCTACACATGGTTCTGTTACTCAAGTGTCCAGGAGCATGGGATTCTGGATGGGTAAATAGTCTTAGTGTCTTATCTGTACTTTAGTCCGAAGATTCCTTCTTCCTCCACTAAATCACGATGCTCGATGTTCTGCCCACCCCTCCTGCCACCTGGCAATGCTCCCACTCCATCACTGCCTCAGGGGACCCGCGGCCACTTTGCCATCAGACTGTGGACATCCCGTCCCCACTGCTGTGAGGTTAGTCCTTGTGCTGCTTTGAATGGTTATCTACTCATCACTTTGATCTGGCCCCCGAGGGACTTTAAGTTGCAGTAGGATTTGTTATTTTCATTTAGACTTCAAGTTTGCAACAGCAGCCATGAACCATCTTCCCTCTAATGAGTAGTAAAATCATAGCCCCCCACCTTTGCCCACTTCTCTTCAGACTTTCTGAACCCCTGCACTAGGGTAGGTTAGGGGCTTCTGTTTTTTGCTTTGCCCTTGGATTACTTTTGATGTGTTCCAGATGGTGCGTCTAATACTTTACAGTCTCCTTGATAAAAGACACTTCTCTCTTGTTTGACAAACGTGATAACTCTGGTCACTTTCCTTTGTTACGAAGCGTTAGGCTTTTTTCTCATCTGTGCAGGAAATAAACGTGTTGCCTGATTTCTTTTTTTATCCATTATTCCTGTTCTCCATCCACCACCCTATTTTAATGATTCAGAAGAAAATTTTCACAAGAAAGATCAGTTTTGTGGTGGTTTGTGCCAAATGGTGAAGTCTCTTTGTGACTTTTTGGTATAAGTTCTTGACTGATGCAGTTTTCTTGACTTCTGAAGATGCTGTATTCTGTGTGAAGGATGTCTGTTAAGTTTCAAATTCCAGAATCTTTTATATTTTGATAGAACTGTATCACTTTGAAATGGAAGATAAAAGTCAGAGATGTTTCAGCACTTAAACTGTAAACAGGAATCCTTAAAGAGGAATTCTTGGCTTTTTTTTTCTTTTTTCTTTTTCTTTTTTGATTGGAGTATAATTGCTTCATAATGTTGTATTAGTTTCTGCTATATTCTTGGCTTTTTTCTTATGAAAATGTTAATTATATCAAGAACTCATGGGAAAAATTGCTGAGAGACCAATTGTTAAAAGGCTCAAAGACAAGATCTGTTGTTTTTTTTTTTTTAAAAAAAACCTCTTGAGATGGATTATGCTGCTGGCTGGTTTTGCCTCTTATTTCTGCACGCAGCCGGGTTCCCTGAGGCTTAGTTTCACCAAAAGGAGGACGATATGAGTGATTTTATGACAAAGCTGATCCAGTATCTGATGAGCCATTTTCCACTGTCCTCTCAAGAGGCAATGACCCCAAGATCCAGAGTGATTGAATAATTTGAATGAACATCTGTTGTCAGGTCTGCTCTGAGTCATTTGTTTTTGCGAGGCCGTTCTGGTGTGGTGTGGCTGTTCATCTCCAGAGTGTTTCCTTGTTATGTCTGACCTTGGCAGGGTGGACAAAGCGAGGAGTATATCTGATTATCTCAGTGAAGGGATTACTAGTATTCTTCTGTAATCACATGAAGCATGTTAAGATGAGTCCAATTATTCAGCCTGTTTAGGCTGAATGATGAATGATGGGCTCCCAGGAGCTTCAGTCTGGATTTTGAATTAAGCCTGTAAGTCGACATACGTACATAAACCATTGTCGTGAGAACTTTGTCAATGATTACATGACATTGATATAATCAAAATTATAGTTATTGCCACTTCTTGCAAGTGATTGTTGCATGATGCTTATTGAGAAAGTTTTAAGCTATTTTAAAGCTGGGACTGTTTGGCATTTTTCTTCTTCACTTTCCTTACGGTATAGATGTCTAGACTGACCCACGTCGGGCATCAGATCACTTTTTTCATTTCTCTTCTCTCTAGTTCACGCTTTACCCAGTACGTGGGGTCCATCACTGCCTGTCTTTATTGCCTGTTGTGGAAAGCTGTCCAGCAGTATATAAACTCACATTTTCTCCTCTGTCTCTGTGATGCCTTGGCATATGCATACATTTTAACATTTAATGTGGAATTTATTTTAAACATGCTTATGAGGCTATACAGTGAAATGAGGCATCATTCTGAGCTTTACGAATAACTCATTTAATCATTATTACGACCCTAGTCAGGCTAGTATAACTGTACCTTTATACAGTTTAAAAACTGGATGCACAGAGATGTGAACCAATTAACAGCTGCAGTGTTGGGACTTGTATTTATGTTACTTGGCTGCAGAGTCTAAGCGTCTACCCCAGGGCCTTTGTCTGTGCATTTCTTTTCCCTGTAGGGTTTTTCTGCCTCCTCCTTCACCATCCCCAGTTGATGTCTATTCTTTGACCATCTCAGCACAAGCTTCGTTTCCCCGAGGAAGCTCTCCCTGAGCTCGTTCACACCCGCTCTTACCTGTCGTGGTTTACACCCCCTCCCTTGCAGCAGTTCACAGTTACAGCTTCACATGTGTATTCCCAATGTACGATGCCCGTCTCCACTGGCACACTGCGGCATGACTGTCTTTGCTTCCCTTTCTCTCCCTCCCCCTGTATGCCCATCCCTCAGCACTCTGGTCCATGGTGAGCACTCCGTATTTGCAGAAGGAAGGCTGGAAAGGACCTAGAGGAATTTTGAGATACAGAGGAATTCAGGAGTTTGCCAGCTCCTTTCACACATTCAAGACGTTGTCCATTTGTTATGTTAAGCCTGTTTCTGAAACTCTGAGGTCAGACAGTTACCGAGCTTGTTTTGTCTTCCAGATAATCTCAGGTCCTGCGGGAGGGGACTATGACAGCAGTAGTGATCTCCAGGAAGTTAATTATTTAGTGAGTTGGTGTAAGATATCTGGAAACATTATACTTTCAGGGGACAGCCAGTAGCGGTCCACTGTGGCTAGAACAGAATTGGGGAGTGAGGCATGAAACTTTTAAAATTGTAAAAATAATGTCTATTTTGTAAAAAATCAAACAATTCAAAAATATGTGTGTATGTATGTGTTATACATATATGCACAGCAAATATGAAATACACACACATATAGTAAAATGTAACTAATTATTTCCTGTTCCTTTTAGTTTCTCTTCCTGGATTAAATGCTCATAGAGTTGGATATAGATTTAGGCTCCCTGGAAGTGGGATGAATGAGGGAATAAACAAGCTGGACCAAAGGGAATGCACGTAGGCTTAAAATCCTCATATTGCCAGTAAACGACCAGTTTATGATTTCCCTGCTTTATTCATCTTTCCGTTCTCCCAGGTGACTCTTTCTAACCTTTTCTTTCTCGTGCAGGCTTTTGATCCTGTGTCCTCACTCCCCATGGGCAATTGCGTTTCATAGTTTACCGAAAATACTGCTACGATCCATCCTGAAGGAGTCACTCCAGGTCCCCCCGCTCCACCCCAATATCTGCCTCCCTCCTGGGAGCCCTGGATACCCTGTCCGCATGTGCACTGACCCTGTTCCTCTCACCTCTTGAGAGGGGGCCACCAGCAATGGCCCCGTGGTCAGCATTTCCCCTCCAGTAGATCAAAGCCCTTAGTGCACATATGGTCTATTTTTTTTTCATTTTAAAAAATCTTCTTTATCCCCCCACCCCTAGCAGACACTGATTCTCTTTTGCTCCAACCCTCCTCCTAAGAGTAGTCAATATTTGCTCTTTCCAATGTGTCACCTGTTATTGTTAATGCTCTTCAGCCATCACCAGTCCAGGCGGCTGGACCTCATGGGCAGTTCTCGGGCCTTGTTCTCCCTGCCCTGACTGTGGCCTCTCCTGCCTCAGGTCAGTCATCCTTCCCCGCCACACTGGGCTACCAGGACAGCACATGTCTGTGTCCCTCCTCCTCATGTCAAGTGTGTTATCTTAAACCTGTCTGTGAAACTCTGAGGTCAGACAGTGGAGACCCCAGGGCTCAGTCCTTGTTTTTCTACTGTGTCCACACTCACACCCTTGGGGTCTCATCCAGTCTCTTGAGTTTAAATACCAACCCCCTGCCCAGGACTCCTACGTGTATGTCTTCAGTTCAGGCCTCTCCGCTGAGCTCCTGACCCCTCGCTCCAGCCGCCCACTGCATCTCCCCCAGGACATTCATTCCACGTCTTCAGCTCATTGGGTCTGAAACTGAGCTTCTCATCTCCCTTGGCAGCAGCTTCAGTGTTGGCGATCATGTTTGTTTCTTTTTTTCTTCTCATAGCCCGCCTTCAGTCAGACAGAAATCCATCGTTGGCTCTTCCTCAGAATCTGTCCAGAATCCCCACGCTCCTTGGTGCCGGTCCTCTTTCGTCTGGGTCACTCTCTTACCATCTGACTCGTTCTCGGCCTCTGTGCTCCCCTGACCCCTCTTCTCAATGTAGCAGCTGGAGCAATGCTTTTAATATGTCACTCAAATCATGTTACTCCTTTGCTCAAAAACCCGCCTGCCAGTGCAGGAGACTCAAGAGATGAGAGTTCGATCTCTGGGTCAGGAAGTTCTCCTGGAGTGGGAAATGGCAACCTGCTCCAATATCCTTGCCTGGAGAATTCCATGGACAGAGGAGCTTGGGGTGCTACAGTCCATGGGGTCACAAAGAGTTGGACACGACTGAGTGACTGTCACACACATGAAATGTTATCTAGGGCTCTTTGCTGATCTATCCAGACACCTTGAATAGCATCTAGCATGGAGAATGTACAGTGGTCAGTGGATGCTGATTGAATGAATGAGTGCACATCCCACCAAGTGACTGCTGGGCGTCTGCTCTCATGCCCTGTGCTTAGTCACTCAGTCCTGTCCGACTCTGTGACCCCATGGACTGTATTCCACTAGGCACCTCTGTCCATGGGATTCTCCAGGCAAGAATACTGGAGTGGGTGGCCATGCCCTCCTCCAAGGGATCTTCCCAACCCAGGGATCGAACCCAGGTCTCCAGCATTGCAGGTGGATTCTTGAATGTCTGAGCCACCAGGGAAACCACTATCATGCCCTAAGAATGGGTATTTGTGAACTTAATTGTCTCCTAAATTGATAAAAGAAAAATGATATGCTTTAACTTACAAAAATTTGTTTATTGACTGTACTGGATCTTCATTGCTGCGTGTAGGCTTTTCTCCAGTTGCGGCAAGTGGGGGCTTCTCATTGCATGTGGCTCCTCTTGTTGCAGAGCACAGGCTTCAGGTACACAAGCTTCAGTAGTTGTGGGACATTGGCTTAGTTACTCCACGACATGTGGAAACCTCCCAGACCAGGGATTGAACCTGTGTCCCCTGTGTTGGCAGGTGGATTCTTAACCAGTGGACCACCAGTGAAATCCTGCTTTGACTTATAAGAATCATTTTATATTATTGTTTAGATTGAGCATTACTTTATATACTGATTCTGAGGGGCATCTATTTCTTCTGCCACCATTTGACTGTTCATATGCTATTGCCCATTTTTTCTCTTTTACTTTCTCTTTTACTCATCTTTTATTATTCTTAATATCAATCACCTGCTTGTTGGAGATAATTTTTGGCCGTTTCTCTGTAAACTTCTTGGTTTTTTTGATGCATGAAAATTTTGTCACAAATTCTACCATAATTTTTTTGTGATTTCTAGATTCTTTGTTTTTTAAGACTAACATTTAACTCCAAGATGATAAAAATACTCTTTGAGATTGTCCTCTAGATTATATTTGAAATATTGGATCCATTTGTAATTTGGGTGTCCAGTTAGACATTTAACTTTTGAGGGATCTCTTGAAGGTTTTTGAATAGAAGCTTTATGTGATGGTTTATTCTGGGAGACATAGTTTAAGTCCTGACTGCCACTTACTGGCAAAGTGTATGTCCTCCTGTAAAATGGAGATAGGAATAGGACTTGCTGATGGGGAGAGCATTAAGTGAGGTGACCTGTAAAGCACTTTACCATAGCTCATACCACAGTATTAGGTATGGTTAATACTACTAGGAACTGCTTCTGGTAATAATTTTTACTAAGTATTATTTTGGGAAGCTTCAGGGGTTGGTGGTGGGAAGGATAGATTAAGGAAGGGGAGACAAAAGAAATAGATGTAAATTTTAGCAGCTAGTTTTATTAGGTGGGCTTCCCAGGTGGCTCAGCTGGTAAAGAATTGGCCTGCAATGCATTAGACCTGGGTTCGATCCCTGCGTGGGAAGATCCTGTGGAGGAGGGCATGGCAACCCACTCCAGTGTTCTTGCCTGGAGAATCCCCATGAACAGAGGAGCCTGGTGGGCTATAGTCCATGGGGTTGCAAAGAGTCAGACATGACTAAGCACAGCATAGCACAGTTTTAGGCAAGGTGAGAATCACTCAGGGTCTGACTATGATTATAGCAAACTTTATGTACAGTTAGAATTACTATCATATATTTTAGTAAATTGGTAAATCTTACAAAGTAATGAAATTTTAATGTAAGGATGACAATTTATAATTTTCTTCTGGTTAATGTATTATGACTTTGGGCGAATTGTTTATTAAGCATGATTGGGTCAGTGTTATCTGCCTTCCACAATCCTTGATCAAATCTCCTGCTTCTGACTTACATACAAGACCCTGATAGAAAGCTTTACAGTACTACTCTTATCTAAATATTGCGAGAGAAAAAAAAAAAAGATTGAAAGACAACTTACTTAAAGTTGCTAAAGCACCAAAGTATTTATGCATGAGTGCTCAGCTGTGTCCAACTCTTTGTGACCCCGTGGACTGTAGCCCACCAGGCTCCTCTATCCATGGTGTTTTCCAGGCAACAATGCTGGAGTGGATTGCCATTTGGTCCTCTGGGGTCCTTCCTGACCCAGGGATTGAACTCTGTCTCTTGTGTCTCCTGCGTTGGCAGGCAGATTCTTTACCGCTGTGCCACCTGAGAAGCCAGTGGTTAAGAGGCCAAAGTTTTTTTATCTGTAGGTAAAACAGTGAGCCTTTCCAGGTGGTGCTAGTGGCGAAGACTCTGCCTGCCGATGCAGAAAATGCATCGGTTTTGTTCCCTGGGTTGGGAAGATCCCCTGGAGTAGGAAATGACACCCCGCTGCAGCATTGTTGCCTGGGAAGTTCGATGGGCAGAGGAGCCCAGCAGGCTACAGTCCATGGGGCCACAGAAGCACTACAGCTGGCCCTCTGTCCTTTGTTTTACCAGGCTTCAGAGGCATCAAGATCATGCTGTGAGCATAGATTGTTGAGAGAGAACAGACATGTACAGTTGACCCTTGAACAACATGGACCTGAACCGTGCAGGTCCACTTATATGCAGAGTTTTTCAATAAATATGGTACTGTGTAGTCAGCATGAGGTTGCATCTGTTCTTGTGGACGGCAGATGTAGAGGGCAACTGTGGTGCTTGATCTTCTGTGGGTCCTCTGGATACCAAGGGACGACTGTGAGTGGTGGTTTGTTGTTTTTTTTTGATTCATCTTTAAAGAAAATGACTAGCATTTCACCCTGCAGTGCAGCAAAGCTCAGAGAAGTCAGCGCATGTAGCTCTAATCAGGTACCTAAGTCAGTAACGTGGTGGTCCACACGTGTGCTGGCTTAATGAACTGCCTGGTGGAATGGGCAGTTTATACTGTATGGAAAGCATTCTCCGTAGGATGTTATTCTTCATGATGTCAGACGGCCAGCATTTGTCATCTCACCTTCCTCTGGAAAGGGGAGAAGAGGTTACTACTGAGCTCGTAGATAGCAGGCTTCAGTACCAACTCAGAGATCTTTCGAGCATCTTTGCGTCTCTGCAATTGGCTCCTATTACTGTGAATACCTTCCTTACCCCAGTTAGACTCACCCTTCTGGGCTTTTCTTCCTTTCGGGCCCCAGCCTATGGCCTGCCAGCTTCATTCTGACCCCACTGATGGCTCTCTGCTTAAAATTGCTGTAATAATTATTATATCTATATTAATCAGGTGACCCTCAACCTATTTTAGTTTTGCTCTGATTGATTTCTTTTTCTCAGCATATAAAATGCACTCATTTAAAAGTATCTTTTTTCTGTTGGAATATTTTTATGAAATAAGTTTATTGAAACCCTTCACAGGTATCCTGGACAGTGTCCTGTGTTGTATGTGCCCAAATATAAAGTGAGTTTTTTCCCT
Organism: Bison bison bison; assembly: GCF_000754665.1. NCBI lineage: Eukaryota > Metazoa > Chordata > Mammalia > Artiodactyla > Bovidae > Bison > Bison bison. Next base: position 18,854,335 of record NW_011495023.1, read on the forward strand.
CCATAAAATGATCTCTTGGAGAAGAGAGAGCTGGCTTATAGTCAGGTCCGTACAAAATCTCTTACAGAGAACTTTCTCTGTTTATTCACGTGCGCAAAAGCGTGTGGAATGGGGAAACTAAAAGTATTCACATATAACGAAATTCATAATTTTAGAAATTATTGAGAGTTCCTTTGACAGAATTTTATTTTTTTTTTAAAGGAGATGAAGTTTAGACTAGATTTAATTATCCCTTGAAGAAGGGTTAAAAACCTCACATTTGCACTTGATAGAATTTTAAAGAGTATGTAAGTAGGTTTGTTGATGAAAAACCAATCAGCTTTACCCAGATTCTCAGTGACGGCATCTCATATTCAAAACAGTGTTGCATCTCAACTGACCTGGAAGTGAAAACAATCTATTCTAATTCTCAAGTGGCACTTGTGATGAGGAAGAATCTCACTCTGAAGAATTCAAATGGTCGTGTGAAATATGCAAATGGGGCAAAAACACAATCTACATTAATGTATTTTCAGATCAGATCAGATCAGTTGCTCAGTCGTGTCTGACTCTGTGACCCCATGAATCGCAGCACGACAGGCCTCCCTGTCCATCACCAACTCCCGGAGTTCACTGAGACTCATGTCCATCGAGTCAGTGATGCCATCCAGCCATCTCATCTTCTGTCGTCCCCTTCTCCTCTTGCCCCCAATCCCTCCCAGCATCAGAGTCTTTTCCAATGAGTCAGTTCTTCGCATGAGGTGGCCAAAGTACTGGAGTTTCAGCTTTAGCATCATTCCTTCCAAAGAAATCCCAGGGCTGATCTTCAGAATGGACTTGTTGGATCTCCTTGCAGTCCAAGGGACTCTCAGGAGTCTTCTCCAGCACCACAGTTCAAAAGCATCAATTCTTCAGTGCTCAGCCTTCTTCACAGTCCAATTCTCATATCCAATATACCTGAATGGTCTAGTGGTTTTCCCTACTTTCTTCAATTTCGGTCTGAATTTGGTAATAAGGAGTTCATGGTCGGAGCCACAGTCAGCTCCTGGGCTTGTTTTTGCTGACTGTATAGAGCTTCTCCATCTTTGGCTGCAAAGAATATAATCAATCTGATTTCGGTGTTGACCATCTGGTGATGTCCATGTGTAGAGTCTTCTCTTGTGTTGTTGGAAGAGGGTGTTTGTTATGACCAGTGCATTTTCTTGGCAAAACTCTATTAGCCATCGCCCTGCTTCATTCCGTATTCCAAGGCCAAATTTGCCTGTTACTCCAGGTGTTTCTTGACTTCCTACTTTTGCATTCCAGTCCCCTATAATGAAAAGGACACCTTTTATGGGTGTTAGTTCTAAAAGGTCTTGTAGGTCTTCATAGTACCGTTCAACTTCAGCTTCTTCTTCTTCTAATGTATTTTACTTCATAGGTAATTCACAGTGTTTCTAACTAAATTGCAATTTAAATATTAGAGGTGGTCATGAACATCTTAGTAACATCAGTGACATTTGTTTGTGTCGTCAGCTGCCTAAACATCTATTTATTTTGCTTGGAAGAGAAAATGTTTCAGATCTTAACTTGGGCAAATAGATTGTTATATTTAGGATTGAAAGCTGCTTGCTCATATATGGACTGCATTCTGTGTCATCCAAGGTTTTGAGCTCTCTGGGGAGAGATAGCACTACATTATGTGCTTAGTTCTGTGCCCGGGGCTCTGACTCTGAGAGCTCATAACACGCTGATTCTTGGGAATGGAGCCTTCATGGCCCCAGCTCAGGTGTTCTTCCTGCCAAAAGGTTTCTTGATGTTGTCTTCCTTCCCCTGGAGGAACTGACCACTTCCCCTGCCTCCGCCCCACAGTCTAACTCGGTCCTGCACATAACTTTGTTGTAGACGCCTGTGGACGGAAATCACGTCCGATTTGTCTTAGACCTTCAGAGCTGTGGGTGCTCTGGGTTCATGAGTGCCTAGATGTTCATGGAAATGACCTTGGATGACTACAGAGGAGCACAGGTTGACTTTCATGGCCCCAGTTCTTGTTCAGGGAACAGGTGGATTTAGGAAAAAGTTTTAAAGACACACATTGCTTTCTCAACTCTTGTTTTGGCTCTCTGAATTTCAAGGACCATTGTGTGTCATAGTATTCTTCATGACTGGGACTCAAGAAACTGAGTATAGGACTCCTTTAAAGCACACGGAAGTACACAGACCCAGTTTTAGACATGGACTTGAGGTGTCTGCTGGGCCTGGGTCGCTGGTTTGAGTGGAAGTGCTTGTCCTTGTTGCTGCATTGACACTGCATGCAGCTAGCAGTGCTCTGCACCTGGCAGCTCTCTTTACCATCTTTTGAATTTCTCATTGGCATGGTCCTGTCTCTCTGGCTTTGTTTTGTGGTACAAGGTATGGATACCAGGGGCTTCCCTGGTGACTCAGCTGGTAAAGAATCCATCTACAATGCAGGAGACCCTGGTTCAATCCCCGGGTTGGAAAGATCCCCTGGAGAAGGAGTAGGATAGTCACTCCAGCATTCATGAGCTTCCCTGATGGCTCAGACAGTAAATAATCTGCTCGCAATGCGGGAGACCTGGCTCTGATCCCTGGGTTGGGAAGATCCCCTGGAGGAGGGCATAGCGACCCACTCCAGTATCCTTGCCTGGAGAGTCCCCATGGATAGAGGTGCCTGTTGGGCTACAGTCCATAGGGTCGCAAGGAGTCAGACATGACTGAGTGACTAAGCACAGCACGCAAGATCGGGGAGATGAAGAGGAGTGAGTGTTGTTGCGCTCTAGTGGACCATGCAAGTTAGGATTGCACAGAGCTAGAGAAGCACAGAAAACTCAGGCTTCTGTGCTTTGACTAACAAAGAAGTTGTTATTATTTTAATAACTGAGCCTGACACGGATTATTCCCACAAAAAGCTAAGGAGTATGTAGGCAAGGTGAACAATTTCCATGTCTAGAAGACCAGAGTGGTTTCATTTCTGAGTATGGTGTTTTGTCCGATTGGCACCTACCGCTAAGCTGGGTGTCTACTTAGAAACGTTGCACTGAGATTTTCCTTGTTAGGAAACGAACTGAGGAAAGATGGATATTGTTATTTTTTTTTTTTTTCATGATGATAGATGTTTATTTATTTATAGTAACTCATCCTTCAGTTATTGAATTTGAATATATTTGGACATTTGCATTTCTAATGAGATGCAGAAATATGTGTTACAAATTTAGATTCTATATTAGATTATCATTTTAAATAAATTTTTCTTTTATGGGGAATCTGTAAAAAACACAAAATTTTTTCAGCCTAATACCAAAATTTATGTGACTCCACAATTTAAAGAAAATAGTTGCAAATTCTATATATCTAAATCTAATATCTATCTTTCTAATCTATCTTTGTACATGTGTGTCTATATATCCATATATGTGTATCTAACCAAATATATCTATTTATCTATAAATCTTTAACCATTGCAGTTATAAAACAAAATAAATTGATGAATGAATTTTGGCAGAACATGTTGTTATTCAGTCACTCAGTTCTGTCCCACTCTTTGTGACTGCAGCACACCAGGTTTCCTTGTCCTTCAATATCTCCTGGAGTTTGCTCCGACTCATGTCTATTGAGTCGGTGATGCCATCCAAACATCTCATTCTCTGTTGTCCCCTTCTCCTCCTGCTTTCAATCATTCCCAGCATAAGAGTCTTTTTCACTGAGTTGGCTTTTCACCTCAGGGGGCCAAAGTATTGGAGCTTTAGCATCAGTCCTTTCAATAAATATTCAGGGTTGGTTTCCTTTAAGATTTGGTGGTTAGATCTCCTTATTTTTAACCAATGCCTGCAAATTGTGAATTGTTCGCTGAATCCTTACAGCAACTGTATTTACCACAATTTCTTCTTTTGTTTCAGCTTTATTTTGAGATAATTATAGAGTCACATGTTGTAGGAAATAACACAGAGAAATCCTGTGTACTTTCACCAGTTCCCCTGTGGTAACGTTATTCATGACTATGGTGGTGTGTCGCAGCTGGGAGAGCGTCATCCACACGAGTAGCTGACCTTTGTCAGATTTCCCTGGTTTTACATGTGCTTATGTGTGTGTGTGTATTTATTTAGTTCTATGCAGTTTTCACAGTAATCCAAGTCTATGCCCCAACCAGTAACGCTCAAAAAGCTGAAGTTGAACAGTTCTATGAAGACCTACAAGACCTTTTAGAACTAACACCCAAAAAAGATGTCCTTTTCATTATAGGGGACTGGAATGCAAAAGTAGGAAGTCAAGAAACACTTGGAGTAACAGGCAAATTTGGCCTTGGAATACGGAATGAAGCAGGGCAAAGACTAATAGAGTTTTGCCAAGAAAATGCACTGGTCATAACAAACACTCTCTTCCAACAACACAAGAGAAGACTCTACACATGGACATCACCAGATGGTCAACACTGAAATCAGATTGATTATATTCTTTGCAGCCAAAGATGGAGAAACTCTATACAGTCAACAAAAACAAGCCCAGGACTGACTGTGCCTCAGATCATAAACTCCTTATTACCAAATTCAGACTTAAATTGAAGAAAGTAGGGAAAACCACTAGACCATTCAGGTATGACCTAAATCAAATCCCTTATGATTATACAGTGAAAGTGAGAAATAGATTTAAGGGCCTAGATTTGATAGATAGAGTGCCTGATGAACTATGGAATGAGGTTCATGACATTGTACAGGAGACAGGGATCAAGACCATCCCCATGGAAAAGAAATACAAAAAAGCAAAATGGCTGTCTGGGGAGGCCTTACAAATAGCTGTGAAAAGAAGAGAAGTGAAAAGCAAAGGAGAAAAGGAAAGATATAAGCATTTGAATGCAGAGTTCCAAAGAATAGCAAGAAGACATAAGAAAGCCTTCTTCAGCGATCAATGCAAAGAAATAGAGGAAAACAACAGAATGGGAAAGACTAGAGATCTCTTCAAGAAAATTAGAGATACCAAGGGAACATTTCATGCAAAGATGGGCTCAATAAAGGACAGAAATGGAATGGACCTAACAGAAGCAGAAGATATTAAGAAGAGGTGGCAAGAATACACAGAAGAACTGTACAAAAAAGATCTTCATGACCCAATCAGGATGGTGTGATCACTGACCTAGAGCCAGACATCCTGGAATGTGAAGGCAAGTGAGCCTTAGAAAGCATCACTACGAACAAAGCTAGTGGAGGTGATGGAATTCCAGTTGAGCTATTCCAAATCCTGAAAGATGATGCTGTGAAAGTGCTGCACTCAGTATGCCAGCAAATTTGGAAAACTCAGCAGTGGCCACAGGCCTGGAAGAGGTCAGTTTTCATTCCAATCCCAAAGAAAGGCAATGCCAAAGAATGCTCAAACTACCGCACTATTGCACTCTTCTCACATGCTAGTAAAGTAATGCTCAAAATTCTCCAAGCCAGGCTTCAGCAATATGTGAACCGTGAACTTCCA
>NW_011495023.1:18860165-18927098 GCF_000754665.1 Bison bison bison
TTGGACTGCAAGGAGGTCCAACCAGTCCATTCTGAAGGAGATCAGCCCTGGGATTTCTTTGGAAGGAATGATGCTAAAGCTGAAACTCCAGTACTTTGGCCACCTCATGCGAAGAACTGACTCATTGGAAAAGACTCTGATGCTGGGAGGGATTGGGGGCAGGAGGAGAAGGGGACGACAGAGGATGAGATGGCTGGATGGCATCACTGACTCGATGGACGTGAGTCTGAGTGAACTCTGGGAGTTGGTGATGGACGGGGAGGTCTGGCGTGCTGCGATTCATGGGGTCACAAAGAGTCAGACACGACTGAGCAATTGAACTGATGCAGTTTTACCACATGTGTAGATTATCATTTCTTTTTCAACACGTGAGGGTAACAAGGCTTATATAAGTTATGTGAAATCCTTAAAATGGAGACCTGAGGTTTGCATCTAGGACTGTTTGATTCAGAGTTTTGCCTTTTTTTAGTAATAATAATGATGGATAACAGTCGTAATCAGTAATACAATGGCTGAAACTTGCATTACACATGAAACATCAAGTATTTACCACATGCCAGGACTGTTAAAGTGTATAAACTCATTTAATCCCCGCAAGAACTGTACCATATAAATTATATCACAGTTGAATTTGTATTGTTCAGCTCTAATCATATTACTAAGAAATAGGTAATCATTTTTACTACTCCTGAAATCGGTAATAGAATAGTGAAATTCTACCTTCTTTTTACATAATTTCATAGTTTGAACCTCTGACCTTAACTGCTGATCTTGGTGGTTCTGTGTGTGTGTGTATGTATTTGTATAAACTGAGACCTGTACATTGACTTAGGTTGAGATACCTTAAAAATATTTTTACTGAATTGTAAATAAGTGCTAGTTTAGGAAGGGTGCCAGGTTTTTATGGGAACAAATATAAACCACCAATACTTAAGAATGTAATTGGGAGAAGGTTTTATTTATTTACTTTTCCCTAGAGTATTTTAGATCTTTGTGGCCAAATACAGCCCCAGGAATGTTTCAATTTAATCGAATCTCAAGTTACATATCTCACTTCCAAAGTTTTACCAAATGCAATTGGTTGTGAGTTAATCACGTTATCAGAATATTATAACGCTTTAGGAAGATAACAGCTACACTGATCAGAAGGCCATAATTTACAAGTCTTTGCTGGTGGAATATCTTGTAAAGCTGTCTCTCTGATGAACAGCAGCACTTATTCAGACCAGAAATAACAACAGTCCCATGTGCTAGTAAATCCCAGGAGGTCTCGGTGTTTTTGTAGACAGCAGACAGAAATAAAAGGAATTTTGTCCTTTTTACCTCATGTAATCCCGCTGGAAAATGAAACGTGCTCTGAGTTGATACTGACTTCTGCCAGGTCACCTCCCTGAAGAGTCCGGGCAAGCACTGTTGCAACAGTTCTTGGACAGGAGTCTGCCGGCCCCTGAACGCGATGGATGGTCTGCACAGCCCGCTCCCGGGACACTGTGCTACTGTCTGCTCGAGGGAGCTTCCAGCGAGAACATGCGTGACCTGCATCTGTTGCCTTGACTCTTCCCAAGGGCATCACATACCTTCAAATTAGAGTTGCATTTAGGCTAAGTGCTGCAGAGTTTGTTGTTGTTAAAAAGAGGGTGACTACAAAGAATGCCACACCAAGTACGGTTTCTTCTGGCTTTTTAGAACTTGACTTTGGACGTTCGATAATGCAAATGTTTCTGAAGCTATATATTATTAGGAACTGTTTGGAAACCACAAAACCTTTTTAATGGACCACGCTATCAATTTTCTGCTCTTCTAAAGAAGTTTTTCCTATTCATGACTCACTTCACTCTTTGGCTAACGTCGAGGGAAATGTAATAACGATTAAGGGAAGGAATGTATGCGTTTTCTTCTTTTCGATTTTTTTTTTTTTTTGAAAGCTTGTACATATTTTTTTTTGTTTCGGGTTATGTAAACTTGGAGGACTGTAAAATGTTGACCACTGCAGGAGGTAAAAGCAGGCCTGCTATACATACATCTTTAGAATTTAAAAATCCAAAAGCTTCCTTTGTTTCTTTGGAGAAGAGTTTTGCTTGATGGCCCAGAATACAGATCCAGTAAAAACGACATGTTCCAGCCGTCAATTACACACACCTTAAGCGAAATTAATGAGATCACTCTGAGATTACACTTTGTGTTTTATTTTCGTTTTATAGGTCTGTATGAGCTGTTGGTGGCTCTGCCAGCCCAGCTGCAGCCACATGTGGACAGCCAGGAAGACCTGACCTTCCTCTGGGATGTGTTTGGTGAAAAAAGCCTGCATTCACTAGTCAAGGTAAACCATGCTGATGTCAGATTTTTCTTTGCGGAAAAACATATGGAAAAATATTTTGAGCGCCATCCAGTAAAGCAGAGATCAAATTATCGCCCTCCAAAAACAAAACAGCCTTGTTCCATTTCACTGACAGGCGTGGAAGTTGTTAAAAAAGATTCTACCAAAAATACATAGATGATTTCACTTAATGGTGGCGACCTGGCCGTGCATACTAATAGAGCAAGCCTGCGCCTGCCCTTGTTTAGAAAAAGAATGTGAAATCCTCGCAAGAAGGTTTAGACTCCTCATGGTCAACATTCATGAGCTGGAGTTTAACTTAAATAAATAAATGTTCGCAGCAAAAATTAGAAGGAATATATTTTCTGAGGTTAAGGATGGCAGCTGTTCAGTAGCCACATTAATTTAAAATAATTTCCTCTAACAAAGTCAAATGAAATTCTAGCAAGCTGTTTCTCTTCTTGGCCCAGCGCCACTGACATGGTATTTTGTGTATAAATACACTGACGCTAAATAGGAATAAAAAACAGTGTTTGGAGACCGGTTTCGCCAAGCGTCATACCCTGGAAATGATCAACCACCAGAAATCAGATCTTGCCACACAGCAGTGCTGGGAGTGATCAGAAGTCTTAAAATAGTAAAACGAGAACAAGGAACTTACTGGAAAATATGCCACTCTTGCTTCTGGAAATATGAATTGCATTTTCTCCCATTTAACTCAAGCTGAAAGGAATTTAAAGTCTTACAGAGTCTGCAGGAGATAGAAACGTATGCTTCAACAGTATCTGATCCTATACTTAATTCAGCTCCATCTGTTACGGTTGTCTGTTGTGATAAGAGGCTTTTTGACTGATGTATAGTATTTGGAAATGAGGCACCGTTGTTTCACAGGACAGGACAATTCTTACTGCATTTTTTTTTTTTTTTGGTCAAATTTGTTGAAATTTGTGTGCTTTAAGCAGTAGCAATTCTCAAGAAATTAAAGTGTTGATCTGTGGCATTTCCCTAGCTTTACATTTAAAGAGTGCTTTATTGTGTCTGTTGTTTTTTAAATTTTTTAGTTTTTGTATTATTGCCAAGATATCTTTGTATTCTAAATAATTTTAGGTAGTTGCTCTCTTGGGATGTATTAGAAATGGTCTTGGGCTAATAATTGGTGAAGTTTATGACTTAGTGAAGCGATCATGAAAATACTCCTGTATTAAATGTTTGGAAGTTGGACAGTTATGGATTGTTTAGATTGACTTGGTTTCTTGATAGAAGGAATAAAACACATTTAAAATAGCACCATCACTTCTTAATCAGTAAACAAATATGCCCCCCAAACAATGGATGTGTATGTTGTATTTATTTATACTGTGGCTACTATCTCAGTTTCCTTGTCTATAAAATGGAAATTATATTACCTATTGACAAGATTTTTTAAATTAAACTTTTTAGTTTGTATTGGAGAATAGCCGATTAACAACGCTGTGATAGTTTCTGGGGGACAGCCAAGGGACTCAGCCACATATATACATGTATCCATTCTCCCCCAAATCCCCTCCCACCAGGCTGCCATATAATATTGACAGAGTTCCCTGTGCTATACCGTAGGACCTTGTTGATTATCCATTTAAAATGGCAGTGTGTACATGTCTATCCCAAACTCCTCAACTGTCCCTTTCCTCCATCCTCCTGCCCCCTGCAACCATAATTTTGTTCTCTAAGTCTGTGAGTCTGTATCTGTTTGACAAGGTTGTTTGTTGACAAAGAGTTTCAAATAAAATAATGAAGATCTTAGTTCTTTTGGTAGTTACATAGGTTAGGTGAATAAATTATTAAATTTAATTATCATAGCATGTGAAGGACTAAAAAGAATTGGCAGAGATGGTGGTTATTTTTAATATTAAAAGAATAAAACTAAAGTAAAAAATTCTTAGTTACACTAGCTGTTGAGTTTTCAGCACAAGTTGTTATTCAAAGTGTGTGTCCATAATTAAGTGGGTAGGAAGCGTACTGTTACCAATATCTGGTTTATAAAAACAATGTAGCAAATAAATGGATGTTGCTAGTCTTTTAAATAGCATAATAACATGTGCTCTATTCCAAATGTTTTTCAGTAATTGCCATAAAATGTATTTTAAAAATGAGTTTTATTATGTAATTCCAGTATGTTCTCAGTTTCTCACTAGACGCGCCCCCCCCCTGCTTTTCTCATGCGCAGACTCAAGGTGTCCTTTGACTGACCCATTATGTTAGTTTTCAAGTAGGAAAACCTAGGATGCCTCCAGAAGGCCGGTCTCACGGGATCAGGAGCGTAGTTTAAACAGCTGGAACAATCTGCTTACCCGTCTTCCAAGAGCCTCTACTGCAGGGTGGAGGAGAGCAGGCTTCGGCTTCTATACATAAATCTCGGTAGAGCAAAAGGAATTTGTTTGAAAAGATTGGTTTTGTGTGCTTTGATGTTATGCTCTTTTGCCTACAGTTGACGCTGTTGGTACATGATTTAGAACTGGGTGAACGGAAAACCTGATTTTATTCTAGCCCCCAATCTTCACAGTTCTCATCTTTTGGGTAAAAAAAGACAGTGGTTGGTAAATTGCCTCGCAGTTTTAAACAGACAACTTGCTGATCTGATGTAAAATATACTTAAGAAGAGGCAGGTTTGGTGCTGGGGTCTGCAGCAGGTATGGCATGGCACCTTAAGGTCTCAAGCCCCACTCTGAGGGGAATACTATAGGTTGTGAGTTGTCATTGGAAGAGAACCATGATGGTCCTGTACTGTAACTGAAGATTTTTTTAAAAGAAAAATTTCTAAATAGAAAAGTTGAATAATAAAAACCATGAATATGAGATTCCAAAAAGGGGTTAAGGTTAACTCAGAAGAAAGTTGATATCGGGACTTCCCTGGCAGTCCAGTGGCTAAGACTCTGCTTTCAGTGCAGGGGGCACGGGTTCAGTTCCTGGTTAGGGACCTCAGATCCAACATACTGCATGGTATGGCCAAAAAATAAAAAATAAATAAAAAAAGAAGAAAGGTGGTACCTACTGAAGACCTTGGAAATATTATATATAAGAATGGAAATATCCTATCTAATGTGAGACCAGACAAGGACATCAGTTTTCACATTATCTAGTGAAGTTGATGGGTGCACAGAGCCACATTTTGGATCCATGTTTTTGCAAATTTACAGACCCATGAAGCATATTTTTTGTGCCTGAATCTCATTTCCAAATCGTATCTCCTATCCTTGTGTTTTTTCCTTTTGAAATTCCTTTACTTACTTTAAATTTTATTTTATTCAGTTACATTGTGTGTATTTTTATAATCTGGATTGAGTTCATTTTAAGCCAACAATATGTGGCTTAAAGACTTACTTAACTGTTAATTTTAAAGAAGATTGGTAGTTCTCTTTCTTCAAGAAATTTTTGTTCTTATTTCACAATTGTGTTGGATTTCTAGGATAAGAATATAAAAATTTTAGTACCTTTTAAATAGCTGCCTGTGTTTTTTTCCCCCTGCCTTTTCAAATAGTTGCATATTTGTATGGGGCAGGAGAAAAAAAGGTAGCAATCTGAATTTTATTCTTTTGGAGATTCTGAAGGATTTCAACAAAACACAACTCTTATTTCCAAGGAAAATTTCCTGTTCTGATTGCATTGTTGTGTGTATTTGTGTGATTTCAGTCTTGAGGGAGTCATGGTGAAACTCAACCAGACCCTGATTACTTTTAGTTACGTAGTTTTAATTTCTGATGCTTGACTTTTGTTCTTGCTGTCTTTGTTGAGGTCTCACTCTGTGCCAGACACTATGTAGGACACTGGGGATAATTTCTAATAGAGCAGGTTTAGCCCTTGTTTTATAGGGTCTTCAACCCCCCAGAGGACATGGTGATTCGCATTCCACCATGGCCCACGGGCTCAGCTTTTTGATATGCAGAAGGTGCATCCCTCAATGCTGGCCTCAGAGAGGCACTGGAGGAGGAACTGGTATTTTAAGCTAAAACTGCATGTTGAAGAAATCTTCTCTATGCCGAGTTTGTTGAGTGTTTTTTTTTTTTTTTTATCATAAATGGATGTTGGATCTTTTTTTTTTTCAAATGATTCTTTCACATCTACTGTTTTGATCATATAGACTTTTCTTTATCCTGTTGCTATGACGGATTACTTTATTCCTTCTGAATATTGAACCAAACTTTGCATTCCTGAGAAAAATCCCACTTGGTTTTGGTATATAGTTCATGTTATCCTTGGTTGGATTTGATTTGCTAATGTTTTGCAGAGGATTTTTACATCTCTGTTCATAAGAGATACTAGTCTGTAGTTTTCCTTTCTTGTAATGTCTTTATCTGGTTTTTATAGGAGGGTAATGCTTGGCATATAGTTAGGAAGTGCACTCTCTTGCTTCTGTTTTTTTTACTGGAAGAGTTTGTAGAATATTGGTAGGATTTTTTCCATAAATTCACCATTGAAACCATCTGGGCATAGTGCTAACTGTTGGGGAAGGTTATTAACTACTGATTTCTTTAGTAGATATAAGCCTATTTAGATCATCTATTTATTTTTGTGTGAGAGTTTTTGTCATTTGTATCTTTCAAGGAATTGGTGGAATCATGTAAGTTATCAAATTTGAGGGCATGGAATTGTTTATAATCCTTATCTTTTTAATGTCCTTGGGATCCATGATGACTCTTCTTTCATTTTTGATATTATTAGGAGTTTGTGCCTCATTTTCTTCTTTGTTAGCCTGGCTGTGGGTTCATCAATTTATCTTTTCAAAGAACCAGCTTTAGGTTTCATTGATTTTTTTTTTCCCCCTGTTTCCTGTCTCAATTCTGTTGCTTTTTGCTTGTATTTTATTCTTTCTTTCTTTTTTTCTCCTTGCTCTGTTTCCTCTAGTTTCCTAAGGTAGAAGCTTAGAAAATTGATTTTAGTTCTTTTTTTTTTTTTAAATGTTCAATGCCATGCTTTCCCTCTAACCACTACTTCTGCATCATTCCACAAATTTTGTTAAACCATATTTTCATTTATTGCAAAATGTTTAAAAAATTTATCTTGAAACTTCTCCCTTGGCCCATGTGTACTTTAGAATTGTTGGTTAGTTCCCAAACATGTGGAGATTTTACTGCTGTCTTTCTGTTATTGATTTCTCTTTTAACTCCCATGTGACCTGAGAGCATATGCTATATGATTTCCATTTTGTTAAGGTGTATTATGGTTCAGAATGTGGTCTGTCTTGTTCTGTGTGAGCTTGAGAAGAATGTGTATTCTGCTGTTGTTGGATGAAGTATTTGATTAAGTTGGTTGATGGTGCTAAATACTGATTTTCTGTCTGCTGGATCTGTCAATCACTGATAAAAGAGTGTTGGAGTTTTCGAGTACAAAAGTGGCTTTGTTCATTTCTCCTTGCAGTCTTATCAGTTTTGCATCATGTGTTTTGACGCTGTCTTGTTAGATGCATACACACTGAAGGTTATTATGTTTTTTGAGAGGGTTGACTCTCTGTTCATCATGTAATACCCTCCTTTATCGCTCACAGTTTACCTTGTTCTGCTCTCCACTTTGTCTGAAACTGATGTGGGTACTTCAGCTTTCTTTTGGTTAGTGTTAGCGTGGTCTATATGGAGAAGGCAATGGCACCCCACTCCAGTACTCTTGCCTGGAAAATCCCATGGGTGGAGGAGCCTGGAAGGCTGCAGTCCATGGGGTCGCTGAGGGTCAGACACGACTGAACGACTTCACTTTCACTTTTCACTTTCCTGCATTGGAGAAGGAAATGGCAACCCACTCCAGTGTTCTTGCCTGGAGAATCCCAGGTGGGCTGACGTCTATGGGGTCACACAGAGTCGGACACGACTGAAGTGACTTAGCAGCAGCAGCAGCAGCCACTGATTTCTGTTCATAGCACTTGTTCTTTTTTTTTTAAATCACCCTCTCTCTCCGTACTCTGCTTTTAGGTGAACATTTTACATGATTCCATCGATTCCTTCCTAACATATCAAAGTTTTTTTAGTGCTTGCCATTATTGAGTTTGCTACATACATTAACAACTAATCTAGGTCTACTCTGAAGTAACACTGTACCTTGTCACAGGTAGTTGCAGGTATCTTATAAAGAATATTCTTAATTCCTTTTTCTACATCCTTTATCGCATTGCTGTCATTCATGTCACTTATCCATATACTATCGTCACCCAATGCATTGCTGTTATTTGAACAAAGAAAGAGTTGTCAGATCAATTAAGAGTAGGAAAAATAAAAGATTTTGTTTTACCTTTATTTACTCCTTCTCTGATGCTCTTCTTTTCTTGATGTATTTCTAGTGCCTGACCTATATCACTTTCCTCGTCTCTTAAAGAATTTCTTTTAACACTTGTTGCAAGGCAGGTCTACGGACAGCAGATTTCTTTTCAAGTTTGTGTGTTTATTTCTCCTTTACTTTCAGAGTACAGTTTCACTGGATACAGAATTCTAGAGTGGTGGCTTTTCCTTTCAACACTTGAAATATTTTACTCCAGTTTCTCCTTGCTTACATAGTTTCTGATGAGATGTCTGATGTTATTCTTGTCTTTGTCTTCTATAGGGAAGGTGTTTTTTCACTTGGAATTATTTCAGAATTTTCTCTTTATTTTTGGATCTTGCAGTTTGAATATGGTGTACCAAAGGGTAGATTATTGGTCATTTATTCTGTTGGATATTTTCTGAGCTTCCTGGGTCTATGGTTTGGTGTTTTGTCGTTAATTTTGGAGAATTCTCAGTCATTATTACTTGAAGTATTTCTTCTTTTTCTCTTTGTTACAAAAGATGTATGGAACATGTCCCACAGTTCTTGGATATGCTGTTCCTTTTTAAAAATTTCATCCCATTTCTCTTTGTGTTTCAGTTTGGGGAATTTCCATTAACATATTTTCAATCTTACTGATTCTTTCCTTGGCCTTGTCCAGTCTACTGACGAGCACATCAAAAGCATTCTTCGTTTCTGTTATGGTGTTCCTTGTTTCTAGCATTCATTTTGATTCTGTCTTAGAGTTTCCATCTCTCTGCTTACATTTTCCATCTGTTCTCGCATGTTGTCCACTTTTTCCATTAAAGCTATTAGCCTATTAATCATGCGTATTTTAAATTCCCTAGTTCATAGTTCCAACTTCTGTGTCAGAGTTGAGTCTTTTTCGGATCCTTGCTTTATCTCTTCAGACTGTGCTTTTATTGCCTTTTATTATGCTTTGTGATTTTCTATTGAAAGTTAGACATGATGTATTGGGTAATATGTACTGAGGTGATGAGACTTTACATGTGAGTTTTGGCATTGACCTGGCTGTGTTTAATGTTTGCTGAAGCTCTCAGTACCCGAGACTCCAGTTTCCTTAATGTGTCTCTCACCCCACCACCCTCACCCTCAGCCCCACCCCCATTCCCTTTGTCTTTCCTTAAGAATGCTCTTGGAATCTGTGTCTTTGGCTGTCTCAGTTATAACCCAGTGTTATTTTACTGGAGCCCTATTAATGATGGTGAGGTCTTGGAGAGAGAAATTGGTATATAATATTCTGATTAAATGTCAGTCCCTGGGTATGAGGACCTTCAAAAGCGTTTCTTAGCCTTTTTGTTTTCTTTCCTTTTTTCCCTTATTTGAGATGGGAAGGCTGGGAGGTGGGGATGTGGTTAAGTTTTCTTACTGCCCTTTTCCCAGGTCAAATACAGCTCTGATAAGTAAAGCCACTCTCTTGGAGGGATAGCTCAGTTGGTAAAGAATCCTCCTGCAATGCAGGAGACCCCGGTTCAATTCCTGGGTTGGGAAGATCCACTGGAGAAGGGATAGGCTACCCACTCCAGTATTCTTGGGCTTCCTTCGTGGCTCAGCTGGTAAAGAATTCGCCTGCAATGCAGGAGACCTGGGTTCGATCCCTGGGTTGGGAAGATCTCTTGGAGAAGGGAAAGGCTATCCACTCCAGTGTTCTGGCCTGGAGAGTTCCATGGACTGTAGTCCATGGGGTTGCAAAGAGTCGGACGTGACTGAGCTACTTTCACTTTCACTCGGAGGGAGGCGGCTTCCCAGGTGGTGCTAGAGGTAAAGAACCCACCGGCCCGTGCAGGAGGCGAAGAGACATGGATTCAGTTCCTGGGTTGGGAATATCCCCTGGAGGAGAGCATGGCAACCCACTCCAGTATTCTTGCCTGGAGAATCCTTTGGACAGAGGAGCATGGTGGGCTGCAGTCCACAGGGTCGCACAGCAACTGAAGCAACTTAGCATGTATGCATGCTTGGAGGGGAGAGAGCTCTCGGCCTTTGTATTGCAAAATGGTTACTTTTCTCCTTCCCCTGCTTGAAACACTAGGGGATTTTTCTCCTGTTTTCACCATGAGAACTTGGTAGGGCTTTTTTTTGGGGGTGGGTAGAGCTCTTTGAGGAAAGTGCAAGGTTCTCCTCCAAGACTGAGTCCCGCAGGCTAGTTACCTTTGCCCAGCATTAATTTGTCAAAATGACCGGTTAAGGGTTCCTGCAAGTTTCTGGCTCCAGCAGTTTCTACCCCTGCTAAGTTGATTTTAGCCATGATTTTCCCTCCTGATTTCAGGTAACAGTTTGTCTTGCAAGTTCCTTTCTCTTCACATGTCTGAGCTGAAACCAGACATCTTCCTTTGCCCTCTTTTTAATTTGGCTGTGATTCCATTATTGATTTGCAAGAGTTCTTTATTTTGGATAATTGCTTCTTACCAAATTATAATTGAAAATATTTAATTTCTCTTCTTAAAGATGTCCTGCAGTTTTATTTTTAATGAAACACATGATGTCATGGGCAGGGTAGTTGACACGTGGAAGCAAGGTATGAGGGATAACTTAGCGGCAGTTTATTTTCCATCTCCATATGAATGTGAATTCGTGACGTCTTTAATGCTTGTGAAGTTAGGTAGGATTTTAAAAGTGAAAACCTTACTCTTGAGTCTGAAAATAAGTCTTGAGCAGATGCTCAGAGCAACCTGTGAATGAGAATGTACTTTAAAAATTTTATATCTCCAACCTGGAAACTTCAGGAAATGAAAAACCAGCTTGAAGGTAATGCTTGATCTTAATCTTCCAATAATTCCAGTTTTCTTAATCATTAGCACCATGAGACTTGCCTGGAAAGTAGTTATTTCCAGGATAATTGATATAGTCGAGCCATAAAGGAGAGAGACAGATAATTTTATTGGGTAGTGGTTTTATAATCATGCAGGCACTCCACGTTCTTCTCTTCTTTTCATCTAGAAGCAATGGAAAGCATCGTATGGGGCTGGGGAAGGTGATATTTACACGGTAGTAAATCAGCTTCAAGGCTGAAAGGCTATTTTACAAGAAGCTTGCTGGTCCCAGCTCTTTAGAAACAAATTGTGCTGTTTTGGAGGGGAGAAGGGGGTGTGGGGTTCAGAGAGAAAGCCCGGTGGGGAGGTTATGTTACTTGCCTCTGCAATCCCATTTGCCTTGGTGGGAGGAAAAGGAAAAGGCAGTCAGACATTGCGAATGATCCCCGGCCACCTGGGCTGACGGAGGGGCGAGCTGGGTGTCAGCAGCTGGTAACGCTCCTCGGCCAATCAAAGGTAATTGTTTGGCCAGCTCTGTTGGAGGAGCCAGACGAAGTTATTTCTTACGTTATAGTTTACATTTTTTCAGGCACAGAAACATGTAAAGTCTGCTGAAGATATGAATTCCTGAGACCCTGAGTAAATTGTTGCCTTTGTAATTCACACTCTCAAAACAGAGGCCATATGTAACCCTTCTTAGAGATTTGCTCAGGACTGGGGATGGGGGGACTAGGGGGCCAGGACTGTGGGTACTTGATGGGCTTGCATCCTCCTGCTGGGTGTGTGTTTCACATCATGGAATAGCACCTTTTGAAAGTTGCTGTGAGATTTAGATATTCATTTGAATATGCTTCGCTTTAGAGCAGTCATCTTAATTTGCATATATTCATAATTGACTAACAGGGAGTCTGTTTACTCCACACACACGCACGTGTTGGGTATCCTACCTGATTTAAAGAGCAGTTCATGCCCTATTACTCAGCCATAGAATGGAATGAAATTGGGTCATTTGTAGTGATCTAGATGGACTTAGAGACTCATACAGAGGGAAGTAAGGCACAAAAAGAAAAATAAATATTGTATGTTAACACATACATATGGGATCTAGAAAAATGGTACTATGAACTTATTTGCAGGGCAGAAATAGAGATGCAGACGTAGAGAACAAACTTATGGACATAGCGGGGGAAGGAGAGGGTGGGATGAATTGACAGAGTAGTATTGAAATACATACATTACCTTGTGTAAAATAGATAGCCACTGGGAAGCTGCTATATAACACAGGGGACTCGGCTCGATGCTCTGTGATGACCTAGAGGGGTATGATGGAGGGGGCATGGGAGGGAGGCTTAAGAGGGAGAGGATATATATATATATATGTGTATGTGTATATATATGCACACACACGTACATACAGTTGATTCACTTTGCTGTACAGCAGAAACTCAGAAACATAACTTTGTAAAGCAATTATATTCCAATAAAATGGTAAAAAAGAAAAGAACAATGTATTCCTTAGAATGGGTAGAGGCAGGAAACTAGTAATCCTCTCACTTCCCTTGTGGAGGTGATTCCTGCTATTCTCCAATTCCAGAGAACTGGAATTTCAGTAGGAATACATGGAACTTCTCTGGATTTTCTACCTAGCAGTGGGGTCACTGGGCCAAGTTGTGCATCCCCCTTCATTAGGTTCTGCTGAGTTGTTCTGTAGGTGTGGCTGGACATACCCGGCAAGGGAATGGTTGGCTCAGGGAGTTGTATGTCTGCAGTTCTGGTGCCTGGATCGGCTCTTGTTTCCATCCCAATCCCTGGACTGTGGTGTTTTGGAGACTTTGCCTTAAGGCAAGGGCGGGCATTTGTTCGTGTCCTGTTCCTAGGATGCTGTTGGGCCATGAGTGTGGTCTTCCTGCTCTGAATTGGTTCTCAAAGTACAGTGACTGTAGATGGTTGTGGACCCAGAGAGGAAAAGGGAGGGGCCTGTTCCTCGGGGCCCTGATGGACTATGAGGTGGCAGGGTCGCGTCGAGCTAGGTCCTCGCCTCTCTGGGCTGTGTTGGAAGGCGTGCAGGAACACACATGCTGTTCACAGAAGACTCAAGGTTGAGGTGGAATTTCACATAACAGATTTAGAGATGCTTTTGTGGGCTGGCTTGGAGACCTAGCTGCCATTTTAAACAGTGTTTCTAGAATTGTCTTTCCTACCCCATGGACTTCAGCACGCCAGGCCTCTCTGTCCCTCACCATCTCCCGAAGTTTGCTCAAGTTCATATCCATTGCACCAATGATGCTATCCAGCCATCTTGTCCTCTGACGCCCTCTTCTCCTTCTGCCATCAATCTTTCCCAGCATCAGGGACTTTTCCATTGAGTCCTAGATTTTTGTAGTTTCTAGCATGTGTCTCCAAATCTTAAAAAAAAAAAAAAAATTAGAAGCAGAAGTAAACTTTTGGTGTAAACTCCATTTGATCTGGAGGGAGGGATTGGATAATATTCCCTGGGGTTTAGTTTGGTGCGTCAGGCACTCAGCTCATAATCATTAAGTGAATGAGTGGGTTCCCTATGTGGCTCAACAGGTAATTTCTAGAGGGAGGAATCTTGGAAGCTCCAGGGACAGCTTTGATTATTCAGATTACCTTTGGACTTTTGTCTGCCTCTTTTTTTCTTTTTTCTCTCATTCTTGCAGTCATTTCATTCTCCTTGTGTTCATCTAGCTGCCTTGTGAGCAGTGCATGAATCATGGACTTTTGGGGATACTGAGGAGTGTTCCGTGTTCCACTCTTGTCCTTCATGTGGACACATGTCTGCAGTAGTGGCTCAGAGCTGGGACGCTGGAGCCACATTGCTGGGTCTCAGATCCTGGCTGTGCCAAGAACATGTACCGACAGTAACAGTCATAGTGTTTTACTTCAGAGTGTCTCGTTTTCCTTACGTATTAAGTGGAGACAGTAGTAGTTGTGAGGACTGAACGAATGAATATATGAAACACACTTTAAATGGTCTGGTACATAAGTCGCTGTGGTGGTTATCATCTTAAACCTCCCGCATTTCTTTCTTTTTGCTATGTGCAGTGCTTATCCCAGAATTTACACTATTTTCTTTTCACCATCCCTTTGGCTACAGTTCTGTTTTTCACGATGATGTTGTCTTGCCTTAATAAACTTGTGTTCTTGCCTTTTTACTTCCTTGCTCTCATTCTGTGAAATTGCAGTGGAAATTAATATAGTCTATGATTTGAAATTCTTGAAAAAGTTCTTGAGTTGGCTAGATACGTTTTCTAACTTTTCCTTCACTTTAAAAATGTCATACAATATTTGGGGCATGAGAAAAGGCAGAACCGCAGCTTGAATACCCGCATATTCACCGCACAGCTTAAGAAAGAAAACACTGCAGATTCGGTTGAAGCCCGAATGTCCCTCTTGTTTCTGTTTTTTTTCCTCACCTGCCAGAGGTCACCTTATCTTGAATTTCTCTTCCGGAAAAATACAAAATATTACTTTGTGTGTTTGAAAACTTTTTATAATTAGAATGATAGTCAACAGCTTTCTTTTTTTGTTGTTGTTAACATTTTGCTATATATTTTGAGATGTATTTATGGTGATACAGATAACTCTGATTCAGTAATTTCCGCTATATGGCATCCTTTGACTTAATTACAAATTGTTTATTCTCCTGGTGATGGCTGCTTACGTTGAAAGGTGTCCTTCACATTCAGGATGCCTTCACTTGGAAACCAGTGTTGTCTCCATGTCACTTTGAGCAAAGAGTGAACTTGGGCAAATGTCGGGAGAGGGTGAGGGACAGGAAGGGTTGCAAAGAGCCGGACACGAGTGGGCGACTGAACTGCAAAGAGTCCTCTGGTGCAGACAGGAGATGCTGCTCCTCTTAGAGAGGGTGCATCTTACACTTTTTTAGGTATTACCAGGTTGCTCTTCTAAGCTTGTTTCCTATTACAGTCCCACCAGCAGAAGGAGAGTCTCCATTGCTTTATGTCTGTATTAACGTTTGGAATTAATTTTTGCCAACAGGGTCAATTTGAAATATTGTCCGCTTATTTTAGTTTCTACTCATCTGAATACTAGAGATTGAGCTATTCCAGTTTCCTTTCTATGCCTTTTTATATATCTTTTGCCTGTTGTTTCTCTTTTGTTATGTGTCTTCATCTGGTTGATTTGTGGGAACTACTTCATATATCTGATACTGGATCTCTGTTTGTATGTGTTGTATCTTCTGATCTGTGTTCCGCTCACTTTTTATGATAGTTTATTGCATCCAAGCATACATTTGCACAGATTCTATTTGTCTTAAATGCAGAAGACAGAAGCATCTTGGACAGACCCACCATCCAGTACAAAATCCTTAGCTCGTGGGTTTGGAGAACATGCAGTAGGGTGTGAGGTGCATAGCCTTCGCCCAAGACTGAGGTTTGAGTTATTTTTAAATGCTGATTCTGTGGCTGTTTGCACTGATCTAATATTGTAAGCATCTATGTGACGTATTTTGGCACCTACTGTAGTTATGGGTATGGTGTTCCTTGAAGCCAGTCCTTTCTGGCAGGAGCTGTGTATAATCCATCCTTGCATATTCCACGTGGCTTACAGGTGATGTAGGTGTTGGGGGGAGGGTTGCTGTTGAGAGGGACTGGACACCTTCCCTTCCAGGCTCCATCTTGCCCAGTTTGGTTTCCATTTATTTTACAAATACTCAAGTACCCGCTGAGGGCATAGTGACTTTTGCTCACATTCCATTGAGTTTGTTTATTGCAATACTAAGGTCCTTCATAAATAACTGATAGTGTAGTTTGTTTTTTAAATCACTTTCAATTAGAATTCAAGTTGTGTAAGTTGTCGTCTATATTACAGATAGATGACAGTAAAGATTTTAATCCACCTGTTTTAAAATGAAAGGTGCTGTTAATGTTTTTTTATATGTCAGTACAGATAGTAGGAATGAAAGGTGTTCTTTAGGAATGAGAGGTGTTCTTTGGGGGTCATGATGGGGATATTGTGTACGGATGATTTTATTTTTCTTTCCATCTTCACATAAAATATTTAGAAAATCTTTAACATTTTCAAATGAAGTACTTTCAAAGGTTTCAAAATGTTGTTTAAAATGCTCTATTAGAATTTTTAAAACCAAGACTTTAATGCAATTTTATTATTAAAAAAACCCTCAAAGTGAAATCATAGGCTTTTGTGTATATAAAATACAATGAATTAATTTTAAATGATTTCACACTGAGTCACAGAAACATCCATCCTGCCATCTCTCCGTTGGTAATACTATTTGCAGACACATGTGAAGTCACGTTGGCTGTGTCCCTTGATGTGGGCGAAAGACTTGTGGAGTCAATAAAATGTGAGTGGATGTGAGATGTGACAGCAGCCAGGAGCCCCGAGGAGCCGGGCCGTGGTTGCCTCATCTCTGGCCATTGCTGGTTATCGGGGGTATGAGATACTGGGGTGCCCTCCACTTGGCCTGGCAGGTGGGTGTGTGAGCAGAGTCCCCAGGACTTGCAGTGTTAACGGGACCACAGGCCTCACTGTGAGAAGCCGCTAAGACTCAGGGGGTGGTTATCACCACAGGTTACCCCACTCAGACCCAACAGGGGCCTTTGCTGTGTGGTGTTTCTCTATTTTTCATGTTCAGCTGGGTGATGTAGTGGTGAAGATAAATGCATGTTCACAGTGCAGGCTGCGCTTGAAGCTTATTCCTTTAAGTGGTTGCTATTGATCTGACAGTCGTGCTATAAAAAGTTAGTGTTTGCAGGGCAGAAACAGACACAGACATAGAGAACAGATGTGTGGACGTGGGGCATGGTGGGTTGAATTGGGAGATTAGCAATGACATGTACATACGCTACCATATGTAGCTTTCCACAGCTAGTGGAAAGCTGCTGTGTAGCCCAGGGGCTCAGCCCGGTGCTCTGTGATAACCTAGAGGTCAGGGATGGGTCGGTGGGAGGGAGGCTCAGGAGGGAGGGGGATATATGAATATGTATGGCTGATTCACTTTGTTGTACAGTGGAAACTAACACAGCATTGTAAAGCAATTGTACTCCAATAAAAATTTTTATACGGAAATGCAAAAAGAAAATCATTAAAAGGGTAAATATTATGCATGTTTTACCACAGTAAAGAAGATGTATTAAAAAGTTAAGAGTTTGTTTTCTTGTCAAAACTTAGTAATATTTTTTTTCTTGATACGCATGCATCTCCCTCCTAACTGCTATGGCAAGGCTTGAGGAAAGGAGACGTGCGTTTTACAGTTTCACTGGTTTTTTGTGATGTTCCCAGTACAGTAGCGGAGAAGGCAATGGCACCCCACTCCAGTACTCCTGCCTGGAAAATCCCATGGACGGAGGAGCCTGGAAGGCTGCAGTCCATGGGGTCGCTTAGGGTCGGACACGACTGAGCGACTTCACTTTCACTTTTCACTTTCATGCATTGGAGAAGGAAATGGCAACCCACTCCAGTGTTCTTGCCTGGAGCATCCCAGGGACGGGGGAGCCTGGTGGGCTGCCGTCTATGGGGTCACACAGTGTCGGACACGACTGTAGTGACTTAGCAGCAGTAGCTGTGCAGTAGAGTGTGCTGGCCTGGGTCATCCATCTCTAACTTCATATTCTTTCTCATCATGACTACATCTATGTTGTTCTCACAGTTCCTTGTTTTCTTACTAAATTTCATGAGATTGTTTTGGGTTAACAAGAGGACTTTGAAGATCAAAATATAAAATATATGTGTAATAAAATATAAAATATGTATGTTCTGATAAAGACCTTTCCTAATTAAAAAATGGCCTTTAATATATTCAGTCATGGATTTTGCGTGCAATTAGTGTTTCAATAGTGCCTTCCTTTTCTTTTATACCTTGGTAGAATAGCAGCTGTAAGTGCTTTTTTCCCTTATTTTCATTTCTGTGTTTAGTTCAGTTAGAAGCCAAATGAAACAGTGTTAACTGTCAACTTTAAAAATATGCTGTATTTATACATTTCATTTGTTAAAGTTGGAATGTTCTAGATTATGCAAGTGATAAAAACTTGATTTTCACTATGTGATAAAGTTGACTTACATCTTTGGTTTCCACTTTGAGTAAATATTTGTGTGGTCACTACTGTGTGCCTACCAAGATTCGCATCATTGCCTTGCCGTGCTTTTTGATCTTTTGTCCGTCCACTAGATGGCGGTGGCTCCTTTAGGAAACCTGAGCGTTCAAGGAACTTGCTGATTGTTACTGAAGGATTACAAATAAAAAGAAGCAAAAGCAGGCCAAAGCAGTATGAAAAACATGTGAAATTTCCTTATGTCCTGTAAAGAGCCATAGAACTTTGTGATAGAGGTCGTTATTATTAGTAATATATTTCCAAGGGATATATTTCCAAGTGATTTTATTATATAGGTTCTTCGTATAAAAAGTACTTAAACATTTCTCATACCTGGTTTTAGGTGGGGTTGGGATATGATGGCAAAAAATAGATATGGTGGTCTGTATTCTACGTGACTCTTGAAATAAATACTCAAATAATCACTTAAATAAGGGTAAATTTTATAGCCATATACAGAGAGGTTTTTGGTACTTAGAGTGTGTAATGGGGGTGGCAGGAGTGTTTGCTCATGTTTGGGAAGGTTTTGCTGGAGAAGTGATTATTAAGCTAGTTATTGATGTCTAAGGGATGCTTAAGAACTAGCCGGGTAAGAGTGGATTGAGGCAGGAATTTCACAAGGAGCATCACTGTTTTGGGGGTTCTCTGTACCCAGGGTTGTAAAGGGATCCAGTAGGCCTTTTAAGTTTGGAGACTTTGTTCTTCAGTTCTTATGCATTTGATAATTTCCTTTCCTCAGGCCTTTTGCATCTTTCTGGAAGTCATTTTAGCTATGTACTGGTCTTTCTCGATCAGCAGTCTGATTTTTTTCCCTTCTGCTCTTGCTTTCTGAAAGATATCCTCAACTTTTACTTTCCATCTTTCTACTTAATTTGTAAAAAATATGCTGTTAAAATTGTAATTCCAAATATGTTTGCGTGTGTGTCTGTGTCGCTGTTCCTTTTTCATATCCTAATCTTATACCATGGGTGCACTGTAGAATTAAGAATAATTAAAACACCCCACCTCTTATGTATTGATTGCTTATGTGCCATGTGCTTTTCAAAGTTTTATATACCTTGTTTAGCTCTTCGAGTAACTCTGAGAGATGTGTACTAACTAGTCTTTATCCCTATTGTGAAGATTAGAACAACGTATGGCTTTGACTGAGGTTACACAAGCAGTTAAGTGGTGGATCTGGTCTGGAACCCGGGTTGGTCTGTGAATTTAACATCTAGCTATTATGTAGACTTAAATAGACATTTCTCCAAAGAAGACATATAGATGGCCAATAAACACATGCAGAGATGCTCAATATCACTAATTATTAGAGAAATGCAGACCAAAACCATGAAGTATCACCTCACACTAGTCAGAATAGCCATCTTCAAAAAGTCTACAGATAATAAATGCTGGAGAGGGTTTGGAGGAAGTGAAACCCTTCTACACTGTTGGTGGTAATGTAAATTGCTGCAGCTACTATGCAGAATAGTATGGTGGTTCCTTTAAAAACTAAAAATAGAGCTACCATGCTGCTGCTAAGTCGCTTCAGTCGTGTCCAACTCTGTGCCACCCCATAGACAATGATCCAGCAATCCCACTGCTGGGCATCTATCTGAAAAAGACAATAATTCTAATATGAGAAGATATTTGTGCCCCAGTTGTTCATAGCAGCAACAGCCTGACATGGAGAAGGCAATGGCACCACACTCCAGTACTCTTGCCTGGAAAGTCCCACGGACGGAGGAGCCTGGAAGGCTGCAGTCCATGGGGTCACTAAGAGTCGGACACGACTGAGCGATTTCACTTTCACTTTTTACTTTCATGCATTGGAGAAGGAAATGGCAACCCACTCCAGTGTTCTTGCCTGGAGAATCCCAATGCCAGGGAAGCCTGGTGGGGTGCCGTCTATGGGGTCGCACAGAGTCAGACACGACTGAAGTGACTTAGCAGCAGCAGACATGGAAGCAACCTGAATGTCCATTGACAGATAAATGGATTAAGAAGATGTAGAATATTATTGAGCCTCAAAAAAAGAATAAAATATTGGCATTTGCAGTAACATGGATAGACCTCAAGATTATCGTAAGTTCAGTAAGTCAGAAAGAGAAAGACAAATAACATGTGATATCACTTATATGTGGAATCTAAAATATGACACATATGAACTTGTTTACATATCAGAAACACTCACAAACATAGAAAACAAACAGGGTAAGTGGCTACGGGAGGAATAAATATAGTGTTTGAAGTTAACAGAGACACACTACTATATATAAAGTAAGTGAATAACAAGGACCTTCTGTATGGCACAGGGAGCTATATTCAATATTTATAATAACTTATAATGGAAAATAATCTTAAGGAATACACACACACACATATAAAACTGAATCGCTTTGCTCTACACCTGAAACTAACACAATATTATAAATCAACTGCAGTTCAATTTAAAAAAATCAAGCTATTCTGCTGGTTTATAGATACTCAGTGGAATGGTTTTGATTTTATTTTCAATTCTCTATTGTTTTATTAATAAATCCTTCTTTACTCTGGGACTTTATTTCTGTTGGTCTGCTTGGTGTTTGTCCTGTTGAAGGCTTCTGTCAGATGTCTGTTCATTCTTGGTTATCTGCCTGTATTTAATAGTGAGGTGTTAAGAGGCTCATGGGAGGCTCTTGGTCTGGAACTGGTGGACTTGGAACAGTGGTTTTTCAAATTGGGAGGGGAGTTGGAGAGAACCGAGGAGAAGGGGAGATTTTGCAATATTTGAAGACATTTTTGATCGTCAGGGTTTGAAGGGAGAGTGCTGCAGGCATTTAGTGGATGGAGGCCAGCTGCTGCTGCTGCTGCTAAGTCGCTTCAGTCGTGTCCGACTCTGTGCGACCCCATAGACGGCACCCCACCAGGCTTCCCTGTCATTGGGATTCTCCAGGCAAG
This sequence comes from Bison bison bison, assembly GCF_000754665.1. Classification (NCBI taxonomy): domain Eukaryota; kingdom Metazoa; phylum Chordata; class Mammalia; order Artiodactyla; family Bovidae; genus Bison; species Bison bison. Next base: position 18,881,537 of record NW_011495023.1, read on the forward strand.
AACACTGGAGTGGGTTGCCATTTCCTTCTCCAATGCATGAAAGTAAAAAGTGAAAGTGAAATCGCTCAGTCGTGTCCGACTCTTAGTGACCCCATGGACTGCAACCTGCCAGGCTCCTCTGTCCATGGATTTTCCAGGCAAGAGTACTGGAGTGAGGTGCCATTGCCTTCTCCGGATAGAGGCCAGGGATGCTGCTAAAAAGCCCAGGACAGGCTCCCATCACAAAGTATCATATCCAGCCTAACATATGAGTAGTGTCAAGGTGGAGAAACCCAGCTTTGGAGTGAAGGGAAGAAAAATGAGCTATTGTTGGTTGTGGAAGGTTGCATACTGCATACTGTAGAGGCCTTTTCCCCTGCAGTTTCCAGTGTTCTCATCATGGAAACCTGAGATCTGCTGCCTGGGACTCACTGTGGCTGGCCGAGTGGCACTCTGGGGAGGGGAGGGGATAAGACCCCCATCAGGGTCTAGCTTTCGTCACCCCCCACGCCTGGTGACTCTGAGCATCACAGTAGCCCTGGACCAGATTGGCTTCTTCCTGTACTGCTCCCAGTCTGTTCTAATTCTGTGTTGTGGCTTCCCTTTTCTATTAATAGAAATTCATTGTCTAGTCTTCTGACTGCCACATAACCACTATTTTTCATTTTTTTTTTCTTAAAAACATCATTTTAGTGCATCTGAGGTTGGAGAAGAGATTCCTGTCTGGTGTAAATCACTAAACTAAGTAACCATAAATGTTATAGGCATTATTATTAATACTGCAATCCATCAGCTGCTTATACCAAAATTTATTCATTTTCTTAGAAGTTTTTCTTATCAAGTTCTAGGTTACTTCGAAATGCAGCTTATATTGGGGCCATGTGCCAGAGTCTTTGCTTTAACTTAAAAATTACTTCCCTGGCAGTCCAGTGGTTAAGACTTCGTCTTCCAATGCAGGCGGTGTGGGTTTGATCCCTGCTTGGGGAGTTAAGATCCCACATGCATCTTGGCCAGAAAAACAAAACATAACAAACAGAAACAATATTGTAACAGATTTAATGAAGACTTTAAAAAAAAATGGTTCACATCAAAAAAACCTTTAAAAAAATTTAAAAAATTTTCAGAATGTTGTTTTGGTACCTTAACATTTGCCAAAGTTAGTAATCTTTTTTTTTAATGTTTTATTATGAACTTATGGATTTTTAAAAAAATATTTGGTAGGTGTCAATTCATTGTAGTCATTCCTTTTGAAGCTCCAGTCACCCCACCTTTGGCCCATGGGAACCTCTTCAGTTTGGCTCTTTGGTTTTTGACACAGCACCGTTGGACTGTGCTCCCTTGTTTTTCAGCTTGAGAGAGTGTCTCAGGCTTAAAATACACATTTTTTTTTTCCCTGTGTATTTTAAGGGAGATTCACAGAAATGGGATGCTGTCTTTTTCAGATACCGTCAGTTCCTAACAGTGACCAATAGAAACTCCTTTACTCTGCTGTTTGCAGCTTCTCATTTGCTTTATTCTATTTTTTACTTCCAATTAATGCCTGTTGGCTTCCCTGGTGACTCAGATGATGATGAATCTGCCTGCAATGAGGGAGACCTGGGTTCAATCCCTGAGTCAGGAAGATCCCTAGAGAAGGGAATGGCAACCCACTCCAGTATCCTGCCTGGAGACTCCCATGGACAGAATAGTCTGACAGACTACAGTCTGACTCAAAGAGTCAGACACCACTGAGCAACTAACACTTATTTCCTTTAATGCCTACTAGGTGATCAGTGAGTTTATTTATTTTCCATGTATTCTCTCCCATCTCTTTCTAGTTTTTGGTGCTTGTATTTGACCCACATTCCAGATCTGCTTTTTGACCCTTAGCCCTGCCATTCGTCTAGCGTTGGATTGTTAGGTGACCAACAGTCTTTATCCTGAAGCTTCTGTAATTTTTTTAGAAATTCATTCCCTAGTACCTTTCTCGTAGGCAAGGCTCATGGGAACAGTTTTCCTAAAAGTTCTTGTGGTCTTTATATTAATATTTGAGGGTCAGTTTGTCTGAAATGGAAATCTTGGGTATCTTAAGTATGTTCCCTCTTCAACTCCTGGCATACAGTGTTCCTGCCTGAGTCTGATGCCAACATAACTTCTTTCCTTTATTTCTGTTTTTGTCTTGATGATTAAAGGATATTTTCCTTTTTATTTTTAAATTCTTAAAGAATCGTTCTCAGTGTTGGCCTTTAGTTTTCCCAAGTATTCACTTGTCCTTTTTATCACATGCTTTTATTTCATGGTAGTTTTTTAATCCCCTCAAAATACACCTCTCCTCATCTCTACTTCCTAAGGGCAAAATACTATTCTGACTTTAAACTTTAGGGTTCATTTTGGGCTCCCCCTATGGCTCAAATGAAAGGCGAAAGATTTATACAATCTGAAGAGAAACCAGAATATATGCCAGTGGCTCAAGTGGTAAAGAATCTGCCTGTAGTGCAGGGGACACAGGAGACATGGGTTCGATTCCTGGGTCGGGAAGATCCCCTGGAGGAAGGCATGGCAACCCACTCCAGGAGTCTTGCCTGGGAAATTCCATGGACAAAGGAGCCTGGCCAGCTTTAGTCCATGGGTTTGCAAAGAATTGAATGTGACTGAGCACATACACACTTGACTGTTCTTAGAAGTTTTAATGGGACTGCACGATATGTAATTGTATCTCTGTGTCTGACTATCTTTTACTCGAATGATGTTCTTGTGGTTCACTTACGTTATGAGTAGATAGTTCATTTGCTTTTGTTGCTGAAGGATATTCTGTTCTGTAAGTACATTGCAGTTTATGGAGCTGTTGATGGACATTTTGACTGTTTCTGATTTAGACTGTGTGGATAAAGCTGCCATACAGGTCTTTGGTTTACTCCTGGATGTGTTGAGTGTGTGCAGTGAGGCATACACACACACACACACACACACATTTCTTGGGTGTATGTGTTTAATAACGGTGGCAACAGGGTCTTGTTCAAAGTGTTTGTTTCTCTTCCTGCCACACGCAGGGCAGTTGCTGCTGCTCCACACACATCCTGACTAAACGTTGGTGTCTTAAGGCGTTCTGTTTCATTTTATTTTGTTTTTAAACTACCTGTGGTGTTTCAATGGGTTTTAAATTTGGATTCCCAGCGATTTTTCCGGCGTTTGTTGGCCATTTGAGCATCCTTTCTGATGAAGTTAGGATAAGTTAAGATTGTTAGGTCTTCTGCCCAGTTTTCTCTGGTTTTGTGTATTACAAATACCTCCTACCCACTATGGTTTTTCTTTTAAATAGGATTTTGGTATATAACATAGCAGAGTTTATTCATCTTTCCCTCGGTGGTTAGTGCTTTTTGTATCCTACTTAGGAAAACCATGGGTACTCCAAGATCATGGAGATACTTCCTGCTTCACTGGTAGATGCTTTATTATTTTACCTTCCGCATTTAGATCTGCCGTCTCTCTTGAGTTGATTTTGGGGTGTGGGGTGAGATAGGAATCCATCTGAGGAAAGGCTAGCTTCTCCCCACAGCTCTGCAGCACTAACTTCCTCATGAATCTTGTGTCCAGATATGCACGGTCTGTTTCTGGGCTCTCTCTCCTTTTCTGTCTTTCTGTCCTTATGCCAGTGTCATGCTGTCTTAAGTACAGGAAAGCATGTTAGGGTTTTGACTGTTATTGCGTTGGATTCCTAGTTCAATTTGGATGGAATAGATACCTTTACAGTACTGTATCTTATAATGCACACATATGGTCTATCTTTTCATTTATTTAGGTTTTTAATTTCTCTTAGTAACACTTTGTAATTTTAATTTACATCCTGCAAATCCTTGATTTGGAGAAGGAAATGGCAACCCACTGCAGTATTCTTGCTTGAAAAATCCCATGGACGGAGGAGCCTGGCAGGCTACAGTCCATGGGGTCGCAAAGAGTCGGACAGGACTGAAACAACTTCACTTCACTACCCATCATTAGTTTCTTTCTAGGTATTTAAAATGTTATTTTTAATTGTTTGCTGCTGGTACACAGAAATGTATTGATGCAATATAGTGTCCTTGTACCCTGCAATTTGCTTAGAAATTTGATTAATTTACTGTAGTTTTGTTGTTGTTATTAATAATGGCAAAACTATTATTTTTTCCATTATCATCCTTATATTATCAATCCATCTATCAGTCATTTATTTTTCTGTGTATTTACCTCATGCTTTTCATTCCAGGACCTCTAGTAGCATTGTTAAATGGACATTATAATAATGAGTCTTTCCCCATGAATTCTCTTTTCCACCTTTCTTCATTACTACTTGATCTAAATTTTGTTTCTTCATTGTATTGTTTATTTCCCTTAATTGTAACTTTCCATGTCTCTTGGGTTGCTTCTCATTTAGTCTTCATGATTGAAAAATATGTGTCTCCCGTGTTCCAGTTCTCTTCATATCATCCTGTTTTCTAATCATCTCTTTTCTGAGCCTTTTCTAATTCTGATCATGCTATTTTCTAATAGCTTCCAATCTTTTCTTCATTTCCATTAACTCAGTTTGAAATGTTAGGCTAGGATTTTCATTTGCTTTTTGGTCATATTTTTCTGCCGTGCCTTCGTTGTGTCTCTGTATGTTATTCATTCTTTTTGTCTTTCTAATCTCTCTCCATGTTTGAGTGAAATGAGTCTCTTTGTACCTTTAGAGGGTGGAGGGAGGTCAGCTGTGGGAGACTGGGTGATATTCGAGAGTAATTTTTCTAGATTTGTGCCTCCCGTTGCTTCTTTGTCTGTTGCTGTGAAATGTGAATAATGATCAAAAAGGTTTTTCTCCGCGCAGGTACCATTTTATTCCTTGTAGAATCTGCCCTCTCTGGCCCCTCCTGCACTGACTCAGAGCTCTCTCTGCCCTGTCCCTCCAGGCTTCTGTCTTGCTCACACTGCTTTTGTTTCCAGCATCTCTGTCTTGCAGTCTCTTTTTGCGAGGCAACTTGTGCTGCCATCTTGCCTCCACTTGGCTTATATTTATTTTTTAAAAAAATCATTGAAACATTTTATGTCCTTTCAACCAAATCCAGTGATATACAGACAGTCTATAATGTGAGAAATCATAATGCTTATATGATTATTGAAAACATTAGAGGAACCGATCCCCGTGAATTGTCAAGAACAGTACCAGGTTGCAGTAAGCACGCAGTGTGGTTGGTCTTACAATTATTAGTAATAATTAGTAAAGGCCATATTCATACACTCAACAAAGTAAATAACTACTTGAATACAGTGTTAAAGTTGGTAGTGATTCAAAGAAAAATGTAGAGAATAGGACTAGTTTATTACTAGTCTGACTCATTCTTTGGCGAACATGTGTAATTAGATATACAAGGAGCAATCAGTATAATTGGTATAATTTCTATAACTCAGAAAACCCTTTTTAGGGGAATATTGCATTCCTTAATATTTTATTAGGTTTATTTTTCTCGTTTGGAACCTGATGAAAAGCATTATTTCATCTCAGCTGGAAAAGCGATTCTCTGCTACCTCTCGTTGGCAAGTATTTTGTTATACCCACATTATCTGAGTTGGTATCACAGACTCTTGATACCTGAACAGTAGCTGCTTTGGCAGAAGTAGAAAACAGAGCAGGAGTCTAGAATGAAATACGATTTATACATGTGCTACCCAGAGGTTTTTAATCTTCCTATATAAATCAGAAGTGGGAGAGGATTGAATAATGTCTAGCCTTTTTTTTTTTTTTTTTACAGTTTTTCATACAGTTCCAAGAGTATTCCTTTTTTTTTTTTTTGAGTATTTCAAAATCACACATTTTACCTAGTGATATATTTATTTCTACTATATTAAAATTATCCATGGTGTGTTGAAGTCCCTAACTTACATTTTGGTAAAATATGCTCTTGAAATTCATTAGGACAGTTTGATTTGGTATCTTGCAACTTTAGGGAGCTATGCTGCCAAGGTCTGTGACATCATTCTCTCTGTAGGCCAGTGAAAGTCCATTGCGTCATCTGAGTCTGGCAGTCTGTGGAATCTGCAGAGATGTTAGCACATGCTCCCCCGTGCTGCCGGACAGTGATGACTTGGCCTTGGCAAAGCTACTGAGCGTGTCCACGGAAGGACTGCAATGATCTCGGGGACGGTGGAGCCACTGGGGTGGAAAGGAGTTTGGTGCTTGACGAACTGCATGAGACGGGGAGGCCAGCCGCTCTCCCTCTCTTGTTTCTCATGAGACCCTCTCTGGAACAGGACATGAGCAAGACGTAAGATGGGCCAGAAAGGAAAGACATTACAAAACTATCAAAAGTGTGCTCTGGAGAAAGACTGAACAGAAGTGCAGAAATGCAGTGCAAGTGTAGGATCTCGTAATTGAGACTTACAGAGACCGTGTGCAAGCATTACTGATGATTTGTTTGTCTATATGCTTAGTCGCTCAGCTGTGTCTGACTCTTTGCTATCCCATGGACTGTAGCCCGCCAGGCTCCTCTGTGCATGGGATTCTCCAGGCAAGAATACTGGAGTGGGTCGCCATTTCCTTCTCCATTGTTTGTCTGAGGGTTCCATAAAATTCTTACTTTACCTGCCAAGTTGAAAATACGGTACGCTGCAAAAGTTTGGTCCCAAGCATACTCTTTTAACCACAACCTGTTCGAAAACTTCAGTCTACGTGTAGAGAAGACCCAGCTAAATTTTAGTTGCTCTTTCCATTGAGATGGCATATTTTGTACTTTTAAAAATCTCTGGCCTCATCTGAAGTGTTCTTGACTCCAAAGTTTGGCTTCCTTTGCTTATTGCCACCAAGCCTACCCAGAACTTGTTTTTCTTTAGCTATTAAAATATAAAACCATAAGGAAAATAGACTTTTCCCACAGCTTAGGATTCTGAGGTTAAAAATAAAAAGAAGACAAGTTAGAGGTAGCAGGCACAAAAATTTCCCTGACTTTCCTGCTTCTGGTTTTCATCAATTTCTCTTTTCTTTTGTTCACATCTGTTCATTTTCTTTTTGAAGAAAATGGATTAAAAAGCAATTGATTTAAAAATTGATTTAAAGCAACTGTAATTAATTGTAGGTAGTGAGTGGCTTGTCATTCCTTTCAACTGGTGTACTATAAACTTCAAGGAAGTATTATGTTTATCTTTTATCCCATGTGTCACATCGTGCTTAGTCACTCAGTCGTGTCCGACTGTTTGTGACCCTATGGACTGTAGCCCGCCAGGCTCCTCTGTCCGTGGGGATTCTCTGAGCAAAAATACTGGGGTGGGTGGCCATGCCCTCCTCCTGGGAATCTTTTCCACCCAGGGATCAAACCCAGGTCTCATGCATTGCAGGCAGATTCTTTACCATCTGAGCCACCAGGGAAGCCCTAACCCTAACCCTAACCCTAACCCTAACCCCGCATTACTTGACACCTAGTAGACACTTATTTATTTGTATTGTTGTATATAATGTGACATTCTTAGAATTTTTGTAAGTTTATCTTTTGCAACCATTGTGGGATGCTGAAGTTGTTTCAATCAGTTCAGAGTGATTAGGTTTTATTATATAACTGTTACATAATAATGTCAGATCAAGCCAATCAATCCTAAAGGAAATCAACCCTGAATACTCATTGGAAGGACTGATGCTAAAGCTAAAGCTCCAGTACTTTGCCACCTGATGCGAAGAGCTGATTCACTGGAAAAGACCCTGATGCTGGGAAAGATTGAAGGCAAAAGGAGAAGAGGGCGGCAGAAGATAAGATGGTTAGATGGTATCACCGACTGTCTAACATCACAGTTCATCATGGACATGAACTTGAGCTAACTCTGGGAGATAGTGGAGGACAGGGAAACCTGGTGTGCTACAGTCCATGGGGTTGCAAAGAGTTGGACACGACTTAGTGGCTGAACAACAGAAGCAGTTATGTCAGAGAACAACCTTCCTCAGCCTGTTACCTGAGCAGGAAACTAAAGGGAGAAAACGGAGATATAAAGGATACTGTCCCAGAAATGAGCTATAGTGAGACATTAATGGTTAGCAAGCAAGCAGACTTGGGTAGAAAATGAAACTTCTAAAAATGTAACTGTTGAATTAAAAGCCTAAGTGGATTTAATAGCTTAGATTGTGAATTAGATACAACTAAAGAGAATTGGTGAACTTTAAAGCGGATCTGAAGAACGAGGAGAGACTTGAGAGTGAGTGGCTATAAGTTTTCCAGAACTGAAGGAAACCATGATTTCACAGCTTCAGGGAGCACAGTGTATTCAACATATATATATATATATATATATAAAAGACATTTTAAAGTATCTCCATGTCTAGGTGCATTGTTGTGAAACCACAGAGCAATAAAGGAAAAGAGAAGAGTGTAAAAGGATCCAGAGAGAAAGGACTAAGCACGATAAATCAAGCATTAGCGGACTTCTCAAAATCAAAAAATATAAGCCAGAAGATAGTAATAACCTTCCAAGTACTGAAAGAAAAGTACTGTTAACCTAGACATACCTCTGCAGAATTATTTTCTAGAAAGGAAGTGAATAAAAATGCTGTACAGTTGACACTTGAACAGTGTGGGTTTGAACTGCCTGAGTCCACTTATATTTATTATTTTTCAGTAATAAATGCTGCAGTCCTACAAGGTCCATGGTTGGTTGGCTCCAAGGATGCTGAGGGCACAATTTAAGTTATATGTGGATTAACTCCTTCGTTTTTCAAGGTCAACAGTATAAGGGACACTGAGTAAGCTTGCTGACCTGAGGCTTACACTGAAGGAACAGCTAAGGGATGGATTTAGGGGGAGATGGAATTCCAGATGGAAGTGGATGACTTGAGATGATGTAAGGTGTGATGATCAAATAAAAATGCCATCATATGTGTCCCTCTAAACAATATTGTTTATGTAAAATGACTTCTGAAAGGTCAGACTTGGTTGTCTAAAATAAAGACAAAGCTAGAATACTGTAAGCATCATTTTGGACCCAGCAGCATTTGAGTTGGGCGGGAAATGATAGAATTTAAAGGGTTTTGAAGTCCATGTAGTGTTCTGATGGTAATTAAGATGGTATTTCCTTTATGTTAAAGGTGCATGGAAAAATGTAAGGTGACCCTACACATAATAGAGATCATGAGTTTCCAACCATTCAGAGAGGGGGGGAAAAGAAGAAAAACAAGAAAAAAGAAAAAAGAGCAACACAAGAAAATGAGGCAGTCAATACAAAAGTAAATGCGAGAAAAAGAAAAGTAGTACGAAAAGAAACAAGATGTAAACATAAAGTTCATGCGTATCAGTAGTCACAACAGGTATAAAAGTGACTAACCTTGGGAGTTAGAAAAACCCGCGGACTGTTAACAATATAATTTAGTCATATACTATTTGTAAGAAACATGCCTAAAACATAAAGTTTAAAGAGGTGGAAAATGGAAAATGATTATTAGGGCAAATACTGAACCAAAGTGGGGAAAGTTATAATACTGTCAAGCAAAGTAGACGTTGAAATAAATGCCATTATAGTATTAGAGATGGAGAAGGTCATTATAAAATGATGAATTAACAACTGTTCACTTTGAAACTTGTGTACATGCAACAAAACTGCCTCAAAATGAATAAGCAAAAATTTATTAAGGAGAGATAATTCAACAGATTCATTACAGTAGGATTTCAATACACAGGATGCATAATATAAATTGATCATATGTAAGTAAGTAAATCTTAGTTGCTAAGTGATATCCGACTCTTTGTGACCCCTTGGACCCCTTTGGCGACCCCTGTCAGCCTCCTCTGTCCATGGGATTTTCCAGGCAAGAATTACTGGAGTGGGTTACCATTTCCTTCCCCAGGAGATTGTCTCAACCCAGTGATCAAACCCACATCTCCTGAATTGGCAGGCAGATTCTTTACCACTGAGCCTCCAGGGAAGCTGTAAGTCAGCTGCTGCTGCTGCTACTGCTAAGTCACTTCAGTCATGTCCGACTCTGTGCGACCCCATAGACGGCAGCCCACCAGGCTTCCCCATCCCTGGGATTCTCCAGGCAAGAACACTGGAGTGGGTTGTCATTTCCTTCTCCAATGCGTGAAAGTGAAGTCGCTCAGTCGTGCCCGACTCTAGCGACCCCATGGACTGTAGCCTACCAGGCTCCTCTGTCCATGGGATTTTCCAGGCAAGAGTACTGGAGTGGGGTGCCATTGCAAAGTATATGGGAGGAGGTGTGTCAGTTATATGCAAATACTCTGCCATTTTATATTAAGGACTGGAGCATCTGAAGATTTTGTTATCTTCAGTGTCTGGAATAGTATTCAATCCCCAAATTGAGGAATGATTATATGGAGGAATGGGAGGAAACTTTCTTGTAGATATCTATCAAAGTTTATAAGAAATTCATATTCTTCAGGAGAAAAATTAGAACCATTCCTTTTAAAATCGGAAGAAGTGAAAAGTCTTTTCTATGATCACTTAAATTTCTTTGGTAATGGAGATCCTAATCAAAGGTATAAGAGAAGGGGATGAAGGAGTGGGAAAAAGACACAAAGCTGTCCTCCTTCACCAAGGATGCAATTGTCCCCACAGAGCCAACTCCTCTACAGACTGTTAGTAGAGAGGGTAGCACTGGTGGGCTGACTGCAAGGTGTACACAAAAATCAGTTGATTATAGTCTCTAGCAACCAACTGAAAATGAAATATTTTTTTTTACCCTGTTGACAATTGCAGCAAAAGCCATGTTGCCAAAGAAGAAATGCAACAAAAATGCTGGACTTATACACAAGAAATTATGAGCCTTTACTGAACCATTAGAGAAGATACAGCAGGTAGAGAGTGATGCCCTGTTCCTGTAGGAAGACTCAGAATTGTCAAGTTGCCATTTGTTTCCCCAGGCTCTTATAGCTTTAGTATATATACACCAGCAAAGTGCCAACAAGAGCTAGCATCTCCTGATGCAGATAAGGGTGGGGGATGGTGGGGTGGTGGTACTTCTACCAGGGATCAAGGTTTATCAGGAAGTCTCCATTGTGAAGATGGCCTGGTCTTGATACAGGCATAAGGTAGAATCAAGGACACAGGAGTTCCTGGTACAGACCTTCAAGTGTAGGGTCACCCTGATTTATCCACATTAAAAAACAGAGGGATGGTATGGGGAGGGAGGAGGGAGGAGGGTTCAGGATGGGGAACACATGTATACCTGTGGTGGATTCATTTTGATATATGGCAAAACCAATACAATATTGTAAAGTTAAAAAATAAAATAAAATTAAAAAAAATGTTGATAATTAAAGAATTTGCATTCAAAAAAAAAAAAGAGTGGATTTGGATCTCTAACTCACTTCATAATGAAAACCAGTGTTCAGTGGATTATATATCCAAAAGTGAGAAGCAAAACTTGAAAATATTTGGGGGAGATGGGAGAGTATCATTCTATTTGTCATAAAAATAATGTGAAAATTTTGACTACATTAAAACTAAGAAATGGTTTGTCAAAGTAGCCCATAAATAAGTGAAAAGACAAGCCACAAATTGGGAGTTATAATACTTTTTAAAAAATGTATTTACTTTTGATTGGAGGATAATTGCTTTACAGTATTGTGTTGGTTTCTGCCATATATCAACATGAATCAGCCATAGGTATATAATACTTAAAATTGGCAAAGCTTTCACTTCCTGAAAATCTAAAGAACTACCTGTAAGAGGAATAAAAACAATTCAGTAGAAAATGGGTAAAAGCAACAGAAAACCATTGGACCAGAAGACATAGAAAATGTAATTATCAGTAAGCATGGCTTGCAGATTAATAGCACAGTGAGGTAGCTGTTTGTTTACCCCATGAGACTGGCAAAAATTAAGACTCTGTTAAAAGGAAGTACTGGTTGAATATGTGGATGAACATTTTGCTAGTGGGGGTGTAACTAAATACCACCATTTTAGAGAGCAATTTGACATTAACTCATCAAGTTAAAAATAATTATACTCTGTGACCCAGCAGTTCTGTGTGCCAGGAAATGTTTGCAGCATTCTTAGCAGCAGCAGAACTTGAAATAACTCAGAAACCCATTAAAAGAAAATGGATAATAATTTGGGCTTTCTTTGTACAATGAAGTATTATGCAGCAGCAAAAAAAATCTAGAAGATGTACAACAGAACGGGTGAATTTTCAAAACATAATGTTGGGTGTGGATGGAAAGACCCAGAAAACTACGTACAGTCTGACATTATTTTGTGAGGCTCACAAACAAGCAAAACTGAACATGAACCCTGTATTAGGGAAACATTCGCATACAAGTTACAAGGAGTTTTTTTGTTTAAGAGAGAACATTTTGCTGGTTTGCTTGGAAGATGAGGATCTTCAGGACCATGTGGGAAACTACATTCCAGGTCTGATTTATTTTGATTGGTCTGACAGGGTCAGCACTTAGCAGAATGATGTTTGGAAGACGTCATGCCCAGGTTCTTTTGTTTTTGATGTGATGCACTTTGGCTGCCTTTAAAATCTTTGTGACCACAGTCATCCTGTCCTTATACTGTCGGACAGAGCTCATGTTCAGTGTAACAACCCACTGGAACCATGTCTGCAGTGACTGCCCTTCTGTGATTTTCATCATGAATTTGGTGCGTCTTCATTTATTAATACGCGAGTCCAGGTCTGACAAGTGGAGATGGTTGGTTTGGCCAAGTTCCCCTTCTAAGCGTGGTGGTTCCTGGCTTCATAGGATGAATGGGCCTGAAGAGATCTAACTTTTTCTCCTTTCAGACAAGCTGGGTGCTGGGGCCGGGGGATTTTTTAAGACCTAGGATGCTTTGTTGTCTGTACTAAGTAAATATTCTGAGCAAATGCTGCAGTCCGCTGCACTGATGCTGTTCCTAAGCCTCCTAAACCTGTAAGTATTACTTTCTTATTGCTGCTGCAACAAATTACAACAATCTCGTTGGCTTAAAGGAACACAAATTTATTCTTTCACAGTCTGGAGGCCAGATGTCTCACTGAGCTGAGATTAAGGTGTCCACGGGGTGGTTTCTTCTGGACCCTCGAGGGGTCCACCTTTTCCAGCTTTTAGGTGCTGTTCTCCTCCCTGGGGCCTGTATCACATGGTTTTTTTCCTCTTTGCTTCCATCATCACATGGCCTTCTGTCTAATACTTCTGCATCCCGATTATATGGACCCTGTGATTACCCGGGGCCCACGTGAATGATCCAGGTTAATGTTCTATTTCAGTATCTGTAACTAGGGCTTCCCTGGTGGCTTGTGTGGGCATTTCAGTGGGATCCTGAGTAAGAGGGGTGATGAATTGGTGGACACAATTCACCATCTCTAAAATGGAAGCTCTTCTGTCCTGGAGTTGGGATTGTTGATGTTTCCACATGAAATATTAAGTTGATGGGAAAACGGTTCTTTTGCTTTTGCAGAGAGTTATCTTTGCGTCTCTTGAGATCTTGTTTCATTCAGGTTTCAGTATTAAACAATGCTTTCTTTTAATTGATTTGAAGGGAAGCTCAGCTCCATCTTTTAAAGTTCAGAGGTAAGATTTGACGGATTCAGCTCTGAAGATTGAATTGGATTATATTTTGAATTGTGACTTGGAATTTGGAGGCCTAAACCAAACCAGTAATTCTATTTTAACCTCTACCGTTTAAAAATAATTAGATTTTATATTTATATACCTTTTGGTATCTGAGATAGTTTTAAAGCTGGTAGAAAGGCATAAAAGGTTTATAGCTTCATTTCCATAAAGATGTTTTCACATATACCCTTTCAGTTCTAAGGACTTAATAGAGTGAAAATTTGGAAAAATAATCTTAGAAAATTGAGGGTTCTTTTTTTTATTAGAAATAAATTACAGATACTTAAACTTACACTTTAAAAGTCTAGGACATTTAGCTTTGAGGTGGTTGGAAAATTTTGTTTTGGAACAAGATTAAAATGGTAATTTTGGTCTGAATTTTTCCAGCACACCCAGAGACCATCTCTCTATAAGCAAAGTCATTTTAAGTTTTTGTTTCTATTGACCAAGAGGTATATTTGATTATTCATGCCTGCAAAGCCTCATGTATATTAGCAGCTTTGTTTTTCTGTTTAAAAATGCTTTTTCATAGAAAGACAAACATTAGTTAACTCTGCCAAGAATAAGAGAGGAGTGGTTAGCTGTGTCTTATATAAAACTTAGAGGAGGAAGAAAATAATTTTTGTAGATGTGCTACACTTGCCGTTGATTTGCTACAATTGCAAATACAATTATTTAAGGGCATTAAAGTATTCTGGCTGTGATGGTAATAGAACAAGTTAATGGCTTTTTATGTTATTAGAGAAAGCAGAAAAATAGAGCATTTTAGAATAGAAAAATGTATAAAAAGCAAGAATATAAATTGAAAAACTTACATAAATGTGTGAAAGAACAGTTTTGAAACAGTGTAATAAATAAAAGAAGATGATAAGAGCAGTCTTGGGCTGATGCCAGAGGCACTTGGTCTGGGACACTGTTATAAATTGCATAGGTTTAAATGTACTAACATTTGCAGCAACAGGCCAGAGTGAAAGACATCAAATGTCAGGACTCTGACAAAAATGTGAATAATGAGACATTAAGGGATGGAGCCAACCTAAATTTCATGGAATGCTGAAACCTGTTGTGTGTCTCTGCTTAACTCTTTGCTACTGCTGCTAAGTCACTTCAGTCATGTCCAACTCTTCGCGACCCCATGGACTGCAGCCTACCAGGCTCCTCTGTCCATGGGATTTTCCAGGCAAGTGTTTAACTCTTTAAAGTATACTTAGTCTTTTACTTGGCTTCCCTGGTGACTCAGTTGGTAATGCAGGAGATGCTGGTTCAATCCCTGGGTCAGGAAGATCCCCTGGAGAAGGGAATGGCAACTCGCTCCAGTATTCTTATCTGGGAAATCCCATGGACAGAGGAGCCTGGCAGCCTACAGTCCATGGGGTCGCAAGAGCCAGACACTACTTAGCAACTAAACCACCACCAGTCTTTCATTTAAAGCTTCTCGTCACCACTTTTCAGACTTGAAACACATGGCTTTATGGAAAAGTACCACCTGGTTCTGAGAGTAATAGGTATCAGGAACCAACTTGCCTGCCAATGCAGGAGGTGCTGGAGACACGTGTTCAGTCCTAGATTGAAATGATCCCCTGCAGAAGGGCATGACAACCCACTCCAGTATTCTTGCCTGGAGAATCCCCATGGACAGAGAAGCCTGGTGGGCTAGTCTGCTGGGGTCGTGAAGAGTCGGACATGACTGAAGTGACTTTGCCTGCACATGTGCACCACCTCATTCTGAGAGTAATAGGTATCAGGAACCCGGACCTGTGGTTTCAGGTCAAATGCTGGATCCCAAAGAAAGTGTGAGTAAGGTAGAAAATATTAACATTGTTTTTCTAGAGTCAGAACAGTTCACTGTGGGTGGGACAGCCACAAAGAAATGTTAGCTTCTGCTTTCATTTACTATCAGTTCAGTTCAGTCGCTCAGTCGTGTCCGACTCTTTGCGACCCCATGAATCGCAGTACGCCAGGCCTCCCTATCCATCACCAACTCCTGGAGTTCACTCAGACTCACGTCCATCGAGTCAGTGATGCCATAGGCACTCAGAATTTTATATAGTGGTGACTTGATTCTCAAAGTGTGGTCTGCGGAACCCTGAGGGTCCTAGAGACTTTCAGGGGTCTGCAAGGTCAAAGCTGTTTTTGTAATAATACTATGATGTTATTTACTTTTTATTACTGGATTGGCATTTGCATTGGTGGGTAAGAGTACCGGTGTGTCCACAGAAGTCGGGGCAGTGGTCCCACGTGGTGCCAGTTGGTCATCATTATGTTCTTACTACTGCACACACACAGTAGGAAACAAATGTCAGTTTTAATTAAGAATGTGCTTGGTCAAGCAAAAAAAGATTAATTGCATTAAATTACAACTATGGAGGACGTGTCTTTCTACCCTCAAGTCCTTGTAACACAGAAGATGGGAGATGTACTCAGAAGCCCTTTGGATCAGAGCAGTTGTAGGATTGAGAACTAAACCAGCTACCTTTTTCATAGGACACCATTTGCACCTCTCAGAATGACCAATATAGAAACTACATTTATTCAGATGAGGTGATGTTTGGAAAACATTTTCTCAAATAATTGAAGTCAGCCTGTCACTTCAGGGATGGCAATTCACCATAGTGTTGCCAATGATAAAAATTCAAGCTTTCAAAGACTTGCTAGAATTTTGAAGACCTGTGTCGGCCAACACCATGAGATCTGTGGTTATATTAGTGAATATGATTCTGTTGTTGTGCCATGAAATGTGTAAATATTTGGAAAACTCATGTAACTCGTTGAAGCACTGTTTTCCACATGAACAATGCCTGAAATCACAAAATTATACATGGACAGAGGGCCATGTGGAGGGCAGAGGAGGTCCATAATTGTGATGTAATCTGGGAGGCTCATGGATATCGCCTCAGAGTTCACATTGCAGCTCACCCCTAAATGCCTGCCACCTGTAGCCATCTCTCGAGCACTGAGTCCCAAGACTCTCCACAATCAGTGGAAATAATATGACTTCCTCCTCCCAGCTTATGTGAGGCCTGATTTTCTTCTTGTATTTCAACCAAAGTGACCTGTCCCAACACACTGAATGCAGAGGCACACTGGAGAATTCAGCTGCTTCAGCCAGAATGGAAAGATATTGATAAATTTGTAAAATAGTATAACTTCTTTCTAAAATTTTTATTCTGAAAATGTTTGCATTTTATGAAAAATGTTAACATAGTGGTTATTCTAAATTACTAAAAATTTTAAAATTCTTAGTTTTAATTTCACTGCTGCAATTATCAATGAAAAAGACCCACATAAGAATCTGCTTCACTTAAGAGTCTGATGGTAAAATATCTGCCTGCAATGCAGGAGACCCGGGTTCAATCCCTGGGTGGGGAAGATCCCCTGGAGGAGGGAATGCAACCCACTCTAGTATTCTTGCCTGGAAAATTCCATGGACAAAGGAGCCTGGCAGGCTACAGCCCATGGGGTCTCAGAGAGTTGGACACGAATGAGCGAGTAACACTTTCACTTTCAAGAACTCTTTGAGGTCCTCAGTGAATTTTAAGAGGACGAAGGGGTTCTGATACAGAAAGTGTGAGATGGCAGTTAGTTGGAACCACTGTTATCAGCACATTGAACAGCTCAGTGCAAATATAAAAGGCAGTTTTAATTTTCCTTCAGTCCCTGTACCAAACTTTGTTACATTGAGACTAGCTTTTCTATCTCTTAAGCAAAATTTCTTTCAAAGTCTATAACTCCCAAGACCTTTTCAGGTATTAAAGGACCAGTTTAAGGCTCCCATGTCATATCGGATTTATACCTCACCTTCTTCCTTCCCTAGGGCCAGCCAGGGGTAGCCAAGCTGATGGGGTGGGGTAGGCAGTATGTCGTTTCATCCCCTCACCCCTCTATGCACACACAAACACAACTCCTCACCCTCTCCCCTCCACCCCTTACCCTCATCTGTCTCTCTCTCTCTCTCTCTGTCTCCCCTTGGAGAAGGCCTGGTTTACTCTTGGGAGATCAAGTTTGGGAGGTTTTTACTCCCAAAAAGAGGTGGTGGGGGGGGGATGGGACACTATTTTTTGCTTAATTGTCCACATTGTTGCTGCTTTTCAGACTGACACACTTCCTGGCATGTGTATCTCTTTGTGTTAAGGACACAGAAGTTACATCTCTCCTGGGGCACAGTTGGTGTGATGACAGCCTTTGCTGTGCAGTTGGCTGGGGTACCAGCAAGGCAGCTCAAGCTACTACCTTCAAAGGGGGCCCTTTACGCACCCAGGGAATCCAAATGTCATTGCAGACCAAGCGGGAGTGCCCCCACCACTCTAGATTTATTCTGCCATCTCTTCTCATTGCTCTCCATCCTCTGGTTAGATCGACACAAAGGCTAAACCAACTAGTTGGCCGCCTGAGCTGGAGAGTATCTTTTCAGTATCTTTTGTTGTCTGTATTTCATTCTCCGTGAGGGATTCTCTTAGAGGATTGCTTCGCTAGGCTGAAGACTCCTTATTCCTAGTTTTCTCTTTTCCTGCCTTGATAAGATGAATTTTCTTTGTCTTCTTTGCATAGAATTACATACACACACATACTCTCTACATGCACACACAGGGAAGGGACAGATGGGGCAGTAGCCATGGTCGATGGTTATAGTTCAACCACCTCTACAGCTCTCGACAGATACATTTCTAGTTGTTGGATATTATCTTAGATGGGACTTAACTGGCTTCCCAGGTAGCTTCCAACAGCTAGTGGTAAAAACATACCTGCCATTGCAGGAGACATAAGAGATGGGGAGAAGGCCGTGGCAACTCAATTCCAGTATTCTTGCCTGGAGAATCTCATAGACGGAGAAGCCTGTCAGCTACAGTCCATAAGATTGCAAAGAGTTGGACCTGACTGAAGTGACTTAGCACGCACGTGGACTTAGCACTTTTTCTTCAGCTATGGGCGCTAGACATCAGTTTGGAGGCAAGAAGGAAAAAAAATCACACCATCCTTTTAAACTGTGATCTTAGAATGTTACTGGCTAGCTGGGATTTCAAGATTCATAGATCCCTTTATCATGAATAATAATGATAACTTTTGAGCTTCTGTTTTATGAGGGGTATTGGACTAGGAGCGAAGGATATATAGTAGGAACTCTAGGGACATTGCCCTTAGTTTATGCATTTCATTATCTCATGGGGACAGGTGCAAGCCAATAGAGAAATTGTCAGCGAATCTGAAATCTGGTAAGGGTGATGATCAAAAAAAGGGGGGGATATCAGGACAGATAGTGGGGGGTGCTAATTTGAGTGGGTGGGACCCTCGGGCTGTGTTTTTGTATAAGTGACATTTGAGCTGAGACCCAAAGCTGTGTGGGGGCACCCGCATAGCTCAGCAGCATAGCAGGCAGAGTGAATGCCCTGATGGAGGAGGAGGCCCGGAGGGTGAGGAACTAGCATAAAGTCCCTGTGATTGGCACTTGCTGGAGGCACAGCTCCAGCTGGAATCAGGTAGGGGCTGGGCCATGCAGGAGCCCAGCTACTTTGAATTTCAAGGTGCACTGGCAGCCTACCCTTAATCTCAAGTGCAGTGTCAAAGCATAGACAGATCTGAGTAAGGAAGTGACAACTAATTTATGATTGCTGGGTGTTTCTACTGTGAGTGAAGTCTGGATTCTAACACTCGTTTTCCATATAGTCACGTTGGAATGTATTGCACTCTCTTTACCAGATCCTAGCTCATCTCAAAACTATGCGTTTCCTCATCAACTTCAACAGAACTTGGGGTTGTGGGCAAAGGGTCTTTAAATTCCCATAGGGAGATGAGAGCCAACCATGATGGCTAGTTTGGTGTGGTCTCCGAAGTAATTCTGGCGGCGACTGTCCTTTTCCAAGAACCCTTCCATCTAGCAGTTAATTTTCTGTGTGAGGAGTTTGTCCTTTCTTCTCCCGAAAGACAGGACTTTCTTTTTTGGGAACAGGGCATCCAGAGTGATGCTTGCTTTACATGGGTCCTTTTTTCACATGGGGACAAATGTGCCCATTTACATTTTTCATCACAGACCACATTCTGCCAGGAAATCCCATGGGTCTTGTGCTCTCTCCATTTGCTACTTGCTGTGGTCAGATTTAACATCTGCCTTTTCTGCGTTCACCCGGGCTTTCTTAACCCTGTGGCCACTACCTTCATTCAAGTCCATTTATTCTTTTACTTTGTTTTTGAAGACATGTTGGGATAGGGGATGGCATTTAATCAGAAACATGTGTTTTCTGCTTGCACCAAGGTGGTAATTTTGCTTCGACGTTTTATCTTCAGGCATTAACTGTATCTTATGTGTGTGTGATGTGATATTGTCAAGGAGAAACTAGTGTGTCCTCTCCTTGGAATGTTAGTGGAGGGTCTGAGGGAAAATCAGGACATACTCTATCATTTTGGGGGTATCTTCTATTTTCTAGAGACACTGTGAAGCTTTTTTAATGGTTACTTTAATTTTCACAGTACCCCTATGTCATAGGTTTTAGGGCTTCCCAGGTAGCTCAGTGGTAACTAATCCACCTGCGATGCAGGAAACACAGGTTCGATCCCTGGACTGGGAAGATCCCCTAGAGAAGGAAATGGCAAGCCACTCCAGTATTCTTTCCTGGGGAAATCCCATGGACAGAGGAGCCTGGTGGGCTGCAATCCGTGGGGTCACAAAGAGCTGGACACAACGTTGCCACTACACAACAAGAATAGGCACTCTAGGTACTATTGTTATGCTCTTCTACAGGCTGGACTTCCAGGATCAGTGCTGCAGCAGGTTTGAGGTCTGGTGAGGGCCTGCTTCCTGGACCATAAACATCCCTCATTTTGTTCTGTGTCCTCCCCTGTGGACTGGGGAAGGAGGGGGAGGGACCCTCTGGGATCTCTCTTTTTAGAGCACTAACCTCTTTCAGGGGATCGCTGCTCTCCTGACCTGATCACCCCCTATAGACCCACCTCCTGGTAACATCACATTAGGGGAGTAAGTGGCAGCATATGAAACATGAAGACTTTCTTTTACAGCTGTAATGACAGTGCTTGCATGTTAACATGTAAACTCCAAGTAAGCCTAGAACATAATTATTGCTACTTGTATCCTGAGACCTGTCCCAGTTCCATGACCTTACATTACCCCATCTGCCATTCGCGATACCATCTTCCATCTCTCTGATGAACATTTAGCAGTTCCTGGCTTTTCAATTATTATTGAAATAACAGATCTTTTTTTAATGGCAAATCTGATCATTTCACTATGAGGGGAAGAATGAACGAGGTATGTACAAATATTGGATGGTTTATATACTTCTGGAGTGAATAATTCAAGTTCAGTTTTTGTTGAATCACTAACACATTCCAAAGACACTTTAATGCCCTGGCTACTCCCTCTAGAATATTGTTCTGGGAACTAAAGGAATCCGATCTGCCGAGAAAGTTCTGGGAAGTAGTTTCAAATAGAAGCACTACATAGTCAACCAAAATCAAGTTTGTTGCTTTTTATAATTTATCTTAAACCTAAAAACTGTTTTTTTGGTATTTACAACCACTTTATCCTATGTCCCTTATAAGAATTTTTGTAGCAATGTTGCCAGCATCCTGGCCTAAATTGCAGGCAAAGTAGCAAGGGCTCCCCTCTCCCCATTCTGGCTGTGTCCCAGGAATAGTTACAGGCTCAAAGTTCTGTTGTGCTTGTAAGTACAAGCATACTCATAAACTCATGTCACAGAGAACAACAGTCTGAAGACAAACATAAGAGTCTCTCCTTCAACCATCAAAAAGTTAATTCAAATTAAATGAACTATTCAGGTAGAAACACTGACCAAAATGGATCTCCCTAGCCAAATGAACCTAATTACTCATGAAAGTTCAAATATAAAGGTACCTAGAATCTCCTCCTAGAAGCAAAAAGTGATTTTTTCCCCTCACTTTTCTAATAATACTACACAAGGGAACCGGATGCTACTTTATTAGATGCCAGAATTAATTTACATTAAATTACTGACCCAGTCTTGTAATTCTTACAAGAAGTTCTTCGAAGTTCTGGGTAAGAATCGCAAGCTATTAAAAAAAATACATTACTGAGCTTGTAAGAAAGAAAGGAAAATCACTTGTTTTAGAAATGAGGTGAAAACGGAATGCTCTACAGGTAACTGGCTATTGAGCTTCAGTTGTGTCTGTGATGAGGGGAATGGCCAGAGGTGGGGTAGGGGGCCACTGTCTTTACTTTCTGGCTGCAGGAGATATTGAGAAACAGAAAATGGTTACTCTGTTAGTGAATGGGAAGGGAAGGAAAATTCTGAGTCACTTTCTAGGGGGAGGGTGAGGAATCTGATCTGTCTCTTCTTGGGATTAGGTAGGAACAGAAGAAAGTCTACTTTAAGAATTATAACCATGAGTTGGTCCATGGCTTGGGGTTTGAGTTTTTTACCTACAAAATCCAAGCGCCCTGGGCTGTGAAATTAAGCAGAGGGGCTGGTGATGGTTCTATGTCACTTATCGGAAGCAAATAAAAAATATTTCTGTAAAGGCCCTGGGATTTCTTTGGAAGGAATGATGCTAAAGCTGAAACTCCAGTACTTTGGCCACCTCATGCGAAGAGTTGACTCATTGGAAAAGACTCTGATGCTGGGAGGGGTTGGGGGCAAGAGGAAAAGGGGATGACAGAGGATGAGATGGCTGGATGGCATCACTGACTCGATGGACGTGAGTCTCAGTAAATTCTGGGAGTTGGTGATGGACAGGGAGGCCTGGTGTGCTGCGATTCATGGGGTCGCAAAGAGTCGGACACAACTGAGCGACTGATCTGATCTGATCTGATACCTTTTACCTAGGACTCCTTCATATAACACCCAATTGAAGACTTCTAACAACCCTCAATTACAGAGCGTTTGAGAATATAGTTTATCTTCAGCGTCTAATCACCAGACACCACCAACAGCAAGATTAAAACCTAAGCACTCTATATAATCAATGTTGTATAGCCTATAAAATAAGGATATTTAAAGTGATATTAGTCACAAAAGAAGGCCTTGATCATAATAACTGGTGGTAGGAAAAGAGAACAGAAAGATCTGTCAAATTCTTTGAACTATAGAAATAAAAGTATAGTCATTAAAAAAGAAAAAAATCACCCCAAAAACTCTGTATCTAGGTTCATCAGAGATTAGACAAGGCTTAAAAGAGTAAAAGGGAAGTTAGATCTCAGGAAAACTCCCAGGATGCAGAGAGAGAATGAAATTAAGACATACCTACTTGGTTCTTCTTTGATTATAGGATCCAAAAAGCTTTGTATAACAATAAAGGGCTAAGAAGTTTGGTCTTACTAAATATCGAGAGTGTAGATCAAAAGTACAAACACCAAATAAGAAATGGTAACAAGAGAAAAACTATGGAGTAAATTTACAGACTTCTAAGAGACTATTTTGTTTGAGTAGCTCCAGATAGCTCTTTTTAAAGCCAGACAAAAATGGGTAACTTTCTAGGGAATAGTATTTTCTGCACCTGCTAGGACACATAGAAACAACAAATTGGAGGAATTGCTATTAACAAAGCAGAGGAAGTAAAATATCAAAATACCAGAGTCAGCTGGTTTCTCAGGGGAACACCATCAAATATTTAAGAAAGATATCACTCCACTGGTATTTAGATGTTTCCAGTACTCTTGCCTGGAAAATCCCATGGACGGAGGACCCTGGCAGGCTTCAGTCCATGGGGTCGCTAAGAGTCGGACATGACTGAGCGACTTCACTTTCACTTTTCACTTTCATGCATTGGAGAAGGAAATGGCAACCCACTCCAGTGTTCTTGCCTGCAGAATCCCAGCGACGGGGAAGCCTGATGGGCTGCCATCTGTGGGGTCGAACAGAGTCGGACACGACTGAAGTGACTTAGCAGCAGCAGCGGCAGCAGAACACATAAAGGGAGAAAGCTTCCATAGTTTCAAAATAATCAAAGTGTAGCGTTGATATCAAAGACCCAGTAGGGACCAAAAGAAGTAGCAGTATTAGTTATGCATATTGATGCAGAAATTCTAAATAAAGTATTGGTCAATGGAATTCTCCACTGATTAAAGACCAATATGTTATAACACATGAAGTTCATGGTGGGAATACAGGGATGGGTTGGTACTTGGAAACCTCTAAAGAGAACTCATATTAATTGGTCAGATAGGAAAAACAGTATGTATGTACTATAACACATTTTGTGGATTTGAGCATTCATTCTCTAAAAATACTCTTAATAAATTTAGAGCGTGTAGATACTGATTTCACAAGATAGTGTCTATGGCGCTGTGAAGCCAGTTTATCACCTTAAAAGCAAGAATAAAACAAGCATTCAACTCTCATCAGTTTTATAACATTTTTTGTTTTTTTCTGGAGGTGTCAGCCAAGAAAATTAGCCCTGAGAGGGAGACGAGGTCTGTGAGACACGGGAGGACGCGCAGCTGGCACCGCTGCCTCTGCTCTTTCTTGTTTTCTTAGTTTTAAATTCACAACGTCTCTTCCGCATCCTTTTTTTTTCTCTTGAGCTAAAGTTTTTTTTTTTTTTCCTTTTGGAGAAAGAGTAAATTATTAGTTTTAAAAGAGGGTCTCAGCCATTAGAATACTTTCATTTAAAGAAATGTTTACACAATATCATGTGTAATTCTTGGCTGTCATTGTGACCAGTGGATCTTCTTTTAATACCGAATTCCCTCCTCTCTGTGTTTTAAATAAAGGAGGGAGATGGGGCGTGTGTGCACACATGTGCGTGCATGTAGTATCTGTATGCAAACACGTGCGACTTTTGGATGAGTACTGTGATTGAACACAGCAGAGATTCAAACTACCGTGTGGTTCTTTTCAGTGCTTTTTAATACTCATAATAGAAGACAAGGAAAGGATTTTACAGCTTTGATTTATTTACTATCAATCAGATAACCTCGGCTGTGTTTGGCAGTTTACCTCCACACGTCATTGAGACGTCATTTAAAACAAATGATTGCATCGAGACTAGTCAGGCTTTATTTACTGAAGCTTATTTAAGGCAGTTTCTACTGAACATGTGCCAAAATCAGAATATTGGCACCAGATTTCCTTACAAACATTGAACATTTATTTTCAAGATGTGAATGTATATAAAGGTACTTAGAACTTTCCTATAAGACCTGGTTACCTCTAGAAATGATTTTTATTTTAAATGACTTCTCTTCTGTTTAGAAATATAATTATAGAAAACAAGCCCTTATGAAAACTATTTAATGGAGCATAAATATATATATGTTTTGAATTATCCTTTTTTCTTAATAGTGTGTTGTAAACATTTTAACACATGCCATTCCTTATTAGGATTTTTTTTGAATAATTGCATATATTTTTAACATATGAAATTAATGTAACCAGAGTTTCCTCTTCTGTCCAGTTTTTTTTAACCTCTAGCTTCTTTCTATCTTCAGTTTCTTCCATTTTTGCTCTCTTATTCTAAAAGGGAGAAAAACGAAGTACACTTTTATTATGTAGTTGAATCTGCAAAGGGAAATGTTTAATTAAAATAAATGAGATTTTTCAGATTTGGTAATCCATTGTATTTAGTAAGGGATGCTATTTGTCTTATTGCTAAAGGACATCTTGGATTATTTATCTGTCTTTTGGATTCCAGAATGTTACCCCTCAGGGGAACTTGCCAAACTATATATCAGCGTGAACTTTTCTGGGGCATTACAGAGTGAATAATATAAAGTGATGCCATGTTATCTAATATAAAAGCCACTGGTCCCATAGGAATGTTTAAATGAAAATAAAAAATTCAGTTCCTCAGATCCACTAGCCGTGCTCAGTCCAGGAACCCCATGGCCAGTGACTCAGCTACTGGCAAGCAGGGCAGGTCCAGCCTCAGAATGTTTCTTTGTGAACCTTGGGGCCACGTCTGTACATTTTACCTGTTTGTATATTAGAGTTTTTTACATCAGTTTGGTTTTAAAGTTTTGTTCCTAGTATACTGGGCTTCCCTCGTGGCTCAGTGGTAAAGAATCCGCCTGCAATGGAGGAGATGTCGCTTTGATCCCTGGCTCAGGAAGATCCCCTGGAGAAGAAAATGGCAACCCACTCCAGAATTCTTATTTGGGAAATCCCATGGACAGAGAAGCCTGGCGGGCTTCAGTCCATGGAGTTGCAAAGAGTGACCACGACTGAGCTACTGAATAACAGCCGTTTTAAATACTAGTAAAAAAACAGAATTTCAATATGTTTGGAAACAGTGAACAGTTCAAAATTATTTAGAGTAATTTTTACTTTGCTAACCAACTTAATTTTTAAAATTATGTTTTGAAGTAGCACACGTGTGAACAAAGGGTTTCCAGGAAATTCTAGGAGAACATTTAAAATATTGCTAGTATAGTACAGAGTCCAGGAATGGGCAAGGAGGGATGGACTCTTACACCCCTGGGTGAGGATCTAGAGAGGATGATGTAGGAAGAGGAAGCTGTTTTTAAAAGACACTCAGAAGAAGCAAATTAAATGGAGAGATAAAGCACTTATTTGGGGCATGTAATTTTAGGTTATAATTATAGTAGTTTGATAAATTTAGAAAAATGAGCAACCAGAAGAAAGGAAAAACCAAGGGGGAGGGGTGGACGGGAACTGTCAGTCATCCTGTTGTCACTGGCAACAGCCATTGTGATTTGTCACCTCTCTGTCCAGCCTCCTTTCTGTCACATTCACTCAGCTGTGAATGAGGTCAGTGGAGAATGTAGATGAGATGTTAGTCTGAGACAGACTAGTGGAGTGATTAAGTGCTCTGATGCTGAGCCAGATGGCTGAGTTTTAAATCCCAGCTCCTCCATTTACTATTTGTGGGACCACAGCCAGTCATTTAACTGTGTATCTGCTTATCTGTAAGACGATGCTGTCTACCTTTCAGTGTTCTTGTGAGGGTCACGGAATTAAAATCTACTAAACTCATTGAAGCCGTATTATTAAGAATACTAATGACTAGTCTGAGGTAGTACAGGCATATGGTGAAAGCCTGATTTGGATAAGCTTTGGGGTTTATTGTTGCAGGAAGGCAGGACGCTTAAACAAGTAACTGCAATACAGTTAGATGAGTTTTGTGAGCAAGGAAGTTTAGTATTCTATGACAGTATCTGTTCAAGTGACCTAATTATTGATAATTATTTAAGCAAAATGAGTTTAACTTTTAGGATGGTTGGTTTTTATTTTAGAGTATACTTTAATAGTTTCTTCAAATCAACTATTACTTGTTTCATAGCTTGTATTCTCTAAAGTTTATTTTCATAATATGATAAAAGTTGCAAGCTTCCAAGATGTTAAATAAGAAGATTACCTTGATCATTCTGGTAATATCATAAGTGTCAAAACTCTTTCCCTGATGCTCTGCATTGCAGTTGCCAACAAGGTAAGAGAATCCTCTCTTAGCAATAGCATCTGGCTAATCAAAATAAAATCTGTCTTCCAGACTTTTTACGAGAGTTTGCTTAGTTTCAAGCATAATTAAGAGAGTATTTTACTTGATACCTATTAAAAACAGGAAATCATGAGATACAACCGTTTTTCATATATAAGTGGGGGAGCAGTCATCTCAAATGTAAATACAAAGAGGCTAACGTATATTTTCAAGCATAAAATATAAAGGCACCCATTTAAGAGCTGAAATAGATTACACTTAGGTGCCGAGAGTTATACGTTTGTCAAAGCACCTTTCGTTTCGTAACTATCTTTCTACTTGTATTTTTAAATTTATTTTTTATTAACTATCATTCTAGATTTTTTTTTTTTAAGGAACTCAGTTGGCTTATAATGCATTAAAATATATTCTTTTGTGTTCCTGGGGTAATGGTGATGGGAAGTGAAGAATAAAATTATCCTGATTAAGAGAATTTTACTGGTTTTCCAAAATGAAAAACTGAAGCTGAATAGTTATGAGAGATGTCTCTAGTTATGAGAAATCCCTTTGTTTTGTAGAAGTTTGAATGGGTGCGGGGGGGTAAAAAAAAAAAAGGAGTGAAAGAGCATTGTGCTGGGTGAGATGTCTTCCTGGAGGGGTGGCCCTTAGTCTGCATGTCGCCTGGTTCTTCGTTCTGGGCCGTTATTACACCCCAACTGTCAGGATGTGGCTGCCAGTTTCTTGCTTAGCTTTAATCATAATTTATGTTTTTAGCAGGAATATAACCTACGACCACTGCTCGAAGTATTGAAGCAATTATGTTTTAGAAATTAAAGATTTTATAAAACTAATGGTTATTTGGGGGAACAAAGATTTCATTTTCGCATGAGTTCTGTGTCACGATAATCCCACCCCCCGCCCCCAGTTTGACTTCATGTTACAAACATGGAAGTGTCTTACTAGATGAACTATGCACACCTATTGTCATCTGTGGGTTTATAGAAACATGTTTGTCTAGAATGTTCAGTAGACCAGTTTCTATTGAAATGATCAGAATGTGTAAATGTCTCAGGTGGTTCGCTAGCAGGTGAACTTATATTCGTTTGCCTTTCTTCCAGATTCATGAGAAACTTCACTACTACGAGAAGCAGAACCCTGTGCCCATCCTTCAGGGCGCGGCAGCCTTGGCCGATGATGTAAGTGTGCCTTCCCAGCTCAGGGGGACTCGTCCTCCGTGACCCCCGGGGGCAGGACTCATCCTAGTGCAGACAGATGCGTGTGCTCTGGGACTGCAAACTGAAAGGCCTGAGTTTACCACTGAGTTTACACTGACCCTACGCTGATTTTCCTTCACTTTCCTATCTTAAAGATTTTGCATGGAGATGCCCTCTAGTCCTGCCTTGGTAACTACAGAATAGAAATTTTAGGCTGTGCCTCTGTGGGGAGAGATGCTATCAGCTGTCAGTGTCTGAGAAAGTCCCAGGCAAGAGAAATGCTTTGGAGAAATAGAGACAAATGAGATGGCTCTATCGCTGACAGTCCTGAAAACGACAGATGCTAGCATAGGAATGAGGCGGATGAAATACATAAAAAGACAGGGTTGTTTTTAAAATGGATTATAAAGCATGGTAATGATTTATGGATGTGAGACCTTTCCAAATTACCTTCATAACCAAAAAATAAATTTGAGCTGCAGTTGGCATTGATGGAGTAGTTAATTTCCTGTAGCTATAATTTTATTTTAAATGTGGGACAGGGAACTAACTTGCTGTTTCTTACTGTTAACTTTCGGACTCAGATGAATTGAGCACAGACCTGGATAAACTGGAGGGGGACACTTAAGCTGGACAAGAAGCACATGTGGTGTGGAAGCTGGTTTTAGTGACATCCTTCAGCCTGCTGTTTTTTAATATTTTATTTTATTGTTTATTTTTTTCTAATTTTATTTTATTTTTAAACTTTACATAATTGTATTAGTTTTGCCAAACATCAAAATGAATCTGCCATGTTTTTTAATATTTTAAACTACTATGATAAAACTATAGTTCAGTTTAGTAAGAGATTAGAGCTATAAGTATAATAATTATAAAAACAAAAACTAACCATCTTCAGAGGTTGATTTTTCTTTGTTAGTAGAAAATAAAGCTTGTATGGTGAATCTATTTGTATATTTTCTGTTTAGTTCCCATTTTTTTCTTCCATTTGTAGCTACAGAGATTACAAATTATAAGGATGTTGCAATATACATGTTTTGTGAAGAAACTTACCTCTGAGTTGCAGAACCTAAACACTTGAAACTTGGGAAAACCTTGAAAACCAGTTTTAAAACATTTACTGTTGAGAGTTTGGGAAAATATTTATTTATAAAACAATGTAATTGAGGCCCAATCATGTTACAACATATTGTACATTTTTTAAATTAGAGATTTTTTTGCAAATATAATCTTAGCATTTTGTAATTCATCTCAGAAGTGTTTAAATGTTTAAAAGTGCAAAAAGCCCTTTGTGTCTTTTTGTAAATTAAAAATTTTGTAAAATTGTTACCTTGAAAAAGGAAAAGTACCTTTTGAAATATATTCAGTGAATGTATCAATTTTATCTGGTCTTATTTTCTGTGTATAATTTATTATTACACCCCTCATTTAGAGAAAAGTCCTTTCCCGAGATAACAATTATTTTTAACTTGCTAGAAACTATAGGGACAAATGGAAATTTGATGCAGTGTTTTGAGAAGGGTTTTTAAATGAAAATATATGTACATATTTTGCATTCTGTGCTGCATTTTTCATATTTTGAATGTTTTTTTTTTCCTACTTGAATCTTGCTTTTCTTCTTATGAAAATGTTATGATCCTTCTTAGAGCCTAAGATTGCATAGAGATTTTGATAAAAAGCCCCTCTTTATGAAGAATACCAGGTAGGGTCCAAGCTCTGCTCCTTTCTCTAGCTGGAAGCGACCAATGGGAATTTATAATCCTGGTCAGAGAACAGTCAGGATCTGTGGGACCAGCATAGTTGTCAAGCTATTATAAGTCATTTTATGATTAACCTATTTTATATGTAACAGACTGTGTAGGTAAACATAATAAAAGTTTCACATCATTTGCTCTTTTAGGGGCATTCTCGTTCTTTTTACCCCAGCTCTAAACAGCAAGCTACTGTGGGTTTTTGGAAACCCTGTAGATTTCACCACCTCATTCAGAAGTTCTTTTTTCTGTTTTTTTTTTCTTTTTTTCTTTTTTTCTTTTTACGGTGTCAACGCTTGATCCAGTCCTTTTTACAAGTGGTCCTTTGTCTGCATGCAAAAGACCATTTTGCAGATGAAGTGCTGGGGTTTGCCCTCATTGCAATAAATCAGAAAGGGATCTGGCTGATACGATTTCTTGAGTTGTACTCAGCCGAGAGCTGGGTCTGAAAGCAGGGCTACTAAGAGCCTCAAAAGAAGAGCAGTGATTGATAGTCTGTTTTCTTTCTTGCTGACTTGAGCTTAATCGCTGGAAAGTAGCAAGATAGCTTCTCAGTTGTCACAGGTGGAGCACACCCTGTTCTCACTAACTGTTCTTCATGTCAATGTGATCTCCCGTGCAGCTGGCGGAGGAGCTTCAGAACAAGCCATTAAACAGTGAGATCAGAGAGCTGTTGAAGCTACTGTCAAAACCCAATGTGAAGGTGAGGACGTGTGACACCCGTAATAAATATCTCCAAAAAGGGCCACTTTCTGGGAGTTGAGATGAATTTTGTTTCAACCATCAATTTTCAAGTAAATGTGTTTTCAAATAGTGCACAGTATTTTAGTCACTTTAATCCTGTTAAGGAAGAAGAGTTGAGTTTTTGATGATGATGTTGTGACAATCTATAAAATACTTAAATTGGGAGGCTCATGATTTAAGTTGGAAAACAGAATGGAGCTTCAAGGTCATTTTTCTTTTAAATGAAGTTTAGAGTACAGGATACAGAACCTATTAAGTGATTTTGTGTAGGTTTGTTTTACTTGGCTAGTTAATGGTGTGCCAGTGTGTTTGACAACAATATCTATTTCTCTATGGGACCTTGTCAGCATTTCTCTTCCTCCTCCAGTTTCCTCTCCATTTCCTGCCCCCTCCTCTATCAATTTGTGTTTTAATGCACCCTGCTATTTTATAGAGCAATGCAGTTTTCCAGTAAAATATTGGTAGATCCATCTTGATTCTCCCCACCATTTTTTGTACAAGTTTATCACTTAGTTTTCCTCCAGCTGTGATTGGTCAACATAACCTATACATTTTGGATTTGATAACTAATCTACTTGTGTGTGAAATATTGTTCAGGAGTCAGAATAACATATAGATAGGTAATTATGTCATTAAAGTGATCAGGTATCTCATATTTCTGTTAAGCATTTATAGACTGTTGAATGAAAATGTCCACCTAAATGCAAAAAGTGATGATTTCTACCTTTTTTGAAAAATCTCCTTTGCAGTGGTACTATATATAGTCTTAAGCTGATATTCAGAAAAAGAAAGTATTAAATAAAACATAAAGTGAGAACATGTATGGCCTATGATTTCTCAACCATATAAGCAAATATAAAGCATATGAATGTATATCTGAAAAAAGGGTAAATGAACTATGATTAGTGATGTGAGATGAATTGGCTGGTGCAGAGAAGGTTTGTCGCATTTAGTTCTAGAAGAAGAAAGATCCTATTACTGTAAAATGGTTGCCTGATATTGAAGAAAGAGTACACAGAAAGTGAAGAGCTTAGGGGAGATTCATGAATGCTCTGGAAAGTTCTTCACTGGGCCCTTCCATGTTCTGCACGTGGAAAGCTGACAATCAGAACATAGGGAGAGTAACATTGAGGTGCTTGGTAAGCTCCTTTTTGAGAGTATTATCTTGGTTTGAATTTTAGAAACTAAAGAGGAATGTTTCTGACCCCCAGCAAACAAAATGTGTTTTTCGTATTCCATTCAAGAGTGTTTGAAATGGAAAAGCTAGTAATTAGGAGGGTATACTGGATGGAAACTGGTGTTTGGCTGGAGAGAGCAGTGTTGGATCTCAGTTGGTTATGAGGTAATAGAAGATGTGTGTGTATCAGTGTCTGCCCCAGGTTCCTAGATAGTTTCCTGAGTGATGAGAGCACTGGGAGCGTCTGTTGTACGTACATATGTCTCTGACCCAGTCCTTGGCCCAGGTCCCCTGGAAACCTTGTAACTTTCCAAGTGATAAGGGCAATAGGAGCATCTCTTGTTCTAATGCGGTAACTCTGGGTAGGCTCCTATCTGGAGGTTGGTCACCAGCAAGACCACACCAGGATTAGAAGCTTAGAATTTTCAGCCTTACTCTCTCACCAATTATGTTTTAGAAATTAAAGGTTTTATAAAGTTGATGGTTATTTGGGGGGAACAAAGCTTTCATCTTCATATGAGTTTTAAGTAATGATCCCACTCCCCAGTTTGACTTCATGTTACAAACATGGAAGCATCATAATAGATGAATTGATTATGCCTACATGAGAAAGTCCCACAAAGTCCCCAAAGTATAATGTCTAGAGAACTTTCAGGCTCAGGACACATCCATGTACCAGGAAGGGGATGCACCCAATGCCATGGGGCAGAAACTCCTACCCTCCCCTGTGTAACTCTTCATCTGGCAGTTCATCTATGTCTTTTTATCATAGCCTTTAATAAACTGGTAAATGTAAGTGCTTCCCTGAATCCTGTGACCTGCTGGAGCAAGTTGTTCAAACCCATGGAGGGGGTTATTGGAACCTCTGATCTACAGTGGGTTGACCAGAAGCACAGGTGGCAACCTGCAGTGGTGACCTGGTGCTCTCTCCTGGAAGATGAACTCAGAACTGCGTTGAATTGCAGGACACTCGGTTGGCCTCATAGAAAACGCGAGGTGTTGAGAAAACCCCCCACACATTTGGTAATGAGAGTTTTGTTTTGTGTGAGCAGAAAGGGAGGCACACAGGAGGAAAGGAAACAAACTCCAGAAGGAAGAGAAATGTGGGTTTTCTTCCCTTTACGATGGCATCATGCAACACCATTGGATGAAGCTTTATAATTGAGTGCTTAAACTTTGTTATGGCAAAAATACCTCAGATGAATGATTTTGTCTATTTTCACATTTATATAACAGAGTGGCTAAGGAATGGGTGAGAAGTCAGCATGAAAGGTGTGTATTCACCTTTCATGTAGGAAAATGATATGTAGAAAACGGGTAATGTTGCAGACTCATGACAGTACAGTTGACAGTGACAATTTCTAGTTCACTAGTCTTGAGGAGAAAATATTTTTCTTTGCAGTTTGCCCTAATGTTTAACATTACTTTCCTCGAAATCATTTCTACTAACCACCGTCACGCTAAATCTCTCTTTTGAAGGTAATTACTTTAAGAGGTATAGTTTCCAAATAAGTTTTAAGCTATTTCAAAACATAATCAGATACTTTTTGTCTTGGGAACAAGTGAAAATATTTGCTTTTTTTCATTTTTCTGAGAGCAAAGCAAGGCGCAGTAGAATATAACATATATACATGAACAGTGAGTGCAAGTTGCTCAGTTGGGTCCGACTGTTTGCCATCCCAGGGACTGTAGCCCACCAGGCTTCTCTGTCCATGGAGTTCTTTAGGTAAGAAGACAGGAGTAGGTTGCCATTTCCTTCTCTAATTAGGGGAGATAGGGGAACTAATTATTTACTTTTTGAAGATTGCTCTTCCAGTTAAAATATTTAATTCACAATATTGAAAGGAGACCTGAAGTGTACCTCCAAAGTAATAATGATTTTTTAAAAACACGCATATATGTATACAACCAAGTATACAGCCCATGATAAAATGATAATGTGATTTCTATAGATCTGCCAACTCAGTTTTGAAAAGCGTTAAAACTTTCTTCAGTAATTTGTAAATGTCAGCACAGTTGGATCTTTGTCCATTTATTCTTACATAAATTCAGCGCCTATTCTGTGCAGTCCCCATAGATACACCTTGAGGAAGATACATGAGCACATATGAAGAATAGTGAAGGCGATAGGAGAAATAGTGGGTAAAAAGAGGGAACACCCAGAAATAGTGTGGAGCACATAGGAATGGAGACAGGGTTGAAGAATACTTTGCAGACAGAGGATGTAGTCCATATAAGGTGACAGCCGGAGATTGAGTCTGAGGTGACCAGAAGAGGCAGGCATCAGTCAGGAGTGGGAGGCGAAGAAAGAAGGGTTTCAGTACAGTGACTAGTATGTGAAGTCCCACAAAGAAAATAATTTGTCAAGTTCGAGGATGTAAAGCAGACTTCGAACTGTGGCTGATCAATAGCTTGTAAAAAAGGAAAGGGCAGGAGCTGGATAGTAGTGCCTGTGAGTCAGGGCTGGACATCCTGGTTTGCCCAGGACAGTCTTGTTTTTGCCAGACTGGTTCCCGTGTTATTAACAACCTCCCTTTTAATTTTACTTGTTTCCTTATTTAGATGATATATTCTATGGACTTTCTAATTATGGGCTTATTCAAAAGTTTGAATTTCATTCTAGGAGCAGTGGAAAGTCATCAGAGGGGTTTGAATAAGTGACGCCATCAGTCTTGAGTGTAATATGCACAGCAGTTCTCTGGGGTGGAGGGGTGGTGGCAGGATGAGAGGAATGGGTCCCGAATGGAGGAAGGCAAGGTGGGAGCCTGTAGAAATGATTAGGGTGATATGTGATTGTGGTCCTTACAAAGAATGTGAAGGATGGAGGCAAGGGAGTGGGAGATAGGTGGAATTGGATGTAGCTTCAATACGAGGTGTTGGGACAGCTGCTTAATTATTTGGGAAAAATAAGAAAGAGGCCTACTAAAATGAAATCCAAATATATTAAAGATGGAAGTGTAACAATTGAACCATAATCATGGGATAGAAAAAGAGCATTTGCAGCTTCAGGGACATTTGGACACACACAAACACATGAAAAGTTTTTAAAAAATTCATACATAAGGTTGGAAGGAATAACATCTTTATAAATGATTTATGATATTGCCTTTAATAAGATATGCTAGTTTATTTGTTGTTCAGTTGCTAAGTCGTGTCCAACTCTTTGCGACCCCATGGACTGCAGCATGCCAGGCTCCTCTGTCCTCCATTGGCTCCCAGAGTTTGCTCAGATTGGTGTCCATTGATTTGGTGATGTTATGTAACCATCTCATCCTCTGCTGCTCCCTTCTCCTTTTGCCTTCAGTCTCTCCCAGCATTAAAGTGTTTTTCTAATGAGTTGGCGCTTTGCGTCAGGAGGCCAAAGTACTGGAGCTTCAGCAACAGTCTTTCCAATAGTTTACTACTTTGGCTTTAGTTTCACCTTTAACATAGTGACTTGATAAAACTTTAAGAAATAAACAGAAAGCAATTTTGGGTAATACATAATTGTGTTTTGAATTTAAATTAGAAAATAGAAGTCTCTATCCGTTGCTTTCCTAGTGAAGACCATTCATATGCTTAATGACTTTTTATTTCTTCTGTAAATCATGTATTCATATACTTTTAGTGATAGTTCATCTTGACTGCATTACCTTTCATTCTTTTTTGTATATAAAAATATTGCATATACATTTCCCACCATTGTAAATAGGGTAATAGTATGAACTACTTCCTGTATTGGATTACACTTAGTCTTTGAATTAATCAGTTGCCATATACAAAAAACTAATAATTGTTATTCAATAGTGTCTACAAAATCCAGCCTTATTGTCCAAATCTTAAAGTCCAGGAAAAGTAAAGTATAAAGGACGCCACATGGTGAGAAAATGTCTGTCACAAAAGGCCATATAGATGTAACACACTCTAAAGCATGCTGCAGTGGGGGAGGGCAAGGACCCAGGTAGGGGCACTGAAGGAGGGAGCCTGATTTCTACAGAGACTTTGTTTCCAGAGAAAGCAGAATCATCAGTAAATAAAAGCACTTCCTAGGCATCACGTTGCCACGTTAAAGGCAAATCAGCCTCTTTGAGTTGTCATTCAGTGGCTCTTTTTTGATAAAAGTGAGGTGACATCATCTCTAGAACATGGTTTTATAATTTAGGAAGTCAGGGAAAATTTGGTAGATTTTTAAAAAGGCAATAAAATAAAAAGATTTGTTGTAATTTTTAGCTTTCCAAAACATTCACTTACCAGAAATTACTCATTGCCTGGGCATGCAGAATGGATGAGACTTCATTAAAGCATACTGAAGGGAAAAGTTAAGCTTCCTTCTGGAGGAATAAATCAAGGTTACTCATCCTTATGAGTTAGACACTTAATTCTAAGGACCTGACAGATACTTAGAACATAGAATTGACTCCAGGGGGTCCAAGGCAGCAAGAGCTCAGGAGCCTGATGAGTTACAAAGCCCAGTGTTCCATTTCCTGCAGATTCTTCTAAGCAACAGGTAAACCCATCAGTTGTGATTGGTGGCTATGGCATATGGAAACACAATTTCATTTAGGTATTGCCTTTTGAAAGGAAAATCTGTATAGTGAAGAATAAATTGGTTAAAACAGAAGAGTGGAAAACAAAGTTACTTTTACTTGTCCAAAATAAAAATGTTGGTAACCAAAACTACTTATGCAGCAAAGCTGTTAAAAATTATGAACTTGGTATCTGTAAATCTTGAAAGTTTTTTATTTTTGGAATCCAGATATGAAAATACAGCACTAAGGAGGAAAAATACATAGCTGGTGTTTTATCATTGCCTTTGAACCATCATGAAAGTGTTAGTTGCTCATCATGTCTGACTCTTTGTGACCCATGGACTGTAGCCCGGCAGGCTCCTCTGTCCATGGAATTCTCCAGACAAGAATACTGGAATGGGTAGCCATTCCCTTCTCCAGGGGATTTTCCCGACACAAGGATTGAGCCTGGGTCTCCTGCATTGCCAGCAGATTCTTTACTGTCTGAGCCATCACAGAAGCCCCAGCCATCATATCCACTTTAAAATATGTTCATTCGCATTCACTATTATTTTTACTATGTGCAAGATAGTCACCATAGATACACAGATAGTGAACAATTCTAGTGCTCTTATTAGATCTGTGTTCCCATCTGAGATTATTCCTCCTGTCTGAAAGATTTCTTATAACATTTTTGGTAATGCAAGTCTGCTGGTGATGAATTCCTTCAGCTTCTGTGTATCTTTAAGAAGTTCACAATATTCCTTGCTTTGAAAAGGTGTTTTTGCTAGGTATAGAATTTTAGGTTGACAGTAGTTTTCTTTGAGTATTTTTAAAGATGTTGCTCCATTGTCCTGTGGCTCACACTGTTTCTGGTGGGAAGTGAGGAGACATTTTTATCTTTCTTCTTTTGTATGTAATGTGCTTTTTTTCTTTGATTTTAAGATTTCCTTTTTTACTAGTTTTATGCAATTTGATGTTATTTCTTTTCTGTTTATTGTGCTTTGAAACATTTGGGCTTTTTTATTTCCATCAAATTTGGAGTATTTTCTGTCATATTTCTTCAAACTTTTTAAAGAACCTCTCCTGTCTTTGGAGATGCCAATTAGGTGCATGTAATAGACCACTGAAGTCCCACAGCTCAATAATCCTGTGCTCATAATTTTTCATTATATTTTCTTTATGTTTCATTTTACATAGTTTTTTGCTTTGCCTACAAGTGTTCATCTCATTCAGTGTACATTTTTTCATTCATTCACTGTACCTTTTAATCTATAGAAGCTTGATTTGAATATTTTTTGTATATCCCAAGTCTCATGTTCAGCCCTTCTAGCTTTTTGAACATTTAGAGTGCAATTATAACTGTTAATTTTCTTTTCTGTGATCTGTCTGTAATTAGAAGATTTCTGTATAATTTTAACATCTGTGTAATTTTTCAGGGTTTAATTAATAGCTTTATATTTTTCATCATTGTGTAGTTTCTGCTTTCTTTACATGCCTGGTAATTTTTGACTGACAGTCATTGTGAGTTTTACTTCCTTTGATGCTGGATATTTTTGTATATTTATAGATAATATTCTTGAGTTCGCATCATGTAGTTAAGTAACCTGGAAACATTTTGATCCTTCAGAGGCTTGCTTTTAAGCTGTGTTAGGTAAGATCTTAGCAGTGTGTAATCTCAGGCTAATTATTTCCCACTATGAAGACAGTACCCTTCTACTAATTCTCCTCAATGCCCAGCGAATTGTGAGAATTTTCCTTTTAACTTGTGGGAACCGGAGCTATCCCTGCCCTGTGCAAGC
Source organism: Bison bison bison (assembly GCF_000754665.1). Lineage (NCBI taxonomy): Eukaryota > Metazoa > Chordata > Mammalia > Artiodactyla > Bovidae > Bison > Bison bison. The sequence goes on from NW_011495023.1 coordinate 18,919,570, forward strand.
TTCAGGGATCGTTTCTTCTCATGCAGGGTTTCTCAGCCTCGGAACGGTTTAAGTTTGAGGACTAGTTAATTATCTGGGGCGGGGTGGGGATTGTTCAGCGTGGTATCGGTTGCCTGGGAGCATCTCTGGCCTCTGAGCACTAGATGGCAGGGTGTGCGTGTGCGCTCAGTTGTGTCTGACTCCGCGACCCGGTGGACTGTAGCCCACCAGACTCCTCTGTCCATGGGATTTTCCAAGCAAGAATACTGAAGTGGGTTGCGGTTTCTTCCTCCAAGGGATCTTCCTGACCCAGGGATAAAACCTACATCTCTTGCATCTACTGCATTGGCAGGCAGATTCTTTACCACTGAGCCACCTGGGAAGCCAGATGGCAGTGGCATCCTTTGAATCATGACAAACCAAAGATGTCCCCAGACAGCCCTCTGTTCCCGACCACTCTTCTAGTCCTTTCTGGGAGCTGTCCATACACAAGCCTTGGCTAAGGACTCAAGAAACTCTGTGTCTGTGTCGCTCACTCTCCTCTCATCCCTTCGCTGAGAACTTTAACCCCTTGACCTCCTTAGATTCCCAGCTCTCTTGTCTCCACTAAGGAAGACTGCTGCATTCCACCTGGGTTCCTTCTCTTCCAACACAGCCGAGAACCTTGCTCTAGACAGTAAGCTGGGCAGTCTTAGGGCCCACAGTTATTTCCTGTCTCTCAGTGGTCACTGTCCTTCTCTTATTTCATGTCCAGTGTCTTAAAAAACCATTGCTTCATTATCTTTTTCTGAAAATTTTCTCTAATAGGTACCTGGTAACTTCAGCTTCGTTTCCATCCTCATTCTTGAACAGTACTTTTGCTAGATACACAATTCTGAGCTGACTATTATTTTTTAATGTGTTTTTATCTTCTAGTTATATTGCTGCTGATCACTCAGTTCTCATTTTTTTTTTTTCCTTTCTCATGATCTGTGTTTTTCTCTCTGATATTTTTAAGAACTACTTTCTGTTTCTGGCATTCTGTGTTTTCACTATGATGTATGTAAGCATGGGTTAATTTTTATTTTTCCTGCTTCCTGAATCTTCAGATTGTGTTTCTCATCAACTGTCAGAAATCTGCAGCTATTATCTCTTCAGATATTTTATCATCTTGATGCTGTTCATTCTATCCCTTTGAAAATTTTGTTGGGTACCACAAACCGTAAAGGAAAAAGTATTATTGGGCTCATTAATTTGGATCCTTTTTTTAAAATCAAAAAACACTAATAAGAAAGTGAAAGGACAAGTTACCAAACGGGAGAATGAGAGAATGTATTTATGGCACAAAGCCTTGGATCCAGCATATTATAAAGGACTCTTACAAAGAGTCAGATATGACTGAGCGCCTGATCTGATCTGATGTGATCTTACAAATCAAGAAGCGAAAGATAGATGGAATGGAAAAATGTGCAAGGATCTTGAACAGGCATTTCATAAAAGATGTTATGAGAAAGATGAACTTTACCATTAGAAGATACCACTGTATACTCAGAATGGTCAGATTTAAACTAATACTGTAAACTGTTGGATCCTGAGACACAGCTAGAACTCACATAGCTGCTGGTGGGAGTGTAGCTGGAGCAACCTGTTTGTCTCATCTGCCTGTGTTGAATGACCCAGACATTATACCCTTAAATACACTTAACCCAAATTAGCTTGTCTATGCATCAACAGATATGTGCATAATAGAATTGCTTTAACAGCCAAAAGTGAAAACAACCTCAGTGTCCCTCAGAGGCATAATGGGTAAAGAAACTGTGAAATATATACATGTTGGAGTGCTGCACAATGAAAACAGAATGGCTACCAGTAACAGCATGGATGAATCTCACTTATTAGCAGGAAAAAGAAACATCTGCTTATGATTCCATTTATGCAGTATTTAAGTAGAGGTCATGGTGACTAGGAAGGAGCATACTAAAGGGGCCCCTGGAGTTCTGTTAATGTTGTGTTTCTTGCTTGGGTGATATTTACAGGGACATAGACATTTTTGAAGATTCACATTACAGTACGTACGCTTATGAATTATTATAGTCAATAAGAAAGCTTATAGTCAATAAAGAAACCATTTCTTTGCCTTCTTAAGAGCTTCTGTTTCAGCAGATAGCAAATATATACATAATAACATAAATGTGGTTAAAAGTTATGAGCATGTATTAAAGCAAAGAAGATGGTGCTATGAGATCAAGTAACCTGGGGGTCTGCTTTTACATCAGATGTTTTAGTCACTCCTCTAGAGAAAGAGGCCAGTTGTGTAAGCTGAGTGAGGAGGACAGTGGAGGTAAGATAAGGTTGGAGACAAATACAAGACTAGAACGTGCTTCAGAGTTTGAGTTTGCTTTTCATCCCATGCTCTTCATTCATGGACTGTATAGTCCATGGGGTCACAAAGAGTCAGACACGACTGAGCGACTTTCATTCATTCATTCTTCATCCCCAAACCGGTGTAGATTTACAGGAGTTATTAGTAGACCAGTTACATGATTTACTCTTTTAAGTTTCAAAACAATCACTCTGGCTACACTGTGAGTCATGGATTTGAAAATGAGCCAAAGGTGAATGCAGCTGGACCAGTTGGGGCTCCAGGTAAAAATGCCCCAGGTAAAAAATGATGGCATCAATGATCTAGACCAAGGATATGCCAGCTTTTTATGTAAAAACCGTGTGTGGCTTCTATTCAGTTTCACCATTGTAACATGACAGCCAACATAAACAGACCATACATCAATGAATGAGTGTGGCTGTGTTCCAGCAAAGCTTCATTTACAACATAGGTGGCATAGTCGGCCAACTTCTGCCCTGGACTAGAGAGAAGATAACAAGTGTTAGCATACGTATTAGAAGCAGATTTAACAGGATGTGGGCTGGATGTTGGGAGTGTAGCTGAGAGGAGCGGTTTCAAGGATTTCTAAGCTTCTGGCTGGAAGAACGGATGTATCATACTGATTGGGTGATTGGGGAACAAATCAGGTAAAAGTCTAGACCCAGTCACCCCACATATACTGATGTGTCACGTTTTTCTCACCTTTGGTCTCTAGTGACAACGCACTTGTTTTGAGAACTTTTACTACCATAACAGTCATGACTAGAAATACTTTTTTTTAAAAAATACACATTAGTCGTCTATTACACCAAACATTAAAAAGTGAGAATACCACAGAAGAATGAAGACTCATCAGTTGTATTATCAGTACTTTCGTGTTTTCTGCTAATAGAAGGAAAGGAAAAAAAAAATACATGCGTGGTTTCCCCAGTCTCCTGCTGGCCCATTGATCATGTATTTATAGCCTCATTTTCTCCCTCCCTTCAAAAGTAACTCCCCCCACCCCCCGACACACACCCCCTCCCCAGCTGCCACCTTTCTAGGATGAACCAGAGAATACACAGCTTAGAAGGTGCTGTATGCTGATTCTTGGTGTCCGTTAGTGACCATGGAGGGCTGCCTCTGCTGTTCTGCACCCCCCTTGCCCAATTTGTAAGGGATTTCTTTCCAAGTAGTTGCATTATTATCTTTGCTGTGCCACAATTAGAACATCGATTTCATTTTCCTCATAGTTGGGTGTGTTTGGGGTTTTATATTAAACACTTTTCACCTTTGACTTTGATAGGCTTTGCTCTCTGTGCATGACACTGTGGCTCAGAAGAATTATGATCCTGTGTTGCCTCCTATGCCTGATGACATTGACAATGAGGAAGACTCGGTGAAAATCATCCGCCTGGTCAAAAATAGAGAACCACTGGTGAGTTTTGGTCCATCTTTTATGCTCAGCTATGAGTGGATACCATGATAAAGACCAGTGTGATGGGTGCATATCATTTATTCCCCTCTTTAAAATATGCTTCCTCTGTGTCTTCAAACTCAAAAATAAACAGAGCATTCACATCTAAAGGAGATGATGGATAAAAATTAAAACAGAGCCAAAGAAAATGGCATTCTTTTGATTATAAATAGCAATCATTTTTAAAATGTTACTGGTTGGCATTTATAAAAGATGACGTGACATGCACCAACTGCAGCTGATTAGAGATTAAAAAGTGCAACTGAAAATAATTGCTTATGGCTTTTCTAGAAAGCAGATTGATTTTAAAGTGATGAGAAATTAACCAGGAATCTGATAGTTCAAAATGTAGATGTAGCTATTTGTTTTAGCACCGGGATTTAGGCAGCTCTGTGTCATGTCCAGGGCCTGTGGTAGTGGGACAGTGCCTCCCACACACCCCCAGTGGTGTCGAGTCCTATCTTCAGAGCCTTACAAGGCAAAAGGAACTTTTTGTAATTAAAGATCTTGATGTGGGGACCGTCTTGGATTATCAGGTGGGACCAAGGTAATCATAATGGTTCTTATTAAAGTGAAAGAGGGAGACAGAAGGGTTAGAGTTACAAAAAGAGATGTGATGATGAAGCAAGGGCTGGAGTGATGAGACCAGGAGCCAAGGGGTGCTTTTGTACAGTGTCACATGGAATGTGCCCTTGTTTTATTGGGTTTTGATTTTATTTTCGTGCCAAGTACATTGCACTAAGAATACTTCAAGGAAGTGTGCTCATAAGGGTTTGGAAAGCAATATGGAAATAGAAAATATTCAGGAATGTAGGGATCAAAAGAAGATTGAGTTAAGTGCTATTAATAGTATCCTGTAGAAAGTGAGACACCATTTCTCAGGTCCATGTTTTCCCTCCAAGGATCAGGAGAATCAGCAGATAGCTAGCATTTCTATTCCAGGGTCCTATCTATATTGATGCATAAATATATTTCAGGGCCTTTAACAAGTCCTTTAAGTGTCGAGTACTTTCTGTTCTCTGCACATTCTGGAAGTGGTCCCTCCAGCTGTGACTTTAAAAACCACTTGTGTGCCGGTGACTCCCAGGTCACATTTCTCTTTCTTCTAATCTTTTAAGTTTGTATGTCCATCATTCTGCCCAGTATCTCCATTTGGATGTCTGGTAGACATCTCAGTCTTCACGTGTCCAAAAGTCAGCCGATCTTTGTCCCCGAATCTGTTCCACCCTGTGGTTCCCCAGTGGACAGTCTCATCTTTCCAGTTACTCAGCCAAAAGCCATAGCATCTGATGTCCCACAGATACTGTGTCTCAAGGGACCCAGCTGCAAGTGTTCCCACAGCCTTAGATGCCCTGAAATCTATTCACCACTCGATGTAGGCACCTGATAGGCACATTCAGAGAGGGAAGAACTGATAATCTGCATCTGCAAAAGTAGTATATTTACAACCTTATGAATACAGGGTTATAGAAGGATTCAGAAGATTATTAGTTTTGAATGATAAGGTTAGAAACAGCAAGTCTGTTCAGTTTGCCTTAGATAAGTTCTGATTTTGCTACATACTAGTTGTCTGATCTTAGACAAGTCATAACCATTTGTCATGCAATTTCTCATCTATAAAAGATAGATAAATAGTCTTAAACTCTGGGAGATGGAGGACAAAGAAGCCTGGCATGCTGCAGCCTATGGGGTCGCAGAGTCGTACACGACTTAGCAACTGAACAACAATAAACAATTTTCGATTACTAGACCTTTCTGATCATTAGGCATACTTTAGTCAGTTGGAGACACATTCTTAAAGTAAAAGTTGATCTAACTACACTAATTAGTTGTAGTAAGAATATTACATTTCTAGTCATCTTGGCTACAAGCTACCTGCAGAAAATACCAGGAATTGGACAGTCTAAGGTTTATAACCATGGAGAGGCACTCATTCAAGTCTTCAGCCTTGAGGGCATGTGTAGGTGATTAAAATGCCACAAAATCATCCTAGCATGGATTATTTAATTTTTTGTTGTTATTAGGTATGTATTTGATAGCTATCACATATAAAATAAAATATCATATATAAAATGCATATGAAAACAAAACTAGGAATCCTTTTGTAATATCTATTTTGTAATGCTATAAATAAATGTGTTCACTGTCAAACTTCTTTTTGGGGGGTGAACTTTGCTCCCACCTAATGTGCGTCTCTCTAGCTGTGTAACGTGACATAGATGGTTTGTCTAAACCACTGCCAGTTTCTTGGAAGAAAGTCATGAAGAGGCATTCAAAGTAACCATTTCTGCTTGCTATGCTGACAAAAAGTGTTCAGTTGATTTGCTTCTAAACACCCATAAATGAAGAATTTCTGGATTCTTTTTGAAATTATTTCCTAATCTCCTGCCAGAATGTTAGCTCCATTTGTGCTAAGTATAATCCTAGTACATAAAAACTAGGAGTATCAGATCTTTTTTTTTTTCTTTCCATTTTGTTTATTATCATCACTGAGTTTGTTTACTGTAATACTGTAGTAGAAGGGTTGCTGAACTAAAGGTCAGGTGGTCTGGGTTTTAGTTTTCTAGTTTATTTTCTATTCGCTTCACCTTCTCTATGTATATGACCTTATAGGGCTTGGGATAAAGATAAAGTGAAATGAGGAAATACTGTCAAAAAACAAATAGTATTCAAATGTAAGGTTCATAATGGAAAGAAGATACTTGTATACTCCATAGTATTGAAGGGAATAAAGATTCAAAAATTTTTGGACTGTGCTGAAAACCTTAGATGATATATGCTGTAGAAGACTGTGTGTTTAGTGATGAGTATTTGTGAGGTGCCTGACATGATATCTGTTCCTTCTGCCTCCTTTTAATTTTTTTGTAGCTGTTTTTACATTTTCCAGATAAGGTCCTTATTTCTGCCCTCTTTCTTACCACCCGGTATGTGCATTTACCCACAAATTTTATTTTATTTTTTCTTTAAAGGGAGCCACTATTAAAAAGGATGAGCAGACTGGGGCCATCGTGGTGGCCAGGATCATGAGAGGGGGCGCTGCAGACAGAAGCGGTGAGAGTGTACACGTGTTTGGCGGGTGTGGACGAGTCATGTGGGCTTTGTGTGTCACATTTCCGGTATATAACTGAAAGGATAGCAGGATTTAGACAGTACAACAAAACAGTAATAAGGTATTTTTCTCTATGTTCAAATGTGGTTATTGTTCAATTGCTAAGTCGTGTCTTGATTATTTGAGACCGCGTGGACTATAGCACCCAGGCTTCCCTGTCCATCACCAACTCCTGGAGCTTGTTCAAACTGATGTCCATTGAGTCAGTGATGCCATCCAGCTATCTCATCCTCTGTTGCCCCCTTCTCCTCTTGCCTTCAATCTTTCCCAGCGCCAGGGTCTCTTCCAGTGAGTCATCTCTTCGCATCAGGTGGCCAAAGTATTGGAACTTCAGCTTCAGCATCGGTCCTTCTAATGAATATTCAGGGTTGATTTCCTTTAGGATTAACTAGCTTGACCTCCTTGTTGTCCAGGGGACTCTCAAGAGTCTTCTCCAGCGTCATAGTTCAAATGAACCTATTTAAATAAATGATAAATCTCATTTTGCTTTATGGTCTTCGCTTATATGGGCTTCCAAGGTTATAAGACTCATTTCAATGTTTCTGATTTCAAAAGTACTACTGAAGCATGCAGCCTTTAAAAATACTGTTTTGAAGATGAAAGTAATGTGCATTTTTAGAAAA
>NW_011495023.1:18927198-18945391 GCF_000754665.1 Bison bison bison
TTTTAGAAAAAGACTGAGATGCTGCTGCTGTTCCTTTGGCAGTGTTGTGAGGTTGTGGTCTTGGAGTCGTTCTCCAGGGGCTCAGCCTCTGAAACCTGAGAGGCATGAGGTATGTTGCCCTCACAGGCACTGGGGGACCACACGGCGTGTTCAGTGTGGACACAGTCACAAACCATGGTTTCTTTTGTAGGTAATACTGCTGGTTTTCTGAATTTGCTTTCTCTCAGGTCTTATTCATGTTGGCGATGAACTTAGGGAAGTGAATGGGATACCGGTCGAGGATAAAAGGCCTGAGGAAATAATCCAGATCTTGGTAAGCTGAAAATTTATTTTAAAATTGCGATGAAAATGAAATTGAATCGCTGTGTTTCAGACCTGGTAATGAACACAGGATTTGGATTCGGCAATCCAGGATTTGGATCCTGACTCTATTAATTTAATCCCTGTATGTCCTTAGAAAATACCTTCATCTTTTTATTGCTTCCCTGTATTCATCTACAAAATTAGAATAAGAAGTGGTAAATCTCTCACTGGAGGGTTCGAAGATTCAACGAGCTCCTGTAGGTCAGGAGTTTGACAGGGCCCATTCCAAATTAGGTCTTTAATACACATTGCCAGTGATACATTTATCTCTGGGGCCTATATCTTCCAGGTATATAAAGTAGTGAAACTAACTTAGATATCTTAAGTCTAAAATGGAATGAAACTACTATAGGCCTTGGCAATATAAATTCTCAAATTCATTTGTTTATTTATAAGGACTAAAGAGAGATTGTCCCTGTTATGTATAAAAACATATTATTAACCTGTCAAGAGTCTTGGTATCTCAAAACAGATCTCAGTGTATATGAAAATTTAGTAAATGATTAAGATAACATTTTAAATTAGTGTGAAAGCAGTGAGATTGTTTCATAAATGGTATTGGATTAATTGATTATTCAGTTAGAAAAATAGTCCTTATTGTACAACTCACACAAAACTAAATTCCCCCAAATTCAGTTTTTAAAAAAATCATTGTGCTCTGTCATGTCTGACTCTCATGACATGTCTGCTCTGTCACGTCTGACTCTTTGTGACCCCATGTACTATAGCCCACCAGCTCCTCTGTCCATGGAATTTTTCAGGCAAGAATACTGGAGCACATTGCCATCTACTCCCGGGGAATCTTCCCAACCCAAGGATTGAACCTGCATCTCGTGTTTCTTGCATTGGCAGGCAGATTCTTTAGTACTTTTTTTTTTTTTTAACTACTGTGCCACCTGAGAAGCCCCCATACTACACTTGATCTTAGCCAAAAGGCCAAGAAAGAATTTCTAACCTTGATGTGAAATTCAAATAGATGTAATGACTAGAACTGAAAACTTTTTCTACAGGAAAAGATGGTGTACATAAAATTTAAAAGACAAATGAGGTTATAGGCAAAATATTTTCAATTTATATGATTAAAGGCTCATATTTAATGTATATGAGAGTTCTTAACAATCATTAAGAAAAAAGCAGTTATAGAACAGCAAAGCATATGTACGGACAAAAATGACCAAAAAACATGATGTCTGAAAAATATTGGACTGGTGGTTATTTAAAAGCTTGATAACACCTAGAGTTAGCCAGATTATGTTAAGTCACTTCAGTCATTTCCAACTCTGTGCGACCCCATAGACGGCAGCCCACCAGGCTTCCCCGTCCCTGGGATTTTCCAGGCAAGAACACTGGAGTGGGTTGCCATTTCCTTCTCCAATGCATGAAAGTGAAAAGTGAAAGTGAAGTCGCTCAGTCGTGTCCGACTCTTAGCGACCCCATGGATTGCAGCCTAACAGGCTCCTCCGTCCATGGGATTTTCCAAGCAAGAGTACTGGAGTGGGGTGCCATTGCCTTCTCCGTTTAGCCAGATTATAAGGAAATAATGTTTATATGCTTCTGTTGGTAGGATAAACTAATAGCATCTTTTGAGATGGCTAGCTGAAACTGTCCACTCTAAATTTGTGTACTCTTTAATAAGAAATTCAGCTATTGACTTCCCTGGCAGTTCAGTGATTAAGACTGCACTTCCACTGCAGGGAGCATGGGTTCAATTCATGGTCAGGAAACAAAGATCCCACATGCCATGCAGCATGGTCTCTCACACATACACACACACACAAACACAAAAGCATTTACAAGAAATTCAACTGTTGCAAATTAACCCTAAGGAAATAATTTGGCAAATGTGTATAAACAAGATAGTTTAAAAATGTCTAGAAACTATTAAGGTTGCACTGATTGAATAATTGTTCACCCAAGTGATGGATTATTGTGAAGTGTCCACACTGGCTGATAGACCTTATGATTTAGTAATAACGATAGTGCTGCTGCTGCTGCTGCTGCTGCTGCTAAGTTGCGTCAGTCGTGTCTGACTCTGTGTGACCCCATAGACGGCAGCCCACCAGGCTCCCCCATCCCTGGGATTCTCCAAGCAAGAACACTGGAGTGGGTTGCCATTTCCTTCTCCAATGCATGAAAGTGAAAAAATAAAGTGAAGTCGCTCAGTCATGTCCGACACCTAGTGACCCCATGGACTGTAGCCCACCAGGCTTCTCCGTCCATGGGATTTTCCAGGCAAGAGTACTGGAGTGGGGTGCCGTTGCCTTCTCCGAACAATAGTACTAGTGATTGCTTACACTGATGGAGCCCTTAGTGATACTTGTTTTAAGGGCTTTACATAAATTAAAACACATGCACAAACTAGAAGAATGGGAAGAGATTATTGAGAAGACTTGCTTTCTTTCTACTTTCTTTCAATACTCTTAGTAAGATTAGTGAGTTACTTTTATGATAAGCAATAGCAACAATATTATCATTTTGAAATCACTCCTTTATGAAATTCTGATATTTATGCTGTTAAACTCCCATTTTATGTGAATGTCTATGTTGCACTAGAGTTGCTTCCATATACTGACAAAACTGATTCTATGCTCTAAAAAATGAACTTATTTACAGAACAGAAACAGAGTCACAGATCTAAAAAAACAAATTTATGGTTCCCGGGGGCAATGGGGGAGGGATAAATTGGGAGGTTGAGATTGACATATATACACACTGCTATGTATAAAATAGATAACTATTAAGGGCCTACTGTAGAGCAAAGGGAACTCTACTCAATACTCTGTAATGACCTATATGGGAAAAGAATCTAAAAAGAATAGGTGTATATATACCTGACTCACTTTGCCGTACAGCAGAAACTAACAGTACTGTAAATCACCTATACTCTAGTAAAAATTTTAAAAAGTGAAAAAAGGCTGACTCTATGCAGCTTTTCCCATCTTGACTTTCAGTGACTTTATGCTGATACATTAAAATTGGCCATGATGGGAGTATTCACATCATGGAAATTGACAGACAGTACCAGTCGGGGCCTTTTTAACCAAACAGTTTTCCTGGTTACAGCACTTGCTGATGGCTGAGCCTCCGAGAGGTCCACTCTTCTTCTCTCCCTCGCTTCCTGTCTCCACCTTTTCCTCTTTTCTTCCATCCTTCATTCCTCTTAAATATGTACCAGATATTTAGAACTTTCACAGAGCTTACAGTTTAGTGGGTGTGACAGACATTAGGGCTTCCCTGATGACTCAGAAGGTAAAGAATCCACCTGCAATGCCAGAGACCCAGGTTCAATCCTCTGGAGAAGGGAATGGCAACTCTCTCCAGTATTCTTGCCTCAAGAGTTCCATAGACAGAGGAGCCTGGGGTCGTGAAGAGTTGAACATAACTGAGTAACTAACACTTTCAGTACCTTTCATGTTCACTCGAAACATAATTAGTTTGATCAGTAAAACTTGGAAGCGATTTCTTCAACAGACATTAAGAAATAATTGTATAAGTAATTATATAGATCTGGTTATGACAAACGCTAAAAGAAGGGAAAGAATGGTATAAGAGTGTGTTAAAGGAAGACCTCCTCTTAAAAATTTTTTTTTTCTGAAGTATAGTTGCTTTACAATGTCCTGCCAGTTTCAGATGTACAGCAAAGTGATCCAGTAACACACACAGATTCTTTTGCAGACTCTTTTCTGATATAGATTATTACAGAATACTGAGCAGAGTTCCCTGTGTTAGACAGTAGGTCCTTGTTACCTACTGTCGTGTGAGGTAGTCAGCAAAGAATCGTGGGTATTGTTGCTTGTTTTCATTAAATTAGATGATCTTTTCATCTTTTAATTAATCTACATCATTTGGTACTTTACTTACTAACCAGAATCTATAGAGATGAGTGTTCTTCATTATGTTTCTGATGAACCTTGCAACTGATTGGGTCATGTATCTGTAACCACATTGCTGACAGTTGCAGGTATTTTGTCCCTGAAAATGAGATCCTTGGATGTGAAGGTCTGAGCCTCACACGCAGTCTGTTCTTTGCATTTAATCCTGTCTGTGTAAGGCACTGTGCATAGTGTGTTTCTATTTTGAAGTAACATGGATGGTAATATATTCACCGGCATTTTTAAAGTACACAGGAGGTAAAAGTGGATTTAGTGGTTAATGTTTTTTAACTTATTTGACAAACTTTAGCACTTTCTCACGTTACAGGAATTTCTACAAAAATAGTTTCCTTGGTTTGTTTTATCTAAGAGTAGAAAATCCCAAGCTTGTAAATTTTCAGAATCATTTCATTTTCTACCTATTTTAGTTCCTTTCTCTTTGGTTCCCGAGGTTTTCTTATAACACTTTCTTTCCTCTGATAACAGGCTCAGTCGCAGGGTGCAATAACGTTTAAGATTATACCCAGCATCAAAGAAGAGACACCATCGAAGGAAGGCAAGGTAATCATTCCTTAAAAATCCTTTTTCTTTCCCCCCAGGAGGAACTAATGTTTTTCCATTCAATACATATCTTTTTTGTTTCAGCAAGTTGACCTTAATATTCTGTTTTTTAAATAAATCAGAGTTAGACGAATACTGGCCATTTCACATTTACTCTTTATATTTATTCATCGTAAATGGAACTCTCTTCTAGATGTTTATCAAAGCCCTCTTTGACTATGACCCTAATGAGGATAAAGCAATTCCATGTAAGGAAGCCGGGCTTTCTTTCAAAAAGGGAGATATTCTTCAGATTATGAGCCAAGATGATGCAACGTGGTGGCAAGCAAAGCATGAAGGAGATGCCAACCCCAGAGCAGGACTGATTCCCTCTAAGCATTTCCAGGAAAGGTGAGTTCCTGGCGCAGAATCATGGCCTGTCTGCAGCTGACCTTTTGTTCCCTGCAAAATACCATTTCAGCATAGTTGTGATAAAATAAGCCCTGAAACCTTGCCTTCGAAGCCTCTATCCCTCAGGTTTGGATTTCTGTTTTGTCTAATGAAGTATGAATAATGACCAAAAATAACATGACAGTCTCAGGTCATATTCACTTTTTGTTATGAAGCAAATGGAAAATAGCACATTAATATCTGAAACTGCATTGATGTGAAAGCTAGAAGAAAAAAAAGTGATTTCAGAGTCAGGAGAATTTATAAAAATTTGGAAGTTAGAGGATTTATTTCTTAATTTGAGTAGATTGCATTGTATTCATTTTTTCCTCCAACTTTCCATTTTTTCTTAAGACTTTTAGTATTTTGGTATTATATTAGTCTTGGATCTGTCCTGAAAATTGATAGGCATATTGACCTTCTTTTCCTCAGGAGACTGGCTCTGAGACGACCAGAAATATTAGTCCAGCCCCTGAAAGTTTCCAGTAGGAAATCATGTAAGTTTGTTAATAAGAATGCAGAAAACCTAAACCTTGCTGTTTATTTTTGACTATTATAGCAGGTGTTTGTGGTAGAATAAGAGGCCCTATTACATGTGGTAACTTTTGGATCATCTTTTCATAAGAACCAACAAGTAAGAAATTTGTAATGGGAATGGCAAAGTGAATCTTTTGAAGAAAGGGGTCTTTGGGGTTGTTTATAATAAACCCATGACTCACTCTTTAAGGAAAAAAAAAAGATTGCTACTCTTTTTGTTTTCTGAATTTAGGTATTTTATATTGTAACCTAAAATGCATCTCTTATCTCTGTAAAGCTAAGAGGTTTGGTTTAGATAATTCTTGGTAAAGATTAGAGGGGAAAAAAAATCCATCATTTTCTTGGGCACAAAAGGACTTGTGCCTAAAACAGTTGTTCTTGTTCTGTTTTGTTCCTTGTTTGTTTTGACATCATAGTCAAAACGAAGCTCTGACCTTCACCCTGTCTGTTCAGAGTTATTACCAGACTAGATTAAAAGAAAATAAGAGTAAGAAAAACAAGGATGTAGGATTGCTGGAAGAGATAGTGTGCTTTTTCTTTCAACCTACCCTTCTCTCAGCCTCTCTTGACTTCCCATCTCCCACCTCTTATAAGTCCCCAGCTTATCTTTAAATGTCCCGTTTTATCTTCTTTGTTTCATGGTTCTAGGTATTTTAAGAGTTTTTAAAAAGCCCTTTGTTTTCAGCATAGAAATTGTACATTAAAAGGTGAAATGAGCAAATAAATGGTCCTGGAATTATACACCAACATCTGTTTTTGGTATCGCTGTGCTTTTCACATCTCCTGTTATTTCTGTCAGTTAGTAGGAGCATAGAGCCCAGGAATCACGTTAGAAGGGAGCCAAACTGCAGTCGAGTATAAATCTCACCAGCAGGCTTCAAGCAGAGCACTGATGCAAAAGCCTGCTTGTTCTTGCTCTGTTCAGTCTGGGCAGAAGGAAGAAACCCTTATCGTAGACAGCCAAATGGACTGTGACACTGAGGGCTTCAAGTTTAACCAGAGTGTTGCGTTGTTCAGCGTGATGAATTTTCACTGGGAGCACATCCAGAGGCCCCTACCCGACTTGCTCTCTGAGGGACTTTTGAATTTGAGGGCCTGCACACTTCTTATATATGTGGGACAAAATACGTGTAACCTGAAAATGAAGTAGATGTGATTCTACTCAAATCTGAATGCATACTCAAATTGGCTTGGGTTTTAGACAATGTAGAAATGTACAATTGGTTATAATTATGAATGTTCACTTATGTAAAATTTTTGATAGATGTATTTTTTTTTTTTAAAGAACTGTACAAAGTAGAGAGGTTGTCTTTTTAACAGCTCTCCCCACTGGTTTCAGTGTAAATGTTTGTGAATGTAAGAGGGTGTGTGTGTTTGTCTGTGGGTGTGTGTGTAGAAGCACTAATTATAATGGAGATTTTTTGTCTTTGAATGTACATAATTTCTTTTATATGTTAAAACTCTGGTATCTGAGCCCGAAGACTTGTCGTTATGGAATGTGGAGGTCCTTTCACCTTTTTTTCCTTTTCTTCTTCTCTCTCTTTTTTATAACCTAGATTTTGATTCACTGAGAGATGCATTGTTCTCATATTTAGGTGTTCCTTATTTTTAAATAAAAATAAATCTGGTCAATATTAGCTGGAATAAATCACTAGCATATAGTAATACAGCCTTGTTCAGAGAAGCTTTATATTTCTGTGAAAATTAAATAGAAAGCCAATGTCTTTATTCTCAAAGAATTGAAATTCCATTTGAAATTTCTTTGAATGTTGTCTCATAAACCCCTGAACTGGATTGCACTGGATCTGAACATTTTTTAAAGCATTTAAAGCACTTTGTTTTGTAGCCTGTGTATTTGAAAATGATTTTTTTTTAATGTAACAGAATCTCATAAAAGCCGTCTGACTCAACACTTCCTGGACTTCAACTTTTGGTACTTAGATTGTTGGAGTAGGACATTCATGTTTTCATGCCCTTTGCTGAATTGTAGAATAATACTATGAAGAAAAGCAGAAAGCTAATATAAAGTCTTTTATTTTTATATTTCATTTTATTGAAAAAATCTATATATATTTTATAATCATTCTATTTAATTACATTGAATAACATATAATAGGTTTTAAAGTTTCTGATTTAATATAAAATTTCTAAAAGAAGAATAATCCACCTTGGTATTTATAAATTTATGGAAAAAACTCATGTTTATAAAAATTTTCTTCACAAAATTTCACAAGGGCACTTAAAACCTCGAAAGATAATGGTTAAGGCATGGAATTTAGAAAAATGACTAATCTAAAAATGTCAAATTAGCCAGTTAACTTTTTCACAAAGTGATTGCTTTTGCATTACTAGTGTTTTACTCTTTATTTTAAATGAAGAGTAAACTGTATAACTGAAGTCTGCATGGAGGAAAAGTTTGTGGGTAATGGCCCTGGTCCTATAGGGGTTCAGTTAATGTGAGTGTAGAAGTCAAGAAGGGTTGGAGCATCCCAGGGCTGTGTTATCTCTGCCTTTGTGTTTATGCTAGAACTCTCGTTCCTGGCTCCATGAGACCCAGAATAAAGGAAATCAATTTTATTCTGAATAAAATTAGAAGACTTCCTCAGGCTTTACAACTGCCATCCTTATATGCAAAATTCTGAGTGTATGTGGTATTCAACCTTGATGCTTAATTATAGTTCCTCTCCTTAAGAATCCACGTATATCTAATACATATCCAGAAAAATGGGCTCCTCAAACAAAATAATTTGCTTCTTACACATTCTTTAAAACTAAAACATGAACTCTTAAAACTAAAACATTCCTGAATCTTAGAAGTTTGACGTAGCAATTCATCTCCTCCTCTTCCACTTCCTCCTCCTCCTCTTATCCAACAAAGAAATTTTTTTTAACTTTTTATTCTATATTGGAGTGTAGCTGATTAACAATGTTGTGATAGTTTCAGGTGGACAGCAAAGGGATTCAGCCATCCATATACTACATGTATCCATTCTCCCCAAACTCCCCTCCCATCCAGGCTGCCACGTAACATTGAGCAGAGTTCCCTGTGCTGTACAGTAGGTCTTTCCAACAAAGAAGTTTATATGCAGTTTTGTCTGCTTGCCTTCCCTGCTTCATCTAATGCTGGGCTGTCACATAATGAATGTTAATAATACAGACAGAAGAACAGAGCTGGAAGACTGACACGTGTTCTTTGCTGTGATGAGGGTTTAGATAGTCACCAGAAGGACACACTTATTGAGTGACTTCACTTTCACTTTTCACTTTCATGCATTGGAGAAGGAAATGGCAACCCGCTCCAGTGTTCTTGCCTGGAGAATCCCAGGGACGGCGGAGCCTGGTGGGCTGCCATCTGTGGGGTCGCATAGAGTCGGACACGACTGAAGCGACTTAGCAGCAGCAGCAGCAGAAGGACACAGGGTGTTTGGGGCTGAGTACGAGCACATTTTATGTTTCAAGTGGTACGTAGGGATAGATATCCTGACAGACAACTTGGCAGCTTGCGATACTTGTGTCAATATAATTTAAAGGAACTATGTTTCTTCTGTCAAAACTGATTTTTATAGTTCAGTTGCGTATGTAATGCCATATGATGTCACCTAACTTCTAAAAAGAAATACGAATTTCTTTGATTACTTGAAATATTATTTGTTCCCTTTCTATTGAAACGTAAGTATATAAGTTAGGAATTAGCTTCTTAGTAGCATAAACTTTAACTTCAATTCGATGTAATTTATATTTAAATCGAGTCTGTGTGGGATTCAGAAAAGGCTCTTATTCATGGAGTCTATTTTACTGCAGAATGTTCAAGTATTTTTATTTACAGTGCTTATTTACCTGTTTTTAGTTATCAAAGTATAAATACCTGAATATTTCTAATAATGATTGAATATTAATGAAAATATTTCCTTTTACAAAATAGCTTTAATAGAATTCCAGTTATAAAAAATAATTGTACAACTTACTGACTTTTTAAAAATTAGAAGGTAGAGACAAAATATTTTAGAATTTGTTTTAACCAATTTTGATTGTTATCATGTGGGTAAAAAAGAAAACATTTAACTGCAGTCAAAGGGTGTCCATTTAAATAGAGTGTCACCAGGTTCATTCAAAGACAAATATTTTGTGAACTGAAGATCACAGTCTTCTAGCAATACAGTTTAAACATTGAGGAAAAGAGTGAATTCATTCACATGGTACCAGTGTTCTGGAAGGCCAAACGATATATATGTATATATCATTACTCTACAGGTTGTTGTAACAGTACTTTCCAAGCTGAGTAAGCCCCTTCTTCCTGGCATCTTAGATAATGTTTATTTACTGTTTTCATACATACATTTAATTCAAAAGTTAACAAATAGAGTATGTTCTTAAATTTGTGTGTCTAATACTTTGTCACACATTTTCTGAATATTGGTGGGATTGTGTGTAAGAGAAACATATGAGGTTTTAAAAATATGAGAAATACTTTTTTGCCCCGACACCTTTTGGGAGATATCAAAGATCAATTTGTGTAGAAAGAGGTGTAGATGAATTAAGTTGTAAATTGCACATCTGGTCATGAGATGGTTGAGGTGAAGACCTTTCTTGTTGTTGCTTAGTTTTCATCTCAATAGACTGTGATCTCCTCACACACATAATTGCATTGGAGAAGGAAATGGCAACCCACTCCAGTGTTCTTGCCTGGAGAATCCCAGGGACGGGGGCGCCTGGTGGGCTGCCGTCTATGGGGTCACACAGAGTCGGACACGACTGAAGTGACTTAGCAATACACACATAAAGATAAGACTGTCAGGGTGTATGTGTTTAGCTTTTCCATGTGAGAGATTCTCAACCGTACTGTCTTCTGCCTTTTGTCCTGGGACCCTGGTTCATACAGGTAAGAGAGTTGACCAGTGGTTAGAGGTCTGCTCTGTGGTCATGGATCACTGCAGCCTGTAGGGGAGTACAGTGAGGGGTGTGTGGTCTGAGAAAGCAGTTTCTAGAGTGGGGCCTAACTCTGCCCCAGAGAATATCCCACCAATACAGACAGTTTCTCCTTGTCAGGAGCATCTGATGGGTCCCACTCTGGTAACCTCTAGCAACAAGTCCATCCTGCCGGGGATGCAGTGCTTTTCCTCCCTCTGAGGACACTGCTCTCTCTCATTGTGACCTTGGTCTGTCTCTCCTCTCTGCTTTTTATAATTGTTGCATTCTGCATGTCGGTGCTCAGTGATGTAGAGCGGACTCTTGCTGCAGCTGGGAGAGGAGAAGGCCCTTCCCTGGCTCCCCTGGCAGGCATACACCTACGAGGCTGAGGATTCTGGGCGGGCAGCAGGCTGGAGTAGTGGAGGGTGGAGGGAGGTAGTCGGGAAACTTGACAGAAATCTGTTATTTCCAGGGACTCTTCCCTTAACTTAGGTTTCCTAGTTTGAAGCTCCAGGTATTAAAAAGTGACTTTTGGGGTGATTGCATGGTAATTCAAAACTCAGACTCTGGAACTGGACTGCATGGGTCCATGTCCCATGTGCCACTTATGAGTGCCTTATCCCTCTCTACCTCTGATTTCCCATCTGTAAAATGGGGATAATACTTCCAGCTTCATAGGGTTGTTGGAGAATTATGTAACATTATCCATTTGATGTGCGTTCAGCAGTGCCTAACTGAAGCAAGAGTCCTGCAGCTTACCCCAGCTCTCTTCTGAGATCCACCTTTTATATATTTTTCCTCTTTGCTTTTTCTACTGGGTTCTATTAAGCATGATACTTGCTATTGGATATTTATGTGTATGTTTTGTCATGCTAAAAATACCATCTCTTCCTACTTTAGAATTGCAAGGAGGAAATGTTCTTTTGAGAATTTATGCAGCATATTTAGGACCTCTTATTAGAATATGAAATGTACATATGCTGCATATATTTTAAGTTACAGATTTTATTTTTATGTGGAGGACTTGGTGTTTTAATTTGTGTGTGTGTGTGAGAGAGACATGGCTTTTTATCATCTGATTTATGTAATGTGGAGTCTTTAATCAAGAGTGCAATATTCAGTCTATCTTATTGTGTATTATCACAAAAGTACACTCTGTTTGACAATCTATTATGCTTTACAGCAGAATTGTCTGAGATCACAGGTTGGTCAATCTTTAACATGACTTGTTTTTATTTCTACTTAGATGTTGGGCTTGGCTATCCTGTGTCACATCCCTTCATTGTTTGTTTTCTAATCATTTGTTTTAGATGCACGTGGCATTTCAGAGCTCCTAAGAAATGAGGATAAATAAATTCACAACTTGAGTGACTCATACTATAAACCTGAATAGTAATAATTAGCTTGTCATCTTGGCAAATGACTCTCCCAATAAAGCTAACGCAGTTTGAAGACCCATGGGTATTTGAAAAGTAAAAATAAGATGTTGTGCACACTTTCTCCTAAGTGTTTTCTTTGGCTTCTGTGCTGTCCTGTGAAGAGAGAAGCCAGCAGAGAGCTATTCTGATTGGTCCTGTTCACTCAGTAAGGTCAGGTAGCAAAACATCTCCTGCCTTGACTTGTGGTTACAATGTTCTTCTGTTAAATATCCAGTTCTCTCTCCTTCATTAACTGAAGAGGAGTCTCCTAGGTCAAACCTAACTCATAATGCCTTCTTGTTAGTAACTTAAGAATTATTTCAGATTACTTCTTAAAATACTTTTCATCATGTAATATAGACAGAATAAAAATAAAGGGTTCTGTCTGACTCATTTCATATGTATAATAAGTTGACGACAGTTGTCAGGATATTGTTACATTTACAGGATATATAGACACTTTAAGGGCAAAATTTGTTGCTTTGAAAATGTTTACTTTTTTTTACTATTTTCATCATGAAATATCCTTAGTTCTAAATAGTTTAGAAATAGAACTGTACCATGAAAATTAATATAATCCCCTTATAGAAGGTATTTTTAAGAAATGCTGATGGTTTTTTCTGGTTATTTTCCCTTTTGGGTATTTAATAAACTATATGAAGACTTTTGTGTTTTCACTGCTTACGTGTATACATTATTTTTAGACCATAACTACAGTATAGTCTAAAATGTAGTTTTTCAGATTCTATTCTATTCTATTTTATTCATTGACTAATTATTTTGAAATATTTAAAATACATTTGTTTTTTCCCTTTGGCTTTTCTAAGACGAGGAGACAGTTGAGAGTGGTAGGTGGATTTTTTTTTTTTTTTTTGGTCCCTTGGGTGCAGTATCTATCTTCCTACTTTAATTGTATTTTCTGCACATTTAATCATTTCCTCCTTTTCTTTTCTTGTGCTTCTCAGAGGAAATTAAAGGTACATGTATACAAGTTTCCCTGCATAGTCTAGTAATTTTGTTTAGTGCACATATGTAGAGGATTAAATTGACCATAGTAAGCCGTTTATATTTAAAAGATCATTGTACATCCTAACTTTGATCTTGACATTATAGTACCCGCAGTCATGGTTGGACTTTGTTTTAGAAAGAAATGTACACCTGTTTTTTTGCTTCATAAAGCAGCAGTATACACAGTATTCTAATGTAGTACATTACTTTTATCTGTAATAGTCTCAAAGATAAATGAAGAAAACAGTGCTATTCATATCTACTGACAGACTTATTACCTAAGGATGTGGGGAGCGTCTTCTTAACTATTTGATTTCTGCAGTCTGTGTTATTAGTTTTAGAAGTATATTTGTGTAAAGATGAGAAGCCTAAAATAATTAGGACCCCACTACTTAAATTAAAAACTTAAGATTTGCAAAACCCAGTATTTGTTTAATTCTTGGCAATAATTAATAGCATATTGTTTATTTTAAAATGTTTTCATCGTTCATTTTTTTTTTAATCAAAAGAAGGGCTGTGTCTTCATTTTAACCTTTCTGTCTACTCCAGTGAGCCAAAATAAGTGTTATATTTTACATAGTCTCAAGGAGCCTGACTTACAAAAATAAATTTACTTTAGGGATCAAGTGGTATAATTTTCTTGATTGACAAAATATAAATGTATCAGACAAGTCTGTTAAAATGTTCTTGGAACTGCAATTAAGGCACTTCCAAAGAAGCGTGAAAAAAGAATTGCATGCTGTTTCAAAATGTTACTGTAAACTTAAATATAAAACAAAATGTTTTATGTTTAAGAGTAGCATTGTGAGGGCTGTTCTTTGCTGTGCTTTGTGACTGTTTGAAGTGATTTATTTTTTTGCATCTGTGGCTGGGCTTCTAACTGTTCTGCTTTGTTTCTCGGCTTTCGTTCTGTCTGCTCTTACACTCCATCCAGAAGATGCTGAATATGGTGGTATCAGCAGTGGAACCTATCTAGGTGAGCAATTAGTCATGGAAGAGGAGTTCTTTCTTTCTGTTGCTTTCTTCAAAGCCATTACACTGTTTTGTCTTAAATTAGCATATTTACATTAGCATGCTCTGCTATCAGTCGGGGGTAGCATGAACCTTTATTTTAAACTGGCTCAATTGGTTGGACACAAAGGAATTCAAAATAAATAAATTCAAATTTGGTTTATTATTCAGGAAGCTTCCCAGATGCTCTATTTTTGAAAACCATGATAATTTTTTGATAGAGGATGACAAAGCATCTATCTGTGCTAAGTAAGTTTACTGAATTAGTTGTCTCTGGATTTCTCTAAATTATCTAGCTAGCTGTAAATTATTCAAAACTTCTAAATAACTTGCATCTTCCTAAATAACTTTGGTTCCATTTTCTAATGACTTATTATTCCCATAACCCCCCTCAGAATACCCACTGATCAGCTCCCTGTACAATTAAAGTTTATGATTAACTTGCTCCTCTGTTCTGGATGGAAAATTTTCCACTTTGGAGATGCCAAGGGATGATATAAACAAAAGTCAAGATATCCAGAGATTGTTAAAGCCTTCAGAGTTATCTTCATCTCAATTCAGACCTTTCCTCACTCTGCTGTGTGTCGGGACACTGACAAATTCTTCACTTGCAGTAGTGAGGGATAGTGGTATGGAAACTCAGTTTGAGAGAGAAATCTTTCAACCTCCTTATTTTCAGATTAATATTTAGCAATATTTATGTACATGATGATAATATCTCTTGGTTATTGAAGAACAGTGCCAGATCCTGCATTTGTTATTTAATATATATCTTACCTCCCTTTTTAAATTTAAAAAAAATCTTATCTCTTATATGGCGAAATTGGTGGTATTTTTTCCACTTAAAAAAAAAGAAAGATGGTAACAATAACCCGGTGTACGAGACAGCAAAAGAGACACTGATGTATTGAACAGTCTTATGGACTCTGTGGGAAAGGGAGAGGGTGGGAAGATTTGGGAGAATGGCAATGAAACATGTAAAATATCACGTAGGAAACGAGTTGCCAGTCCAGGTTCGATGCATGACGCTGGATGCTTGGGGCTGGTGTACTGGGACGGCCCAGAGGGATGGTATGGGGAGGGAGGAGGGAGGAGGGTTCGGGATGGGGAACACATGTATACCTGTGGCGGATTCATTTTGATATTTGGCAAAACTAATACAATTATGTAAAGTTTAAAAATAAAATAAAATTAGAGAAAAAAAAAAAAAAAAAAAAAAAAAAAAGAAAAAAAAAAAAAAAAGAAACTGAGACACAGAAATCTTACAGGATTTACCAAAGACAATAAATGTTGCATCTTGATTTCAAATCCACAGCTATGTAGGTATCATACCTACTGTGTCTTTTACAGTATGCTGCCCTCTAGCTTTTCATTCTACAAAACAAACAAAAAAAAATTGCAGAACATAGGGTATTTTAATTTATATGCTGGGAAAACTATAATTTACAGAGACAGAATTGGATGATCAGAGAGAGGTTAAATTTTTCCTCAATTCTTCACTCAATTCAGAACAATACAATGTGCCAGATACTCTGTATATTAATCGATCCTCTCTTACAATCTTAGAAGCCTTAATGGCTGCAAACCAGAGGCATTGATTAGTCTCCTGATTCTGTGGTCAGCTGGGCAGCTCTGGTCTGTGTCGGCCTGACGGATGGCTGCAGGCTGGTGGTTTGGCTGGGGTCTGCCTGGTCTGGGGGGCAGGGGTGCTCAGTTGGGCAAACTTGTTTCTGTCCCACATAGTTTTTCACCCTCCAGTAAGCTACCCATGTAGAGGTCTCGGGGCTCTGCAGAGCCACAGAGAGAACCATCGCTGGTATCTAAGTGTGATGAAACCTCTGCTTATATCACATCCGCTGATGGCCCATTGGCCAGAACAAGTCTTGTGGCCATGCCAGAGTCTGTTGGGGGTTGAGGGGTGGACTGCCCTGGAAGTTGGGGGACAGGGAGAAGCCGTCACTGCAAACTTCTGCCTGTCTCCAAACTAGAAAGAGGGGCACCTATCCTTGGTCTGTGTGTATCTCTCCAGTGAAGAACTGTGGCATACTGTGCGTGGGGTTCTCAAGGCAAGAATACTGAAGTGGTTTCCTGTTGCCTGCTCCAGTGGACCACATTTTGTCAGAACTCTCCACCATGACCTGTCCATCTTGGGTGGCCCTACACGGCATGGCTCATAGTTTCATTGACTTAGACAAGGGTGTGGTCCATGTGATCAGTTTAATTTTCTGTGATTGTGGTTTTCATTCTGTCTACCCTCTGATGGATAAGGATAAGAAGCTTATGGAAGCTTCCT
Source organism: Bison bison bison (assembly GCF_000754665.1). Lineage (NCBI taxonomy): Eukaryota > Metazoa > Chordata > Mammalia > Artiodactyla > Bovidae > Bison > Bison bison. Next base: position 18,943,599 of record NW_011495023.1, read on the forward strand.
GATGGGAGAGACTGAGGGGAAAACTGGGTCTTGTTCTAATGGGCAGGGCCATGTAAATGAGATGGTTGGATGGCATCACTGACTCGATGGACATGAGTTTGAGTAAGCCCCAGGAGTTGGTCATGGACAGGGAGGCCTGATGTGCTGCAGTCCATGGGGTCACAAAGAGTCAGACGTGACTGAGCGACTGAACTGACTGAACTGAACTGAAGAACTATGGCATGAAGCATTATTGGATGAATGTCGGCTTCCCTGGTGGCTCAGACGGTAAAGAGTCTGCCTGCCCTGCAGGTGGCCTGGGTTTCATCCCTGGGTGGGGAAGAGCCCCTGGAGAAGGGACTGACAAACCTTTCCAGTATTCTTGCCTGGAGAATCTTGTGGACAGAGGAGCCTAGTGGGCTACAAGTCTATGGGGTCACAAAGAGGCGGACGCGACTGAGTGACTAACACTTTCACTTCACATGAAATACAGTAATTCAGAGGATGTGATGATCGTCTGAGGCTGGGGCAATGAGGGAGTCAGTCGCATGAGAGGGGATGCTGGAACAGGCTCCGTTGTTTAGGCGGGATCACAGTTAGTGCCAGGGGATGAGGGCAGGAGTAGCAGTATGGACGGAGGTGGCTGTTGCAGAGCACAGGGCGACAAGTAGATGGCAGCACTGGAAACTGATCATCCTGCTTGATGACGTGAGATCTTCAGCGGCAGGCCAAGGAACTTACACATTTTATTAGCATTTACCTGGTTTTTGGACTCACATAATTCTTTGTATAAAGAATGAAATACAGGTTTTATTCTACATGTCTCTGATAGAATGTAGGGTTTTATAAAGTTAATATTTAGTAGATATGACTTGAAACTCAAAAGCAAAGGTGATTAGCACAATGGGCTGCTTTCAAGAGCTCAAAGGGCATGAATCCTGATAAAATGCCATTGCATCTGGCAACTCGGAATCACTGCTGCTGCCTGAGAAATGACTTTCCTGGAAGCCACAGCCTTGCAAGTGAGGGTGGACAGTGAAGGGAGAGGTCAGCTGAGGTCAAGGTGGTTTGTGTAGTTGAGGATAGGAGTAGTTTAGTGGGAGAGGATAATTGGTTCATATCTATAGGCAGAGATAAAGGATTGATGGTAAAGGATTAAGTTCTGAGATAGAAAGTAGTTCCTTGGTCAAAATCCCAAAGCAGATGAGATTAGATGGAATTAAGACCACAGGATCTTTATCACTTGGATCAAGTGAAGCCTGCAGATACCACAGGTCCCAGGAAAACATTCTTTAGAAAGTGCAGAGGGCTTAGTCCTTCCAAGAGACCACTCTGTGGTTGTTCCAGTTGCTTCAGTTGTGTCTGACTCTTTGTGACCCCATGGACTGTAGCCTGCCAGGCTCCTCTGTCCATGGGATTCTCCAGGCAGGAATACTGGAGTGGGTGCCATGCCCCTCTCCAGGGGATCTTCTCAACCCAGGGATTGAACCCATGTGTCTCATGTTTCCTGCACTGGCAGGCGGGTTCTTTACCACTAGCACCACCTGGGAAGACCCGCTTTGCACCGCCCCCCCCCAATTATGGATAAAAATAGGGCACAATCCAGGTGAAAGGGGAATATCATGAGTCATTTAATAACTTGTATCAAGGGGTTCACAGACAGTTGTCAGGCTGTGTTTAGGCAAAAGATCCATTTTTGTTAGACCCACAAACATGAGAAATTTCATGTTTCCTGGCTCCTTTGACAAAACAGATATGACCAAACTAGGCCTTCGTTTTCCAGTGTTAAGAATTAGCAGAGAGCGTGAGTAGGG
>NW_011495023.1:18945494-19002278 GCF_000754665.1 Bison bison bison
AAGGGGCCCCTTAAATGAACACAAGCTCTCCAGTTCAGCACAGCCTCGCCGTGCTGTGGCCGAGCCAGCCCGGAGACGGGATCCCGCGACACTCTTCTAACAGTCGTGTTGATGCTTGTGCTATATAACAGTGAAGTCTTTCTTTATGTCCCAGTTCTCAAACGTGGGGAAATAAAAGTAACCAAAGAGCAGTTAAGGGAAAATGGGACCACCTAGTTCTTCGAGGAGTGAATACTGTACAAATCGTGTCAGTGTTGACAGAATGCAATTTAAGATTTTTCTGCCCGTCTAGCTTCTGTTGGCTTTTGGATTTTGCAAGCCCTGATTACAGAGCCTAACTCTCGACTCCGTTCAACTCCTGGTCGTGGAGACGAGTTTTCCTTTCCATGCCTGACAAGCCAACAGGAGAGCAAGGTCGACATGTTTTTGTAGATGTCTGTCATGACATCTTTCTTCTTTCTGGTCTAAATGCTTGTTCTGATATAATAGCAGCAAGAGAGCCACAGATTCGAGGCACCTAGAGGTTCATGTAGCTACAGGTGGGGTCAGATATCTGAGAAGAGAAGCATACAGTAAGACAGCTTTGTGTTCCTATGACATAGTAGGATACAGAAATTAATAGTGTTTCTGATAAAAGTTTTTTCTTTTAAGGAAGCCCTTCAATGAATGACTACTGAGTGGAAATTGTGTCTTTCTGCAGGATACACAAGTTTGATGGTACTTCTCTGGTTAGTTTTAGTACTATTAAAGAGTTACTTTGTTATAAATAGACTAAGCAAATGGACTGCCTTGTGGAATGCTATTTTGGCTCCCATCAAGAACCAAACCCTCAAAATGCTACAGATTTTTATACATTTTTAAAAGCAGTCTCATAAGCAGCATGCTAACATTTATGGCAAAGCTATTTTTTGGTATAAATATTATTTGATAAACACCTTTAAATATAAAGAATCTGCCTGTGTAGGAGACCCAGGTTCTATCCCTGGGTCAGGAAGATCCCCTGGCCAAGGGAATGGCTACCCACTCCAGTATTCTTGCCTGGAGAATCCCATGGACAGAGGAGCCTAGTGGGCTACAGTCCATGGGGTCACAAAGAGTTGGACATAACTGAGCGACTAACAGTTTTCACTTTGACTTTAAATATAGTGATGTAATGAGATAGTGTGACGTTTTATTCACTTTTCTTCTTTTCTCCCGTTGAATAATCATGTCTCTACCTATTTATTTTTTTCCTATCGGGTTCTTTATCAGTCTCCTGTTAATGTTATGAGCTCTTTCTGTATCATGCACATTAGCCCTCTCTCTGCTGTGTGCATTTTCTTCTGGTCCTTTGGTGCATTTTACCTTTTTTTTTTAAATGTCAAGTTTAACATCATATATACATTTTAATTTTTACATAGTCAAATCTATGAATTCTTTCCTCTGTTTTCAGAGTTTTGTATTCCCCACACCAAAATTTTTAATTTATATCTTTTGCAAAGTAATATGTACATTAGATGGAAGCATGTGAAATTGCTGTGGTTTTTTTTTTGTAGGTCTAAAGTCATCAGAATGTCAACAGTTTCATATAGCTCTATTTAGTAAATCGTTTGAAAAGTGAAATGGCATTGTAAGTTCTTGTAGGCAAAAGCAGGAACCTTTTCTCCTCTTCCTCTTTGGTGTCACGTCCTCCTTCAAAAGATCCCACTTTAGCTCTGGTTAGCAGATTCTTACGGTATTTGCAGAATATAACTTTCTTGTAATGGTATTTCTCGATTGGTTTCCTGATATTTATTGAGCACCTGTTATGTTCTGGACTCTCAGCATTTCAACAGAGATCAAAAGCAGACCCCCTTTCATAGAGTAAGGGACTGGGGTGAAGACATAACTAAATAAATTGCACTAAATAAATTACATAATACATTCAGTGGTGAGACATGCCATGAAGAAAAGTGAAGCTGGAACGGCCACTGGGAGAGGTAAGGACACACAGCTTCAGTTTTCTCCAGGGTGGTCACTGAAGGCCTCCCTGAGGCCATGGTGGAGAACACCCCTGAGGGGCCTTGTGGAAAAGGAATAGTGGGGCAGTCGTGTGCAAAGGCCCTGAGATAGGCCCCAGGGCATCTGTGGAGCAGGGAGACCAGTGTGACCCGAGCAGAGTGAAAAAAGGAAAGAGCGGCAGGCTTTGAGGCTGGTGAGATAACAGGATGCTGGTGTGAGGGGCACTGAGCTGACCCCTTTGGCTCTTATTGTGTGGGATGGGAAGTCAGACAGGTTTGGAGCAGAGTGACGTGCCTGGCTGTGAGCTTCAGGGTCACTCTAGCTGATTTGCTGAGAACGGGCTGTAAGAGAGCCAGGGCAGAGGTGGGCAGTTGTGTGTCATCCAGATAAGAAGTGACTGTAGCTGGAACCAAAATGTCATTAGTAGAGGTGGCCCTGGTGGCTCAGTCAGTAAAGAATCTGCTTGCAATGCAGGAGACCTAGGTTTGATCCCTGGATTGGGAAGATCCCCTGGAGAAGGGAATGGCAACCCACTCCAGTATTCTTGCCTGGAGAGAATCCCATGGACAGAGGACAGGTAGGCTACAGTCCATGGCGTCTCAGAGTCAGACATGACTGAGTGACTATCACTCACTCATACATATACATACACACAGAGATTTTAAAGAATTGGATCATGTGACTGTGGAGGCTTAATAAGTCAAAATCTACAGGCTAGGTAGCAGAGTGGAGACCAGGGAAGAGTTGCAGTTTGAGCCAAAGGCTGTCTGCTGCTGGAAATCCTTCTTGCTCAGGGAGAGGTTAGTCTCTTTTCCATTAAGATCTTCAACTGATTGTATAAGGCCCACCCACATTATAGAAAGTAATCTGCTTTGAGAGGGTGAGATGAATTGAGAGAGTAGCATTGACATATATATATTACCACATGTGAAGTAGATAGGAGTGGGAAGCTGCTGCATATAGTACAGGGAGCTCAGCTCGGTGCTCTGTAAAGACCTAGATGGGGAATGGTGGGAGGGGATATATATGTAAACTTATAGCTGATTTACATTGTTATATAGCAGAAACTAACACAACATTGTAAAGCAATTATACTCCAATAAAAAAATAGAAGGAAAAAAAGAAAAAGTAACCTGCTTTATTCCAAGTCTACTGATCTAAATGTTAGCCTTTATCCAAGAAACACCTTTACCAGAGGCATCCAGAATAATGTTTGATTATCTGGGCACTGTGACCCAGCCAAGTTGACACATAAGATTAAGTGTCACATTCTCCAGTCTCTTACTGTACGTTAAATATATCTATGGTAATTACTGTGGTGAGGGAAAATTTACCCTTTGGAAATTTGATATGTCTTGCACATCAAATGTTTCTCTCACTAAAAGAAGTAATTTAAACCATACAAGTCAACAACATGGAATGGATCTGTGACATTTCAGGCGATTACTACAAGTCATACAGTACTCTGGTGACTCCAGAGTTCAGCCACTACCGCTGCTTTCTCAGACACGCCTGGTTCTAAAGAACAGCCTTTGCACAGGATGGGTCTGTATCCATCCTCAGCACCGGACACCTTCTCCAGCTGTAGGACCCCTCTGGAATATGGCCAAGGGAGTTCCTAGAAAGTCTGCCTTCTCATGAGGTCATTTCCAAGGACTACTTACATAGAAGAATTTCTTCCCCTCACTCCTTATCTGCCTCCACACTGTTATTTCCTGAGTCCACAGATGCAGAAGGACAGCGGGAATGATTACCCTGCAGACAGAATATTCTTGGACCCCAAGTGGAAATGCCCAGGGTCGCTATTGATCTAAGTGAGGCCGATAATCATTTAGTGAATACATTTTCACTTTCTCTGATGTGCATAAAGTCAAGCACAAAACAGTATAAGTAGCCATTTCCCTGATGACTGATTACATTTTTGAAAATACATTCTATGTCAAATTGATCTAAGTTGACTCTTGAAAGCAGTAGCACTGTAATACTCCAAGCACTGAATGTCTCTTTGTGTAAGAATTATATCTTGAAACCGTATTCAGTGAGCCACCACTGATGCGAAGGTACACTGGGTCGTGGGATTCTTATTGATGTGTAACGCTGGGTTTCTTAAAGGTCACTGTATTTATCAATAAAAGACGTTTGCTTACTAGTGGAGGGAAGGAAAAAAGCTTACTGACTAGGCAGTGTAAGTTGTGCGTTGTTTGCATAAAATTAATAAACTGAGGTTAAATTGATAGTATGCTATAAATATGAATTGTAGAAAATTACACCTTTGAAAGTGTGTGTGTATATATAAATACTTAAAGTATATACACATAGACACACACGTAATTAATAACTCACTTCCTCCTATAAACTCTAAACAACTTCCTTTAGTTGTGATGGGTGGTGTGAGAGTTAGTGTGTCTTTGGTGTGTGTGTGTACACGTGCATATGCTGACTTCCGAAGGGTGATTGCTTCTCAGTGGTAGAAATGCAAGCTTTAAAGATTCTGTCTCCCTTTTCCTACTACAATACAAAGTAGTTCTTATGAAGAGTAACTGGCCTTTTCTTTAACTGGTAAGAATTACAGAATGTTTTCGCTCTGTTTAATTCATTATAGAAATTGTGTTATAAACAATTCACAAAGCACTGCTTATCACGCATGTGTCTTCCAACACAATTTCTTGCAAATGATCTCCTGAAAAATCATCAGTTTTTCTCCACTTCTGCTCCTGCTGGAGCACTTCATGCATTCTTTTAAAACAAGATCAGTTTTGGGACTTCTGTAAGTTAAGACTGTTCTTTCTATTTAACGAAAGTGTTTACCATAAAGTTCAGTAAAAACAAATCCATTCATTTGCTGTTATTTCTTTTAAAACTATTTACCCATCTCTAATTCTGTATTTCTTCCTAACCCTGTTTCTTATTTGTCCCATGTTTAAGCACCAGTGAGCCTCTAGTTACATTGCCTATTGTATAAATCTAGCATGAGATTCCATTTGTTCCAATATTCAGTCACTTTATTAAAGAATGTTATGTAGGTAAGTACAGCTGTGTCAAAATATACTGCTTTAATATTTTTCCAAAAAATAAAATTTATACAAAGAGAACATTTAGAAGTATTCTTTCAAACGCGGTACAGGTTAAGAAAGAACTCTGCATAATCTCAACATGTCTGGAATACTACTTGGAAATATTCTCTCTAACAGAAACCATTCCTGCTTGGAGAATTTTAGGTTGCATAGACTCAACTTAAAAAAATAACATTAAAATTTCAAATCCAATTTTCCCCTTTTCAGAATTATATTTTTATATTCATTTTTATGTGTGCATACTGTATTTTTTTTATAATTTTGAAAGAGTAAGACTCATTTCTTTATTAGCTGGCTGGAAGAAGATTAAATTCTCATATGTTTTTTCTTTTTCTTAAATGGTAATGCTATGCTATACTAAAAAAAATTGTCGATGGTATCAGGAAAACTTTTTAAGACCCAGGTGATTTTTTTTTTCTTGGAAATTGCAGGTTGATATTTTATATTAGCTTCCATGATTTCGTTAGATACTTTGAGTTTCTGTTTTTACTTTTAGCTGGAGATGAGCTAAAAAATTCAAGGGTATTTATGGCATTTGAACATTTCTTTTATACTCAGAGCAACTTTGTACTTGTAACATTTCAGAAGTGAATTTTCCCTGTTCAAAAGCCTTTTCCTCCTTTATATACAAAATTAGCACTATATGGTGAGTTAATATAATCCATGATGACATTCATGTTTCTCTTTTTTTTTTCCCCCCTCCCTGATACTGTTTTATAAGGTGGATGTAGAAGGTGACTAATTCAGTCTCTCCATCTCCAGATCTCTGTAACTTTTACAGTTTTGTGCTGGCATTGCTTTTCAGTTTAAACTTCTTCCCAAGATTTTTACTTGTTTGTTGTTTTAAGATGTTCTTAATTATCTTTCTTTGTCTTTGGGATAATTTTATGGCTGGCATACTCTGGGAGCATCACTTCAACAATAACTTTGTCATAGGATCGTGTCACTACATAGTTTTTACATGTCTGTTATGATTTATATCATCATAACAAGATTGGCATTATATTCAAAATGTTTATTTTAATGGAAATTTTCAACATTTTGTTGTCAGAAGCCTATCATTATATAATCACTTCTAGCCACTTAGTTTTTTTAATGTGTACATGAGTTTTTTAAAAGTCTTAAAAAATTCATTCATCGCAATATTTTCTCTTCCTTGTAATTAAGGTACCTACTGAACTCATTAAATATTTGGTCAAATTAATTCATTGTTTTAAGAAAATAACTTTCATACAGTATTTTTGGCAGTTCTCCTGATTTTTAAAAGTAGCACATTTTAGTATATTTAAGGTGAGAGGAGAGAATTAAAATGCTTATTTTTATTTTAAGAAACTAAGCCCTTTTCTTCACTGTGTTTGCATAAATGTATTTTTTCAAAAAATTAGGAACTTATATAAATCTCTTAATTTTTCAGATGCTTATGACTGATATTGCTTTGTTATTAATTCAAGCAAGTTTCACTGAAACTCCGTCCCAATCTGCAGGCATCTGTAACATTTAACATATTAAAAGCTTATTTTCTTAGAAACATTGAGGATGCATAGTTTCTAATGTTATTACCAGACTGGTTACAGAAATATCACCAAAGATGGAACCTGTACCATTTGAAAAGTCCAAATGGTCACATACTAGTATGTATTTTCTTATGGTTAACAGAGAGGCAGGTCACACTCTTGTTCATACATGTGATTTGAGGCTGTTAGTATTGGTGGTGAGTTACCATGACTCTGTAGGAGGGGAAGCCCTTTTTTGTTAATGCAGATACTGCCCATAAAATGATCATGTATTTTTTTTTAATAAAATGTCATCATAAATGTCAAAATTTTATGAAAATAAGATCATTAAAATGATAAATATTTACATTGTAAAAATCTTCACTGAAACTATTTATGGGAGCCAAAGAAACTGATAACAATTTGTGATTTTAAAAAATCACATTCAGTTTTATTAGTGTAGTTCTAAATTTCCAACACCCAGGTTGCTTTTCTTTTACTCTCTTCACTTCTTAGGTGAGTCCACTGGTTCTCTCTTTATCTTCCTTGATCTTTGATCTTTAGTTTTTATACTATATTCTCACTAAAATTTTTTTGCCATTGTTTTTGCTTTCATTGCTTTTTAAGTATTTAAGTGTTTTAACCTATTGGGTATTCCTAACCTTTAAGAATATACAAATTTGATCTATTTTCATAATCATTTCAAAATACAGGAAAGTGGAACCTGCCTCTGAGACACAGGCAAAATGTATTTTCTGTTATATATTGATGTAACCTCACAGATACGTCTACCAATCCTGGATTTCATTTGTTTGGTGTTTTTGTGTATTTTTTTAAATTGTAAAATTATGTAACATTATGGAAAGTCTTTTAAAAATAGGACAAAATAGTTGCCTACAGCCCTCTCCCCCTAGTATATTGTCTGCTTTTATACTTTTTTTCTGTATTCAAACCAGTTTTTATATTAGTAAAACTCAGTATAATTATGACTATTGTATATGTCCAGTTTTCTCCATTTATTGGTATCGCAAATACATTTCTTAATGGTGTTGTATAGTTCTTTTTAAATTTTTATTTTACATTGAAGTATAGTTGATTAACAGTGTTGTATTAGTTTCAGGTGTATAGCAAAATGATCCAGTTATATATATATACATGTATCTATTCCTTTTCTTTCCCCACTTAGGTTATTATAGAATATTGAGCAGCATTTCCTGTGCTATACAGTAGGTCCTTGTTGGTTATATATTTTAAATACAGCAGTGTCTTAAGCCCCCTTTCTTTGAAAAGGTGTTTCATAGTTAATCATTCCCATACTTGTATATATTTTGAATGCTTCAAGGTGTTTTTTACTATTAAAAATATCACTAACATTTGAAATTATAGGATGTGAAAGTTGCTCAGTCGTGTCCAGCTCTTTGTGACCCCATGGACTATACAGTCCATGGAATTCTCCAGGCCAGAATACTGGAGTGGGTAGCCTTTCTCTTCTCCAGGGGATCTTCCCAACCCAGGAATTGAACCCAGGTCTCCTGCATTATGGGTGGATACTTTACCAGCTGAGCCACAGGGAAGCCCGAAATTATAGGATGGATAGATATAATTTTTGTTGTTGTTGCTGTTGCTGCATCGCTTCAGTCATGTCCAACTCTGTGCGACCCCATGGACTGCAGCCTACCAGGCTTCTCCATCCCTGGGATTCTCCAGGCAAGAACACTGGAGTGGGTTGCCATTTCCTTCTCCAATGCATGAAAGTGGAAAGTGAAAGTGAAGTCGCTCAGTCGTGTCTGACTCTTAGCGACCCCATAGACTGCAGCCTACCAGGTTCCTCCATCCATGGGATTTTCTGGGCAACAGTACTGGAGTGGGGTGCCATTGCCTTCTCCCATAGATATAATACTTACCTATAATTATTTGAAGTTAATTTTAATACCAAATGATTCTTAATTTACATATGTAAGCATTAAATTTAATACCCTTTTTGCTGAATAGTTATATCCGTGGTGTTATATCAATACTATTATATCAAATATAGTGAAGTAGTTTTGAAAATAACCAAATAACAACTGCCTGAGTTTAATTTCTTTTTTTTCTTCTTAAGAGAAATGTCAAGTCAAATCAGATTAGAAGTACTTGCTAAAAAATTTTAGTTTCTGTCCTGAGCCTGTGTTGTGAAAACACTTAAATTACAAGTATTTGGAATAATCTCTATTCCCCTAGTAGATCAGGAATACTTTGAGAGCAATGACACTGTTGCATATATTTTTCTATTTTACACATCATCGTAAATACAGAGGAATATCAAATATACATATTTAATTATATTTGAAAAATATCTTCTAACAGAAAAAGAGCTTATGATTTTTACTCCCTGAATTAAACTGCTGCTTCTCTTTGATAAACTTTTCCTAGTAAGTTATTTCATAAAACCACTGACGGTCCTACTGTGTAGCACAGGTAACTTTGCTCAATGTTATGTGGCAGTCTGGATGGAGGGGAGTTTGGGGGAGAATGGATACAAGTATATGTGTGGTTGAGTCCCTCTGCTGTCCACCGGAAACTATCACAACATTGTTAATAGGCATACTCACGTACAAAATTAAAAGTTTAGTAAAACAACAAAAGTCACTGAAAGCTTACCAGTTTTTCTCTTAAACATCTGTGTGTGTAGAATAACATTTCAAGCTTCATTCTGGACTTTCAAGATTTAATATTTGAACCAAGGATTGTTTTCTCTTTATGACACTAAAGGAAGAGTTACTTAAACCTGTTAGATTGTTATGCCTGCTCCATTTGTTGTTGTGAGAATTAAATGAACGCATCCATGTAAGTGCTTCAGATGGTGTCTGTCATTTGTAAGTTCTCAACAAATACCCACTACCACCACCACCACCGCTTCCGCTGTTTTGATATTGAAATTAACAATAAGGGAATGATCTAAACTCAGACCAAGAATCACCTTTTTTTTTTTTGTCCAAACATCATAACTCACTATCTGGTGTTTCAGTACAAAGTGTGTATTAACATAAAGTTGGTAAAGGGTTGTTCAGTAAGGATTTCTGGGGCCATTGGCTAATTATTTAGAAAACTATAAAGTTACAGCCTCATCTCACAAACTTGATCTCATAATCATACCTGAGTAATTCCAGATGGATTTAAAAAATTAAGTGTAAAGCTATGTAACCTATTTTTTTAATTTAAGAAAATTTGGGTGTTTATCAGATTAAGGGTAGGAAAGTCATAAAAATAGTGAAAGAAATTACAAAGGAAAGAAATTCACAGATTCAAATAAATAAACCTTTAAAATTTCTTTGAAAAGGAAAACTGAAAATCTTAACATCTTTGCAATAAATAAGGCCAAGGGTTATGACCTTAAAAGATACATGTATGTGTATGCTGTTTATGTAGACTCCCCCAAAAACAATCAACAAGTATTAACAATTCACAGAAGAAATAAATGCAAATGAGTTGCAAATGTGAAAAACAGGTTCAACTTAACAGTTAAAATGAAACGGTATACAGTTTTTCACTTGTAAGATCACTAAAGATTTTTAAATGATTAGAAGTCCTTTGATGAGAAAATGGTAAAACACACAGTTGTTCTTGCTGCCAATGGAGATGTATGTTCTTATTAACCCATCTGAGAAGCATTTGGACAAGATCCATCAAGCTTCTTGCAATTTGCCCTAATGAAGTCATCAGTGACACAGAGTAACAGGAATGTACAGGAATGTTTATTGCAACTTGTGTCATCTTTTATAATAAAAAAATAAAATTTACTTTAAGCAGAACCACGCAACTAAGTAAGTTAGCGAGTTATCATAAATTATTCCTGCTGGAAAATATTAGATAAGAAGTGTCTCCGAGTGATGAAGGGCTGACCCGCACCTGCGGTTTCTCTGTGAAGCCACTTTCCTATTGTAATAAAGCTGACGTGCTGTTCTCTTGAAAAAAAAAACACAAATCTCTAGCAGCTGTGGGTAAGAGCCATGGAAAAAGCTTGTCCATAAAAATGTTGAGCCAATTATAAATTACAAAAATGTGAAATATAAGGAAAAATATATTTTGCATGAAACCGTTCCCTTACTCCAAATTCCTTGTTAGTGCTGCTCTGCCGCTCCTGGTGTCTAAGAGCCAGCTCTTGCTAAGACTTGTGCACCAAAAACGAACTAGAATGAAATACGTTCTAGGTGATTTATTCCCATTTACTGGAAAGAACCTTCTGCTTGCTTTCAATTTAAGTACACATTCTTGAGCTTCCTTTTAATAAGAGAACCACCTAAGACCCAAAGGCCAGAAATGATTAACCCCTTTTCCTGATGTCGACCTCACTCTCCTTTAAGCTTAGACTTATCCAAGCTGTGCTGACATGCCCACACTGTGTCACTGAAATTTGAAAATGACAGTCTCTATGCTGCCTTGAGTGGCAGGCTTCTGTGCTACCTGGTTTGGCTTTGTTTTTATCTGAGAAACAAGTAACAACTCTGGATTTCATGCCTTTTGTTATATCCTCTGTTCTGGCTGTTTTATTAGTTGTTCTGGGTTGGGGATTTCTCGTTTCCTGACTCTAATTTTGTATATTCATAGATGTGTGTGTGTGTGTGTGTGTTTCCCGATGGCTCAGTGGGGAAAGAATCTGCCTACAATGTGGGAGACACAGGAGATGTGGGTTCAATCCCTGGATTGGAAAGATCCCCTGGAGGAGGAAATGGCAGCTCACTCCAGTATTCTTGTCTGGAGAATTTCATGGGCAGAGGAGCCTGGCGGGCTACAGTCCATAGGTGGGGGTCGCAAAGAGTCAGACACGAATGAGTGACATAAACGGCAAAACGACATATATGTGTGTGTGTGTATGTATGTGTGTATCCATATGCATGGGTACATGAGTGTATCTATTTATTGTGTGGTGTAAACATGTGACATATATACGTGTGTGTTGAGGGAGTGAGGGACCGTAAGTAAGGACAGAAAAGAGAGATGCTCTCTAAATGTAACTGTAATAACAGAGATAGCACATCCCTAGAAACAGTACCTAAAAAAAAATAAAAAGGTAGGTAACATACACTGAATCTTTATCTCCTTAAAAATGCCTGACTGCTTTAATAAGCTACTTTTAATAGTTAACATATTTAAATCTGGATTTAATATTTTGTGTCTTTTATGACGTTACTCAAACATGAAGCCCCTTCATTTGCTTTTCCCATTCCTGCTAGACAGACATGTGCTATGGGAACAACAGAGAACGCAGTGTGTTCCTGCCTCGGAGGCACTTTCAGGTTAGGTGCGACCCAGTCAGGTGCTAATCTCTGTCTACTGTGTGAGCCGTTTACCACACGCCAGGTCCTGGGCAGATGCTTCACATAAATTGTTTAATCCTTAATATCCTGTGAGAGGTCGATAGTATTATCCTCATTTTAAAGCTGAGAAATGAAGTTTCAGAAAGTTTTAAAAACATTGGCAAGTCACCCAAGTTGGTAAGGAAGCCAGTGACCCAGATCTGAGCCTTTAACACTCAGCGCGGAGCCCCTGCACCCATGGGATCCCAGTGGACCTGGCTGACTTTTCCCCTTTTGTTTTCTAAGTGAGGCGCTGGGCCAAGACACTCAGGTCTCAGAACCTGTGGGAATTCTGCATGCGTGGTCGTGGCCACCTGGAAAACACGTGAGCGAGGTCAGGGCCGGTCGTGGTGTGCGGGCCAGTGCAGGAGTGTCCCTGATGTGCTGGCTGGGCGGGGTCTCAGCAACCTGACGCTCTCCTCTCCGGGGCTGCTCCGGCTCTGAACCTTCATGAACGCGGTGCTGTGTCCCTTTTGTCGGCTTCGTATGGTTATCTTTGTGAAAATCCCAAATGTGTCTGGCTTTCTTTGTCAAAATTTACATTAAGGAAATGAAACAGGAACGATAGTAGAATTTTAGGGTTGCCTTTAAAAATCCTGTTTAGAAAATCTGTTGTCGTGGTTTTAGTTGTCAGGTCATGTCTGAATCTTTTGCGACCCCATGGACTATATATATAGCCTGCCAGGCTCCTCTGTCCATGGGATTTCTTAAGCAAGAGTACTGGAGTGGGTTGCCATTTCCTTCTCCAAGGGATCTTTGTGATCCAGGGAATGAACCCACGGCTCCTGCATTGGCAGGCAGATTCCTTACCACTGAGCCACTAGAGATTTACCTTTTACTTTAATTAAGTACCTTTTCTATACCAAGTGCTGTACAGCTCACACCCCCAAGTGACCCCCAGCTCCTCACCCTGCATGTCCATGGAGATCTCATGTTAGAAATCTGGTTCCCTTTTCTCTTTCCCCCACTATCTCATTATTGTTTATGACAAAGGTGAAAACTTGAGTTAATCATAAAGACTCCATTAGGTAAGCATTTTCACTGAAATTCAGGATTTAGCTGGGATTCGTCGATCAGGAATTTTTCCGGTTTTCACTTTTGGATTCATTGTGGATGAGGCATATATGTCTTCAATCCATTTCTGTGCCAGATGTTTGTAGTGACTTGAGGAAACCCCTCCCTCCGTATGAGGAATAACTGAGGGATTTTTAGTTCTCCCTGCTAATCCTATAGGATGTCTCATGAGTCTTTCCCCAAAAAATACAAAACGTAATTACAGTTTGTCCTCAGACCCTCACCATAGAAGTCTGACGTCTCTGTGCAGCTAAGATTCTTAGAATTCACCCATCTTTTCTTCATCCTAGGACCAGGTTAGTACACTTCCTCTTTGTCCCTGAGATCTCACCTTTCTTTGTAAGATGATATGTTTCATCGTTTATTCTGTTTGCTTTTTCCTTTTGTCTTTAATAAGAGATTATTAGAGTAGCTGTCTTCCTTGTTTCAAATTCTTTGTAAATCTTCTCTCTCAAATAATCCGAGTATCTCAAGATCAGACCGACTCTTAGTGGATTCCAGGAACATATTATCAGAACATATTTATCACTCCATTCTTAATATTTTGATTTTTATTAAACTGTGGATCTATAAGGTGAGTGATAGAACTCTGGACATTCATTAACTGTTTTTTTTTTAATACTGCCTTTATTTTGAAAATTAATTTTTAAATCCAATAGTAATATTTATTTTTCTTTGTGTTCTCTAAAATTCACATTATTGCATTTTATTATAAAATACCTTTATTAAAGTTTTTTTCCTGCTTACCAGATTTGATTAGTATTCTTTTTAAAGAGAATCTGTTTTTATACATTTAAAAATATGCTTGCATTTGTTTTATGTTATGAAACTGATATAGAATATTTATCATATTGTAATAAGCAGACTGTTGCCTCCCTTTAAAGTCTGGATTTTGAGTGTATTGGTTAGGCCAAGAATCCTTGAATGATGTGTATGGTAAATACCACTCTTCAAGAAAAGACATTAAACCAGAATGATATAACTATGTGAAGAACAAGCAGAATGAAATAGGGTTTGCCTGAGACAAGGAACTTTTGCCTTCGCTTTTCTAAGCCAACATTTCAAATGACAGCAGTGTGCTGGAGGGAGCTGTTTAAGCAGACAGGAAACTTACTTAAATACTTGAAAAGGTGTTTTAGTAAAATATGACACGGTATTAATAAGAGTACACAACTGTGGCTCAGAAACTTATTTTCAAATTTCAGTCAGCTTCACATTATAAAGGGCTTCCCTAATGACTCAGATAGTAAGGAATCTGCCTGCAATGCAGGAGGCCCAGGTTCGGTCCCTGAGTTAGGAAGATGCCCCAGAGAAGGGAAAGGCTGTTCACTTCAGTATTAGCATAGAATTTCTATAGGAGAAAAGAACCTGAGGCTTGGTCATTTACTCCACCCACTGGGGTCTCAGAACGGTGAGGTAACTTGCTGTCAGTGATGGTCTGGTTCTGTCTGCCTGATCCAAGCAGAGGCCTCATGGACGGAGGAGCCTGGAAGGCTGCAGTCCATGGGGTCGCTAAGGGTAGGGCACGACTGAGCGACTTCACTTTGACTTTTCACTTTCATGCATTGGAGAAGGAAATGGCAACCCACTCCAGTGTTCTTGCCTGGAGAATCCCAGGGACCGGGGAGCCTGATGGGCTGCCGTCTATGGGGTCGCACAGAGTCGGACACGACTGAAGTGACTTAGCAGCAGCTCCCTAACTTTAGTTTTCTTTCTGTTTAACAATAGATGCTATCTGTGCCACAAGGATGTTGTTAGGCTGTGCTTAGAACACAGTGTAAAAGATTCTAGTATTTATGAATGGGAGAATTCATCATTTATATTTAAAAGGTTTCTGCAGTGCTTTTTAAACTTTTTCTTACAATTGTGTTCATCAATCTGTGAAAAAGATTCTTTATGATATCTGACCTCTTTGTTTCCTGATTTTTGAAAAGAACTCTTTATGATTGGGAAGCAAATAAAACTTAAAATATTATAGCTATAATTAAATGTTAGATGATTCTTTTATCTTTATAAAAGATCTATTTCCCTTTTTTTTACTCAGTGCACTGGTAATGCTATTATGGTAAATAAAATCCAGCCCAACTTTGAGGGATTAAAAAAAAATTTTTTTTTAGAGGGGGTGTCTTTTTTTAGTTCTAACTGCTAAAACGTTTTTTTTTTTTTTGTATTTGCAGCTGGTTTTAGAAGAAGTTTCCGTCTTAGTAGAAAAGATAAGAAAACAAATAAATCCATGTACGAGTGCAAGAGGAGTGACCAGTATGACACAGCCGACGTGCCCACGTATGAGGAAGTAACACCGTATCGACGGCAGACGAACGAGAAATACAGACTCGTAGTCTTGGTTGGTAAGTGATGGTTTGTGTGATGCTGAGGAAGTAAGACAGTGAGAATTTAACTTCAGAGGGCACAATGCTGGAAGTGTTCAAGTGGAAAAAATAAATCTCATCTTGAACACCGTTTGGCCTCTAAAATGAAATCTTTGTAGTCTTTTTGTACTTATGACATTGAGACTTTCAAGATACCTGTGTCATGGGACTGGCGTTTTACTGGACCTTCTCTCTGTAGCAGTGTGTGCGTACTAAGTTCAGTCGTGTCCGACTCTGTGACTGTTTGGACTGTAGCCCACCAGGCTCCTCTGTCCATGGGATTCTCCAAGCAAGAATACTGGAGTGGGCTGCCATGCCTTCTTCTAGGGAATCTTTCTGATCCAGGATTCAAACCCGTGTCTTGTGTCTCCTGCATTGGCAAGTGGGTTCTTTACCACTAGCCCCACCTGGGAAGCCCCTTTCTCTGCCTTCTCTGGATTTCTTTTTCTTTTTCTAGTTTTATCAAGTTGAATTTTTGATCACTGAGCAAAAACCCCTTTAAAAATGTTCAAGTATTAACTGGGCATAAATTTAAATTTGCCTCTAAGCACTGCATCCTACAAGTTTTGATTTATTGTGTTTTTATAACATATCATTAAGATCAGGATATTTTCTAATTTCTGTTGTGACTTCTTTGATCAGTGAGTTATTTACATATGTGTTATTTAATTTTCAGATACTTAGGGATTATCCAGGTATCTTTTGGCTATTGATTTCTTATTTAATTCCATTATAGTCAGAGAATATGCTTTGTATGATTTCAGTTATTTTTTTAAGTTTGTCAGAATTTACTTTTTTTTTTTTTAGCCCAGAATACAGTTCTGTGTGTACTTAAAGAGAATGTGTTCCGTTGTTGTTGAATAGAGTGTTTTATACATATTATGTAAGTCAAGTAGGTTGATATTATTATTCAGGTCTTCTGTATTTTTATTATTTGTCCACTTGTTCTGTTAATTGTTGGGAGAAGACTGTTAAATTCTCTAACTGTAGATGTGTCTATTTCTCTTTTTACATTAGTCCACTTTTACTTAATAGATTTAGAAGCTCTGTTGCTGGGTGGATACACATTTAGGAGTATTATGTTTTCTTAGTGAAGTCACTTTTATTGTGTAATGTTCTTTTTTTACCCCTGGTAATATTCATTATCCTGAAGTCACTTTATGTGATATATAACATAGCCACTCAAGCTTTCTTTTGCTTATTGTTTGCCTGGTACATCACTTTCTTTTACTTTAACCCATCTGTGTCTTTCAGACAGGATAGTATTGGGTCTTGTTTTAGATATCCAATTTAATAATAAGTGTGTTTTATTGATATGTTTAAAGTTTAATATAGGGCTTCTGTGGTGGCTTAGACGGTAAAGACTCCACCTGCAGTGTGGGAGACCTGGGTTTGATCCCTGGGTTAGGAAGATCATCTGGAGGAGGGCATGGCAACCCACTCCAGAATTCTTGTCTAGAGAATCCCATTGGACAGAGGAGCCTGGCGGGCTACATTCCATGGGGTTGCAGAGAGTCTGACACAATTGAGTGACTAAGCACACACATATATGTTCATATTAAATTTACATTTAATTTAACTATTGATATGGTTGGATTTAAGCCTACTATTGATATTTTATGATTTGTTTTCTCTTTGGCCCCTTGTACTTTTCAAAATTTTTCTTTGTTCCCCTTTCCTGCCTTCTTTTGGGTAATGTGATTATTTTTTTTCTTTTTTGATATTAATATATTGCTGACTTTTTGGCTTTATCTCTATGTGTAATTATTAGTTGTTTTCAAGTTTTTTCCTTATCTTTGATTTTTAGCACTGATTATGATGTATTTTTTTGAATTTAACCTGTCTGGATTTCCCAGATTTCTCAAATCTGAAAATTTATGTCATTCATCAAATTTTTGGCCATTTTTTTTTCCAAGATTTTTTTTTTGACCCAACCTCTTTCCCCTCTACTCTGAGACTCCAGTAGCACATATGTTACACCCTTTAAGGTGGTCTCACAAGTTCTTACAAGTTTTTTCCCAGAGCTTCTCTGTTGTTCAAATTTGATGATTTCTTGTTTTTTTTTTTTTTCTTTTTTTCCTCTCAAGATCTCTGACTCTTTTCCTCATTATCTGTTTTGCTGTTTATCCCACTGAGCAATTTTTTTTTTCTTTCAGGTATTTTCTTCATTTGGGAAATTACTAGTTCTTTTCATAGTTTTTGCTTATTTTGTAAGAACTGTACGTTTCCATTCATTTCAAGTGTGTTTAGTTTTACCTTCTGAAGCTTAGCCACTCTCTCGTCTTAGATGATCCCAGCATCAGGGTTATCTTAGGGTTGGCATCTGTTGATTGTATTTCTCCTTGAGAATTGTTCACCTTTACCTTGTTATGTTTGTCGAATCATTTGTTCCATATCTTGGATGTTCTGAACATTATTTCATATAGACTTTGGGTCTTACTAAATTCTTCTGGATTACGCTGTTTTTAGCAGGCTATTAACCTGGCCAGGCTCTTCACTGCTTCTGGTCTGTGCCATGCATGTGACCCTTGGGGTAAGAGAGACTTAGACATTGGTTTACATCTTAGTTCGTTTCTCAGAGCCTCTGTTGTGCTTCTTCGGGTTCATCTCAGTCATCACAACTTTTGTGGGATCTCAGCTGCACAGCCTGCTGCTCCACAGTGCAGCTCTGAGACAGAGCCTCATCCTCTGGGCAAAGTCAAAGAAGAGAAGAAAAATAAAACGGGAACCTTCACCCCTTGGAGGCTTCCCTTCATAGCTCAGTTGGTTAAGAATTTGCTTGCAATGTAGGAGACCTGGGTTCAATCCTTGGATCTGGAAGATCCCCCTGGAGAAGGAAATGGCAACCCACTCCAGTATTCTTGTCCAGAATCCCATGGACAGAGGAGCCTGGCAGGCTACAGTCCATGGGGTTGCAAGAGTTGGACACAACTTTGTGATTAAACCACCACCACCACAAGTCCTTGGGGCTCACCTCTTAGGCCTGACTTCCTTTTACACTCTGCCTGCTTTTGTTTGCTTCTCCAGAACCCCTAGATCATTGCTTTTAGTGTGCCGTCCAGAGGTTTCAGTTGTAATCAGTGGGACAGACAGCCTGTGTTAAGCTTCCCCCACCAGCGTGAAGCTGGAACTCCTATCATACACAGCTTGCCTCTGTGGAGACAGGCATTCCCAATCAGCCTCCTCAGAACTGGACAACACAGTCCTCACTGACATATTTCCTACCTAGTTTCAAAGGGTGTTGGGGCAGAATAAAAACACAGCATCACCCCAACTACCTTTTCAGGTAAATTAATGCTCCCAGAAAACTGTATCAGCATTCCATTGTGAGCTCCAATCACAGTGTTCTGCAGTGTTTTGGGTGCTGCTTTACATGAGCACTGATTGTCTAGATCCATGATCATTGAACTAAAATATATCCAGGTAAAATCTTTAATGAAGAAGTTAATTTTTTATTTTTAAAATTTATTTGGCTGCATTGAGTCTTAGTTGCAGCGCATGAGCTCAGTAGCTGTGGTGTGTAGGCTTAGTTACTCCGTGGCATGTGGGATCTTAGTTCTCCGACCAGGGATCAAACCTGCGTCCCCCACGTTGCAGGGTGGATTCTTAACCACTGGACCACCAGGGGAGTCCTGAGGCTAATTTAATTGTGGGTACTTACTCCAGGAGTTGGTGATGGACAGGGAGACCTGGTGTGCTGCAGTTCATGGGGTCGCAAAGAGTCGGACATGACTGAGAGACTGAACTGAACTGATCTTGCCCTAAATCCCCTTTGTCCCTTGATCTTTGGGTTCCTGGCACCTGACCTGTAAGTTGAATGTGGATCTGTCTAGTGAGCCAGGTGCCTTAGTTTCTAACCACATACTGCCTGCTCTTGTCACTGGATGTTATGCTCTAGGCCAGCTCCTAGGGCTTTCTTCACTTTAATTTTAGTTGTTCAGCCTGTGACATCACTTAGCCTGCAATGACTGCTCTTAACTGTCTCCTTCTTGGAATTCCTTAGGTTTCTGAGACCTGATTCTTAGGGGAAATTCTCCTTTCATCTCCCCAAAGGGGTGTTAACTCCAAGATACTCCCACACTGGGGATGCTCAGTGTTGATGCTTCAAAGCGGTATAGTCAGTGAAGAGTCCTATGTCCTTTGCTATGCATTTCTCCCCACTAACGTGTCCTTCCTCTTTGGAGTTTTCCAGGCCTTGAGTAAATAATTCACCACATTTATTCATCAACAACTAAAACACCCCTTTTTGTGACTTAGGTTTCTCTATTACAAACTGAGATCCAAGTGTAATGTTTTCTTACTCTCTGCTGTTCCCAACTGCTTTCAAACTGTCCCAACTCTTTTTTCAGTTTTAACTTGTTTCTTAGGCAGGTCCCGCCCTTCCTGAGCCCTGTGTCATAACAGTGGCTGATCTGTATTGAGTCCAGGCACTGTGCTCAGGGGTATGCTGTTATTATTTCCTCAGCCCTCACTGTGGCTATGAGGTAAATACTTTTCATGTCCCCATTTTACAGAAGAAGAAACTCAAGCACACAGATGAGAAGTAAGTCACTGGCCCTGGATCCAGCCTCTAAGCCATGGAGCCCATTCTACCCCAGACAGTTCAATACTTGAGCCTGTTCCTCATCTCCCTATGGAACACTGCTTTTGATCTGCAAAATCAGGGCTGTGTCCACACTGTGTGCCAGTCCTGAATATCTTACTTTTCTCTTTTTCCCTTTGGTTTAGGGCCCTCCATTCATTTTCCTAACAGATACCTCGACATGCTGTCAAAGTTCAGTTCCGAGTCTCTTGAGAGCCTCTCTGTGCACAAGAGCCCCAGCCTGAGTCACATTTCCTCTGGCGGGGGTTGGGCCAGGGTCGGGTCAGCTCTGCCTCCCCCGCGCTGGCCACAAGGGGCACCACGTTGCGCACGGCATGACCGGTCCACTTTCCGGATCCTTGAGTTTGCCAGCACTT
The DNA here is from genome assembly GCF_000754665.1 of Bison bison bison. Classification (NCBI taxonomy): domain Eukaryota; kingdom Metazoa; phylum Chordata; class Mammalia; order Artiodactyla; family Bovidae; genus Bison; species Bison bison. The sequence continues at coordinate 18,965,780 of NW_011495023.1, forward strand.
CGCTGAAGCATCCTAGCAGGTTTGGCTTCTCTATCCTCCAGTCTGTCCCCATATTCGGCTGGCCTGCACCCTGCAGCCCTCTCAGCCACCAGGGAGGATTGCTGGGCTTGCTTTTACCATCTGCTTTGTCTACAGCCTTCAGTACGCCAGTCCTGTCATGCTGGTGTAGACAGAGACCCCTGCTATCCCTGAGGCCACCAGCCCTGACTCAGCCAGCCCGGACTCCAGCTCTTCTCAAACTTCAAAAGGCATTTGAGTCACTTGTAAATCTTGTAAAAATGCAGGTTCTGACCTGGGAGTCCCAGGTGAGGCCAGAGATTCTGCATTTTGCTTTTTACCTGTTGCTCCTTGTGACACTGAAGTGCTCAGCCCATACACCCTAGTGAAGCCCCTTGCTCTGTTTGGTTGGGTTCAGTTGCCAATGCGTTCTTTGTTGATTGTTGCCAACTGGCTGCAATTTATTGAGTTGACCAGAAAGTTCATTTGAGTTTTTCTATAACATCTTATGAGAAAACCTAAACGAACCTTTTGGCCAACCCAAAAGGTTGGGTTGAGCAGTATTTTGATTTTCTACTTTTCTTAACATCACACTTCCATTTTGTTCTTTGTCATGCATATGTTATAATGATGGTTTTAAAACTTCTGATTTTGTCTTAATAGACAATCTGTTGTCTTACTCTATTCTGAATTTGCTCAGTGATATTTATCTATTTATTTATTTTGATATTTATCTATTTAGAGCAACTGGTTTATTATTATTTTTAATCTGAAATTTTTTATTGGAAAAATAAGTTTATATGAAACTCTAGTTCCTTACACTTCATTTCCCTATTTGGGAACAAGTGCTGGTAAAAGATAGTTTTTAAATAATGCAGAACTTTTAAAGTCCATATTATTGCATTATAGTAGAACAGACTTAATGGAGAATACTGGTCTTATTTTTTTGTGATGTTAAGGTACATATTATACCCAGGCAAATAGAATGTCCTGTATCTCTATGTGAAATAGAGAAAATCACATTAAAATACTAAATTCACACAAACTACTTCTCTTGTTTCTACTAAAGGAAGGGTTTGGAAACCTTTTAAAATCAGGAATGCTTGTACAGGTGGAAGTGTGGAAGTGGCCTTCAGCTGTGTCTTTTGTCTTCTCCTGCGCTGTGGCCTCTGTAGACTGGGCTTCTAAGAATTTCCCATTATTCACTTTCTTCTATGTGCTCACCACTCAGGAAATCTTCCAGCTTGTCCCATATGGTACTGTTGAAGGTATCCGTTTATTGTCTCGAGGAATCTCCATCTATTAGGTCCCATGATGGTATAGTGCAGGACAGCGTGGACGGTGACAAGCAGACTTCTGGGCAGGACAGGCCTATCCCTGTTCAGTTCTGTAATTCAGTATCTGGGAACACGACACCTGCACATTTCAAATGTCCTCTAGCTGCAGTTTCTTCATCTAAAAAATGAAAACAGCAAGATTACCTGCTTTCTAAGTTTGTTTGAGAGCTAAAGGAAATATTTACAATGGGTTTAGACCAATACCTGGCCCTACTAACGTTTTAGTAAAATGGAGCTCTTGTATCTTAGCTAAAAATACTATTGAAATGTTCAAATATGAATAGGCTTCTGCTGATTTGGAAGCTCAGTGTTCAAAGTACTTAATAAATTAGATCATTTAGCCATTTATCATCATCTAAAAGAGTGTGTCCAGCAGTGAATTAAAATTTTGGAAATTCTCATTGTTTGTGCATTAACTGTTTGCCTTTCCTGATTGTAAAAATTATATTTAAAAAATAGTTCTCAGATGCTGTAACGTGTGTGTGCTAAGTTTTCAGTTGTGTCCAACTCTTTGTGACCCCATGGACCCTAGCCCGCCAGGTTCCTCTGTCCATGGGATTCTCCAGACAAGAATACTGGAGTGGGTTGCCATGCCCTCCTCCAGGGGATCTTCCTAACCCAGGGATCAATCCCACATCTCTAATGTCTCCTGCATTGGTAGGCGGGTTCTTTACCACTAGCGCCACCTGGGAAGCCCATAATGTACAGAGATGGAAAGAATATAAGCATATTCCTCCAGCCTCATTTGCTTCCTCCCAGTATTCGCAAAGCCACTGGGAATGATGGTGTTTGCCCTGAAACTGTTAGATAAGTATCATTAAAAGGCTGTTCAGAATCTCTACATTTTTTTTTTAACCATAATATTGTCTGATTTTAATTCTTGGGCTTAATGTTCAGGAAGTTAAATTATCCAAGTTGTTCACATGACAAAAATATGACAGGGGAATTTGAACCTTGATCAGAAGTATTTAATTTTCTCTTCATTTTGAAAAGATGCTATTTCAAGCTACATTTCAGCCACTAAAACATCTCTGTGACAGTTTCTGTTATATTCCCGTCTGCATTTAAAAGTATTTTCCAAAAGTATGTTAAAACTAAGTATACTAAATTTATACTTAGTGCATTTAGTGCATTTTCTATATGTTAAAACTAAGTATACTAAATTTATATTTAGACCATTTAGTGCATTTTCTATATGAGTGTTATCTTTAGCGAAACCTGACTTTTTAAAGAGTAAAGTAATAAAGCCAAATACTAAGTGCGTGTTTGCAGGGAGAAAGCTTTGGTGTTAAAACGCTACTAAAACATTTCACAGTTTAAGGCAGTAAAGAGCACAAATTCATCTTGCAGATAGTCAGACAATTTGTGACTTGTTCTGTCTGGTTATGAGACATAGGAGGAAACTGACAATAAATCTTTCTGTATATTTCACGTTTCTAGCTTGAGCATAAAGTACTATTCCTTCTCCTTTCTGCGGAGTCTTGTATGTCGCCTAAAGTCTGCCTTGGGGAAGTAGTTTGAATAAATTGACCTTTATAAGACTGTCACCATTTTCCCATAAAACTGGCAAAACAAAAAGTCTTCCACATAAAGCAGAGAGGAAAGTAAGCAGTCAAGACTAACTGTAAATGTTAATATGTTTATCAGAATTCCTGTAACTTTTGTTGAAGGTTGATTGAATGTTGGTAGGAATTAAGAGTCTGCTCTGCAGGGTTTTATATGGACAACTGTAAACACCAAAGTTATAAATGAGTCTATGAGTGTGTGATGGATTTAAAATTATAATCCTTGTATAGAAGAGGTAAATATGATCTTTATTAGAACCACAGTTGGCTTTTTATGCTGTTGGTCTGTCTTACGTGTTTATACTCTGGCAGCCTTTCTGGGTGTAAATCACACTGATGTTCATTCAGTGGATTTGTGTGGGAAGGAACAGATGGTGCCTGGCACTGTTCTAGATCTGTGAGTCCATCACTGAAGAGCACAAACATTGTTTCCCTGGGAAGGACATATAGACAGAAAACGTATTCATAATAAATTATTAATAAATAATAAAGTCAATCATATTGTACTTAGAGGGTGATAAATGATGTAGAAGAACATAAAAACAGAGTAGAATCAGGGGACTTGGGCATTGGCCATTTTAAATAAAGATCATGGGAGCCTCATTGAAAAAGTTGCATTTTTGAACAAACTGTTAAGTAAGGAAATTATCCATGCTCTGTTCTACTCAGCTAAGGAAGACTCAAGGAGGGTTTTATCTTGCCTTTTAGTTTTATTGCACTCTTGTCATAACCCTGAGTCAAGGGTGAGACAAATACTTAAAAGTCATTCTTATCTAAGTCTGGTGTAATAGCTGCTTTGGAAAAAATAATGCTGTTTCAACAAGCTTCCTACTTCCTTTTTCTTTTCATTCTCCCTCTCCTTTTTTTATTCTCCTCCTCCTCCTGACAGCAACATAAAAATTGATGCCTCATTAATTGTATTTTTCTCTCACTATGAAAGCAACAGAAAATCAAGGAAAGAAAATCAATTTCTCTCAAGGCTCGTTATGAACTGCTAAGTTGCTATGTTTTCTATGTAGTTTGATTCCCAGGGAACTTTAAATTGAGCTTTATAAACAGATCTGTCACTCCCCAACACAAAAATCCAGCCACCCACTAATGTGATCATTATAAGATTGTGAGTCAGCTTGATTGTTTTTATTTTATGCCTTGAGCAGCAAATATAGTAGTGCTACAATATGTTAAGTAGACTTTTTATGACGTGGGTCTGATCCAAGGGATACCCAGAGATTTCATTTGATTTGTTTTGCAATAAATCAAATGAGTAAGTGTGGCTTTTTTAGGTCACAAAAACAGTTTGGATATTTATTGCAGTCTTCAGTAATTCTGATGTTTCATTGGATAGTAAGAGTGACAAGTCTGGCCAATGTCTGGGAGAAAATGCAGAAGGATTGTCATGTTAAGCAGTACAGGTACACTGGAGGTGAACACGCAGTAAAAGCTGCATCTGTGTCAGTTGCTTTCCACATAATGTACCGTCTTCATGTTTGTGCCAACCCATTCAAAGATCAGGAGCAGAAGTGACTAGTACTTGGCCAGAGCAACAGATTTCTTTCCAATATACAATTTACTATCAGACGTAAATAAAATTATCTTCTCATACACTATGGCTTTTAGATGAGTGTACAGTATGTTAAAACTAATTGGGCTAATCTCTACCTACATGAATCTCTTTCTGAGAAGTTTATTTCCTAAGAGATTAATACTATGATTTTTAGCATATTGATCTTTTATGTGTAAGGTACCACCCATCCCGACGTACATTATTAAATTCATCAGCCTTAAGAAAAACTACAACTAAATTCTGTACTTGATGTTTACAAATGAGAAATTACTTTATGCTAACTCTTTGTAGGACTACATGAGTGTCATTTGAAAAAAATACCATATTTCATTGGTCTCTGTAAACATGATTTTCACAATAGTAATACATTATTGTTCTAGTAAATAATTATTCACTGTTCAGTGACTCAGGCTTTGTGCTGTAACATAAATAAGGAGATGGTTGAAGTTTCAAAGTACATTGTCAGACAGTGTGGTTTTTTTATTTTTTTTTTTATGTAAGAACATCATAGCCTCTTACATAGAGTGTAAGAACACCCTCATCCAACAACATGAGAGAGAACTCTACACATGGACATCACCAGATGGTCAATACTGAAATCAGATATTGATGATATTCTTTATAGCCCAAGATGGAGAAGCTCTATACAGTCAGCAAAAACAAGACCTGGGGCTCACTGTGGCTCAGATCATCAGCTCCTTATTGCAAAATTCAGGCTTAAATTGAAGAAAGTAGGGGAAAATCACTAGGCCATTCAGCTAAGACCTAAATCAAATCCCTTACGATTTTAAACAGTGGAAGTGACAAATACATTCAGGGGATTAGATCTGATAGACAGAGTGCCAGAAGAACTACGGATAGAGGTTCGTAACATTGTACAGGAGACAGTGACCAAAACCATCCCTGAGGAAAAGAAATGCAAGACGGTTAAGTGGTTGTCTGAGGAGGCTTTACAAATAGCTGACGAAAGAAGAGAAGCAAAAAGCAAAGGAGAAAGGGAAAGATATACACAACTGAATGCAGAGTTCCAGCGAAGAGTAAGGAGAGATAAGAAGACCTTCTTAAATGAACAATGCAAAGAAATAGAGGGAAAGAATAGAATAGGAAAGACTTCAAATTTCCTTTCAAATTTCTGCCCCATGCTGGGATTCAGAGTGTGTAGGGTTCTGTAGTTGTCCTTTAAGAGTGGGGTCTCTATAGAACAGTCTTTTGGACTCTGTGGGAGAGGGAGAGGGTGGGATGGTTTGGGAGAATGGCATTGAAACATGTATAATATCATTTATGAAACGAGTCGCCAGTCCAGGTTCGATGCACGATACTGGATGCTTGGGGCTGGTGCACTGGGATGACCCAGAGGGATGGTATGGGGAGGGAGGAGGGAGGAGGGTTCAGGATGGGGAACACATGTATACCTGTGGCGGATTCATTTTGATATATGGCAAAACCAATACAATATTGTAAAGTTAAAAAAAAAGAATGGGGTCTCTATTCCCCACAGCTCTCCGGCTCTCCTGAAAGTAAGCCTCTCTGGCCTTTAAAGCCAGAGTTCTGGGGGCTCATCTTCTTATGTAGGACCCCTAGGCTAGGGAGCCGGATGTGGGACCTGGATGTGTTGCTCTTTGGGGAGAACCTCTGCAATTGTAAATTTCCTCCTGTTTGTGGGCCACCTACCTCAGGGGGTGGGTCTTGACTGTACCTTGTCTTCACGCCTGCGACCCATCTCGTTGTGGACTTGTTATAACTTTAGTTGTGTAAGGTCTTTTCTGCCCATCTTTAGGTTGTTCTCATTGATGGTTGCCCTGTAAATGGTTGGTAATGTTGGTGTGCTCATGGTGGGCGGTGAGCTCAGTCTTCCTACTCCACCATCTTGACCCCACCCTCCAAAATCTTTCTTTATAAGATAAAAATAAAGGCATTTTTACATTAGTTAATGGGCATATTTTCCTAAATGTAAAGCTTTAAATAGAAATTTTACTAGCATCATTTTATTAACCCCCAAATGGGCTGTATTTCTGTGGCTGAAATGAATGAGCCTTTATATAAAACCACACACAACACATTTGCCTACTCTCAGAAAGGAGTTACTAATTAAATGCATTCAAGTATTGAAAGTAATATGCCTTTCTGAAGAACACAAGACATATTATCACTGCTGTGGTATTCTGGGTGAAAATACATAATAAAATCATAATCTACAGCCAAAAAAGAAAAATATATACCTTTCTAATTATCTTACTTCTCCATTTAATGTATTTTTTATAAGAATTTCAATTAATGCAGATGACTTATGACTTTATTCTTTCTAGAATTTGCATGCAAAATGATTTTCTAAATTCTTATGAGATTAAAAAAAAAACCAGACACTTATTTATGTTTCTGCTTTGAATAGAGTCATTCCTTTGTTTTTAAAGCTAGCAAGCCCATCCAGTGTATGAATAACATTTACCACATGCATTCCAAATTAGTGAACTCCAAAATGATTTTTTAATGTGCTTTTTTGGCTTCTCCTTTGATATCATCAGTCCGTTTGATTTTCCTTAGTCCTGAATCAAGAATCTGAATAGACATGCCCTCTGTATGTTGTCCAGACCTGGTATGCTTGTCATCTTCATTAAGTTTAGTTTAGAGTTCTCAGAAGTTCTGCACAGGGTAAGTTTTGAGTTCACCGGATTTGACTTCTGCCATTTTTTGTAGCCTGAGTCTTGTATTCCACAAGTATAACTTTTCATCACTGTTTAAAGTGTGAGGCAACTTGGAATGGGGTGAAAGACTCTGTGAAGTTATGGGTCACAGCTACAAACAGCTGAGCACCTCGTTACCTGAGCCTGTGTCCTGTCAACATTCTTTCGATAAGATGATGGATTGAGTGGAAAGAATGTGGATTCCTGAGCAGACACACAGGCTTCTGAATACCAGCTAAGCCACACTCCAGATGTGCGATCTTGGGAAAATTACTTGCCCTTTCATCATCTCGGTTTTCTCATCTGTAAAGCGAGGATAATAATACCTTTCTTGCAGGGATGTTTTGAAGATTAGTCATGGTGTATGTGAACCACGTGATACAAGCCTGACCTCATTGTATCGTCATCATCTTTGCCTTTCCAAACCCTCCTGTCTGTGATTTAAATATGCGCTATTTAAACTGTCTTCTCTGCTTCTCTTTAGCATGAACAACTACTTGCTCAGTCGTGTCTGACTCTTTGCAACCCCATGGGCTATACAGTCTGTGAAATTCTCCAGGCCAGAATACTGGAGTGGGTAGCCATTCCCTTCTCCAGGAGATCTTCCAAACCCAGGGATCAAACCCAGGTCTCCCACATTGCAGGCGGATTCTTTACCAGCTGAGCCACAAGAGAAGCCCTGGACAACCACAGCTCGACACAAACTCTAGAGTAACTTATTTGTATACATATGTGTCAGTGCATTTCACCAATTGTGATAAAAAATTTATACACTGACAAGCAGATGAATGTGTCTGGTTACAGGTGTATGAATGACCCTAACTCTGTGTGCATCCCTAAGCCAACTGTGGTGTAAGTAGTCTAAATACAAACCATTCAGCTAAAAATGTGAGTGTATGCCCTTCGATCCCTAGAGAAGGAAATGACAACCCACTCCAGTATTCCTGCCTGGAGCATCACATGCACAGAAGAGCCCAGTGGGCTGCAGTCCAGGGGTTGCAAAGAGTTGGATGAGACTGAGCACATGCCCTATGGCAGAGAACAGGGCAGGAGTGTAGATATAAGATGTGATCTTAAGGTCAGGATCTAAAAGAGGAAAACACCTAGAAACTCACTAGTATGGATAACAGAATTGATTCAAGGACCAGGGAGAATGCTGTTTATTGGTCTGCCAGGCAATTTTGTATAAGTGATTAAAATTATGTCCCTATTTTAGTTATTTTGTGAGAGTATCCCACACAGTATCCCACCGTGAAGATAATGTCTTCAAATAACCTAATCTAGGGGAAATTTTTAAAATTGTTTGCCACTGCACATTCTTGGCATGGTCCGTGGGTGTGTAATAAAGCAAGGTCCCTAGTAAGAGTTAGGTTATAAGGGCTGGAATTGAAAGTAGTCCAAATTTAAGGGTATCACGTTAAAAAGCAGCATACTTTTCCCCCACTAATTCAAACATACCTAGTTTTTTCCTCCAGAGTTAAAATAAATCACTGTGGTTTTTTGGCATGGGTAGAAGAAGAAAGAAAAAAAAGAAAAAATGCTAGACTTTCACTCAGAAAATTAGCTCACACTCTGGGAAGTACTCCAGAACTTAGACCTGCTGAAGGAGCAGTGAATTCATGTCCCCCTTTAGTTCTTGGTGCCTTGGTGGGCAGCAGACAGGCCAGGGCCCACCCACTAGTTAAGTTTTAGTGTTTTCTTTGCTGCTTTTTCATTTTTTTGGCGCATACACAATCAGGTTTGCATCATCCACAAAGCATCGTAAAACCCCTTGCTTTTCTTGTTTGTTTTCTGTTTTTATTTAGAGGAGGAAGTTTGAGCACTTACTCAAAATGTTGCTGGTCCTTTCAGAGGAGATAAAACACATCAGCCCATGCATGGTGCCTGGGTTTTGGAGACAACTGATCAGTGCTCATCATTCTTTCTCCCCTCTGCTTCACTCACAGGGAGACCCCCACCTGTACCTCCTATCACACTGTACTCCTTTCCTGAATTTAGGGGGACGGATTTCTGTCCCTTAAACTCAGTGTTGCAGAGGCAAATCCATCACCCTCCCTTCTGCTTGTCTTAAGATTCAGGAGCCAAGTTCAAATGTCAGCTTCACCAACCTCTGTTACGACTTTGAGCATGTTATCTAACCAGCACATCCAGACATTCTAGGTGCAAACACTTCTTCCTTTAACTCCCACACCTTGGGTTCATTTGGCAAATAGTTTTACTTCTGTCACAGCATAATGACTGAAGTGAAGAGTTAGTTGCTCAGTCGTGTCCAACTCTTCGCAACCCCATGGACTGCAGTCCACCAGGTTCCACTGTCCATGGAATTCTCCAAGCAAGAATACTGGAGTGGGTTGCCACACCCTTCTCCAGGGAATCTTCCTGACCCAGGGATCAAACCTGGGTCTCCCACATTATAGGCAAATTCTTGACCATCTGAGCCATTAGGTGCTCAGTAATTACTGAATGTAACTGAAATAAATAAAGCAAACTAATACGTGCCTACATTTTGCCAAAGGAAGCAATTGGTGAACAAACAGATGACATCGCTGAGTCTGTTAGAGGATAAAGACAAGAAGACAACTGTGGCAGAGTGTGATCTATTGATGCTCAAGTACAGGGAGCACAAGAAAATGGCACTCGACCCACATTTAAAGTGTTAGGGGAAAATCCCGCAGCTAAACTGACTCCCAAACAACAGGCATGACTTAGCAGGCCAGGAAAGGACAGGACTGTTTCTGTAAAAGTGAGAGGCACGTGTTGAGGACCCAGCAGCAGAAAGGAGAATTTGCTACATTCCAGGACGTGGGGGGGGGGTCTCATGTGGCTGGAGTGTGCGGAGAGAGGTGAGAATGAAGGTTATGGAGAAACACGTGGCTCCCAACATGCAATCTGTGCAGACCTGTCAAAGGATTCATATTTGAGTCTCTTCCCGGTGGAGGAAGAATGGGTGATGCTGGTGAGAAGTGACTAAAGCCTAGAGATGCTGGGACAGGAGTGTGCAGTGACTTGGAGGAGAATATAAGCTTAGGGGGAGGTGTTTTTGAGTTTTCCTGGTCATTCTTATTGTTTTAAGGTATGTGACAATATTAACTTTTTGAGTATCGTTGGAAAAGAGCTTGAAACAGAAAGCCCGAGCGGTGAAGACGCAGGAAGAGACGTTCCTAAGAGAAGGCGTCGGGCGTGTGCCTGGAGAGAAGGCTGTTGGGGAGCTGCGGCCAGATCTAGATGTGTGCGTTTTCAGGGAGGACTCTGAGGCATGCGTGTGTGGGCATCTCTGTTCTCTGCGTCGCTGAGGTCTCCTGAGCCTGATGTGGTGATGGGAGCCCTAGAAGTTAGGTTCATTCAGCGACAATCTGGAGGGCTGACCTTATGGGGAAGGGAAACAACAGAATATGATTCCTACTCTCATGGTGCCTCTGTTTGGTGGTAGAAAAGAAAGTGAAGCCATTCAGTCGTGTCTGACTCTTTGTGACCCCCTGGACTGTAGCCTACCAGGATCCTCAGTCCATGGGATTTTCCAGGCAAGAATACTGGAGTGGGTTGCCATTTCCTTCTCCAGGGGATCTTCCTGACCCAGGGATCAAACCCGGGTCTCCTGCATTGTGGGCAGACGCTAGGCCATTAAGCAATGCATTCTCCAGTTGTTCGTTATGATTTTTAAGTATTATGAGGGAGATGTCAGGATACTCTGATAACTTAAGGATGACACACAGGGGCAGGAGAGACACTCTGAGAAAGGGTTGTTTGAGCAGAACTCTGAAGGATGCATCAGAACTACCTGGGGCTTCTGCACCGCAGGCCAATTCTTTACCCACGGAGCCATTGGGGAAGCCACCTGGGGCTTCAGCTGAAGGGAAGAGTGGAGGTCACTAAACAGACCCTGATGGTAGTGCTGTGGGCAGCTAGCTGTCCAGGGCTTGTGTCCTTCTGACTTTCGATTTCAGACTTGTGTTTGAAACTGCTTTTTGTTTTCTGGCCCCTGTCTCCTAATCATTTCTTGTCACTCTCCCAACCTAGTTATTTTTCTTTGAAGGCAAACTTCACGCATCGTCTCTTCTTCTTCACAGCTTTTACATATGCCTTGTTCGCTCCAGGTTGTTCAGTATGTGCACACTGATTTGAATCTATAAGGTCTATGCTTCCCTGCTGGCTCAGACAGTAAAGAATCCACCTGCAATGCAGGAGATCTGGGTACGATCCCTGGGTTGGGAAGATCCCCTGGAGGAGGGCATGGCAACCCACTCCACTTGGTGGGCTACAGTCCACGGGGTCGCAAAGAGTCAGACACCACTGAGCGACTAAGCACACAGCACAGCACAAGGTCTATGTAAGTTTTCAAAGACTTAGGGACCAACTGAGAATATACAGGGTTGCAGAGGGTCTTAACATGGTGCTGACAGTTGTGCAAATTTAAAATGGATAGCCAGGTTTGCACCTAAAATCAAGGTTCAAAGATTTTCTTTTTTGAAGATCAAAAAATATTTAAAATTGAAGGGATCCCTATCCAGACTGTGTAATTCCACTTTGTTTAAAGGTGAACGCATTTTTTAACCTCTTCTGGATACTGTTACCTGTTAATGTACTCAAACACTCTTGAGTATGTTTCATTGAAAACAAAGATTTCTAATCTTTTTAATGGCAAGGTGGGAATTTAAATTTGAAAAGTAGAAAAGTGAAATACAAAAAATAATAATTAAAAAATAAAAAGTAGAAAAACCACCAGATAACTCCTAGCTTTTTCTTATGTACAGGTAACTCCCTAGTTTTTTCTTACGTACGACTTGACTAGAGATCATCTCTTTACTTGGGATGCATATGAAGTTGGATACACATTTTCAGTCTGTCTCATGGATTCAGGTCAGTTGTGGGAATGTTTCTATGGTGTTTTGTTGAGGGATGAATTTCTATTTTCCTGTCTTTCAGGTCCCGTCGGAGTAGGTTTGAATGAACTGAAACGAAAGCTGCTGATCAGTGACACACAGCACTACGGCGTGACAGTGCCCCGTAAGTTCTGTACTGTTTGACGCTGCGCACGCTGGCCCAGCACTTACACGCATGCGTGCTGCAGGCTGGCTGCCAGCATTCACAGCTAGTCCTAACCCCAGCCCCGGGGAGGACAGAGTGACCTTATCCACATTTTACAGAGGAGGAAACTGAGGCCTGAAAGTTCAGGGAAAAGCCCCAGATTACACAGGCAAGGTATTTGTTGATTTCAGCTTCCCACTCAGTTTTTATGGTGAATTTTAGTGCATGTATGACATTAATTATTACTTACACGTTTTCTTCTAAACAGAAGTGTATTCTACTTCTTTAATTTCCAGAGTTTTGACAAGCTTTAAGACTAGAAGGACCTAACTACAGAGAGCTAAAGGAGGCTTCTTGTAATATAAATGTTTCTTAATTACTTTTCATATTGTAGTCATTGACATATAGTAAAATGAGCTTTTGATGGCCATATAATCTGAATGTGGTAGGCTTCTTTTCAGTATAGAGAATAAGATCTGTTTTTAGAAAACTGGTTTTCACAGGCATGCTTACAAATGAAACATCATCCTGGAAGCATTTTGATATTCAGAATAAATGCCATTTAACTACTTAATAGTTTGTTATTAGGGAGCCATCTAAAAGACTAGATTGAAATGTTGGCTTTTTAAGTGGTTTTAGTAATGTTTAAAAAAAAAGTTGTTTGTATATTGCCCTTAGCAGTGTTCTCCAATTTTGGACGAGTTTGACTTTATTTTAAAATTATAGTTTTCTGTAACCTCATTACTACATTTTTCCAAGTTATTGTTTATAATCATTTTCAGCCATAAGTTATAGGGTTGCTAATTTCTACCAAAAGAGATGAAAGTAAAGGAAAAATGGAAACATGTAATTAAACAGTTTCTTTTTATTTTTCCTTTAATTATGCACTACTCTCACAAAAGCTGGATTGTAATATGCAAGTCATTAGAAAATCTTGAAAAACAATTAATAAGCTTACAGATGAGTGATTACAGATAAATCCTAGAGAAAAACAGATTACAAAGGGAAAAAAATTAATAATTTACTAGTTTCTTCATTGCCTTTGTCTTATTTTGTCCTCCCAACAATGGTATAAGATGGTCAATATCCCCATTTCACAGAGGAGGAAATAGGTAAAAAGGATACTTTGACTTATCCAGAAGTTCTGTAGGCAATAATCGCACTTGATTTGAAACCAGTTTTCATGTTCTTCCTCCCACATGACACTACACAAGCCTTTCCAGCTCCAGATCCTCTTTACTGTAGCCCAATGAGTGTGTGTGCACTAAGTCACTTCAGTCGTGTCCAACTGTGTGCCACCCTATGAACTGTAGCCCGCCAGGCTCCTCTGTCCATGGGATTCTCCCGGCAAGAACATTAGAATGGGTTGCCATGCCCTCCTCCAGGGGATCTCCCTGACCCAGGGATTGAACTCACGTCTCTTATATCTCCTGCATTGGCAGGCGGGTTCTTTACCACTAGCACCACCTAGAGTAAAAATTAACTTCTTTTGAAGAGGATAAATCTTAACAAGAGTGTCTATCAAATGTAACCCTCCCCAGTAGTTTTGGGTGGTTCAGATGGTAAATAATCCACCTGCAATGCAGGAGACCCAGGTTCAATCCCTGGGTCGGGAAGATCCCCTGGAGAAGGAAATGGCAACCCACTCCAGTATTCTTGCCTGGAGAATTCCATGGACAGAGGAGCCTGATGGGCTACAGTTCATGGGGTCACAAAGAGTCACCACAGCACCTTGGACTCAGTGTATCCATCTATTAAAATATTATCTACATCTAAAGTTGTTATAGAAATGAACAACATCCAGAAATGTTCTAGGGCTGAGACTCGCCAAAGAAATCCCTAAAGGAGTAATTATCCTTCTTAAACAGGTGCTAATGTCAAAAGACCCCCAGAACAATGTTTTCCATACTTGCCTGATAATAAGAATCCCTTGAGATTCCAGAGAGATTCTCCTTCTGGAGATATGACAGAATTCCTGAAAATCTGTGTTCACAGCCAGCATCCCGGGTGATTCACTGTATTAGACATGTGTGGGAAATACAGCTGTAGTATCAAGTGTGGATGATTTAATTAAAGAAGATATTTTTAAGAGCAGTTTTAGAATTTTAGATAGGTTTGGGCTCCCTAGGTGGCACTTGTGGTAAAGAATCTGCCAGCTGATGGTTGGGAAGCTCCCCTGGAGGAAGAAATGGCAACCCACTCCAGTATTCTTGCCTGGAGAATCCCATGGACAAAGGAGCCTCGCGCTACAGTCCATGGAGTCTCAGAGAGTTGGACACAACTGAAGCGACTCAACACGCAGCAGGTAAAAGACTTTATTAGGCAGAGTCATGATTATTTAGAGAAAAATTGCTTTGATTATACCACCAGTATTCTGTTTGATGTTTAACTCCATAATCTCCATTCCCACACCCCTTTTTCATCCTTTATATTGGTGATTTTCTCTTTTTATCTTGATCAGTGTGACTCAGTTTTTTAAAATTGTTTTCCTTTATTGTTTTCTAAAAATATTTTTTTTAATTTCTGCTCTTTACTATTTTACATGTGAAAAGAATGTGTATTCTGCTGTTACTGGATGTGATGTTACGTGGACATTAACTAGACCCAGGAAGTTGGTAGTGGTGTTCAGATCACCTGTGTCTTGCTGACATTCTGTCTAGTCCTATCAAATGTTGCAAGAGGGGCACTGAAATCTCTTACTCTGATTGTGAGATTGTCCACTTCTCCATTTAACTCAGTCCAATTTTGCTTTGTTATTACGTATGTCGGAGAAGGCAATGGCAACCCACTCCAGTACTCTTGCCTGGAAAATCCCATGGACAGCTGAGCCTGGTAGGCTGCAGTCCATGGGGTCGCTAAGAGTCGGATACGACTGAGCAACTTCACTTTCACTTTTCACTTTCATGCACTGGAGAAGGAAATGGCAACCCACTCCAGTGTTCTTGCCTGGAGAATCCTAGGGACAGGGGAGCCTGGTGGGCTGCCGTCTTTGGGGTCGCACAGAATGCATTTATCTTTTATCATTTAAAATATTCTTTTTTTCCTTGAGGTATCTTATCTGATATAAGTAGCCACTTCAGCCTTCTTATGCTTACTGTTTACATGGTATATAATCTTCTATTTATTATCAACATATCTGTGTCTTTATATTTAATGTGTCTTTCCTATAGGCTTGTAGACAGTATGTACTGGGATCTTGCTTTTTCACCCATTCTATGGCTCTCTGCCTTTTAATAGAAATATATAGACCATTAACATTTTTTGAATTGATGAAATGATTTAAGCCACACTTTTATTATTTGTTTTCTGTTTATTCCCTTTGTTTTTTAATTCCTTGTCTACTTTGTGAGGGTGGTATTTGAATGTTCTTTAGTATTCCATTTTAATTTACCTAGTGGCTCTCTGCTTATATCTCTTTGCATTGCTTTTTTACTGGTTGCTCTAGGGATTACAATATGCATATATCTGACCATTCACAGTTTAAGTAACTTTGTGACATTTTACATAAAATATAGAAACCGTGAAATTATATAAGTCCCTATACCTCCACTTCTTTTTGTGTAGTTGTCAAATGTATTATATTTGCATACATTGAAAACTCCACCAGATAATATTGTAACTTTCTCTTTAAATCTGCTTTATGTATTTTAAAGAACTTAAGCAGAAAAAAGTAGACTTCTGTTTTTACTCAACTATGTATTCTTCCTGTTCTTTATTCATTTCTGAAGATATGCTTCCTTCTTAACATTTCCTTTCAGTCTGAAAAAGTTCCTTGAATATTTCCTTTAGCACAGATCTGCTGATGAATTCTACTAGTTTTCCTTCATGCAAGAACGTCTTTATTTTGCCTTTAATCCTGCAAGGTATTTTGGTCAAAGGTCTTTTCTTTTAGTACCTTAAAGATGTAATTTCATTGATGTTTTATGCATATGGTAAGAAATCTGTAGTCATTGAACTCACGTATCCATTCCCCGTGTATGTACTGTGATTTTGTTTTTGTTGTTTTCTAGATGCTTTCAAGACTTTTTCTTTACTTTTCTTTCACTTTGAGTTGTTTGGATGTGCTACGTCCAAGCATTACTGTCTTTGAATTTTTTCTGTTTGGGATTTGTTGAGTTCTGAAATTTGTAAAATGTATGTCTTTAATCAGATTTTAGCAGTTTGGGACGTTATTTCTTCAAATACTTTTTAAAGCCTCAGTCTTTCTGGCATCCCCATTACACATCTGTTTGACATTTCAGTCAACATTTTCATACAGGTCTCTAGGGTTCCATTTATATTTTTTTTCAATTTTCTTTCTCTTGGTTGCCCAGATTTTATAATTCCTATTGATCTGTCTTCAAGTTCACTGGCTATTTTCCCTGTCATCTCCATTCTGCTATTGAGCCTATCTAGTGGTTGGTTTTTGTAAAATATATTTCAGTTCTAAAATTTCCATTGTTTTCTTCTTTATAGTTTCTATTTCTTTGCTAAGAATTCATGTTTTCATTCATTTCAGGTGTGTTTTCCTTTACCTTATGAAGCATAGTTGCAATAGTTGCTTTAAAGTCTTTGATAGTTCTAACTTCTTGGTCATTCAGGGCTGCCTTCTATTATCTTTCCCTTTGAGAAGTAAATGCCCTTTTTTTTTTTTTTTTCAGTTCTTTTCTGTTGAATAATATAAAATTGCATTCTGGATATTATGAATGCTATGTTGTATTGACTTCAGGTCCTGTTATAATATTCTGAAAAATGGTAATGTTTATTATAGTAAGCAAGTAACCAACTAGTTTATGTTTAGACCATAAGTTTTATCTCATTTTCTATAAATTATGGTTTAAATCTCACTTCAACTCTCTAAGCTTTGCTTTGTTGGTTTGAGTCTGCCCTGTCTTGTGCAGTTAAGGGATCAGTCTGCAACTTGCGTGAATAGTGCAGGTCTTAGCTCCACTCTCTATGCCTTCTGTACATTGGTTTGGGCATGTTCTGTGCTTCTACTTGTGGGCTAGGCTGAAGCTTGTGTATTCTAATCTTTGTTGTTGTTTGTTGTTAAGTCATGTCAGACTTTTGCAACTGCTAATGGATGGTAGCCCACCAGGCTCCTCAATCTATGGGATTTCCCAGGCAAGGATACTGGAATGAGTTGCTATTTCCTCCTCCAGGGGATCTTCCTGATCAGGGATTGAACCTGGGTCTCCTGCTTGGCAGGCAGATTCATTATCACCAAGCCCACTGGGAAGCGATTCTAATCTTAGTTCACTTCTTAAAACTTTGCTGGTTGGAGTCTGGGCTTCATGTGCACAGCTTAGGGGTTATTCTTAGATTAGTGTTGATTTCTTCACAGAATTGGGAGTATTTCCTTCTCCAGCTTTCTCCCTTCCTGGATTCCTTGCACACTCTTCAACGCACAGGGGAGTTTTCTTCCTGGTTCTTTTCACCAGAATGTCAGAGCTTCTGTTGGAATTTAGACACACATTCCTCCATACTACTCTGTGAACGAGCCCACCCATAGGGCAAAGTGAAAGAAAGTGAAGTCAATCAGTCACGTCCGACTCTCTGCAGCCCCATGGACTGTAGCCTACCAGGCTCCTCCGTCCATGGAATTTTCCAGGGAAGAGTACTGGAGTGGCTTGACATTTCCTTCTCCAGGGGATCTTCCCAACCCAGGGATCAAACCCGGGTCTCCCTCATTGCAGGCAGATGCTTTACCATCTGAGCCACCAGAGAAGTCCCCTATAGGGCAAAGCTAAAGGGAAGTAAAAGTTAAACTCTCCCTTACTGAGGCTGACTCTTCCACAGTCTACCTGCTTTATTTGTTTTCTAAGTGCTCAAAACAAAAATAGATGTTTTGGGTTCAGAGTTTTTAGTTGTAATCAGGAGGGATGGACTGCAATCAGTTTTATACTTGCCACCTCAGCACTGCAATTCCTCAGGGTTTTACTTTTGTTTTTAAAGTTAATACTGTATTTTCTGCTCCATTATAATTCAGTAGCAAATAATTAGGCAAAATCACTAAAAAGTTTAGAAGTTCACTTGTATTTCAAGAAGATATTTATAATTTTGCAAAGGAGAAGTGAATAGAGGTCTTTGATTAGTAAAGCAAACATTAATGGCATACCCTATGTACTATGTGTAAAATAAAATAATTTCAGAGTTTACCTTTCAACCTAGTGAGCAGTAAACTTGCTTCAATGAATAAAGAATCAATAAAAGATGATAATCATATTATTTGCAAAAAAGGAAAATTTTCCTCGAGTTTAAATACCATTTTATTTAATTAACATATAATGCCCCTTCAGAATAATTAATGGCATAAACACAATGCAATTCAATATTTAATCCACCCTCAAGTCAATATAACTTTAGTATTAGTGGAAAAACTGAATTAATGGGATTCCTATATTTTATTAGCTAATGTGCTTTTTTTAAGTTTTAAATCTTATTTACGAAAAATCCTTTAATCAAATACATAATTTCTTTTTTAGTATTTCTCTTAGGGTGGATGATGTAGATACTCTTTTGAACTCTTTTTAATTAAATCACAGATACCACCAGACCAAGAAGAAGCCAGGAGAGTGATGGTGTTGAATATATTTTCATTTCCAAGCATTTGTTTGAGACAGATGTACAAAATAACAAGTATGTGGAAGTTTTTTTAAGAATTTTCATGAAACTACAGTTTTTAAGCATGTGGCTATATATGTGGTTATAAGCAATTCCATTTGAAGTGAATTTTCACTTTTATAATATTTGAAACTGATAAAATGTAATTCAATTAATGGTTATTACTAACCTTTGCCTTTAACTTTTCAGTAACCTAGAGCTGTTGTGTATCTGGTTAAGTTGAATGTGTAGGGATTATTTTGAAGAGTAAGGGAATGTAGCTAGTGTATTCCTGTCACATCTTCCCACCCCACTATGCTATGCTATGCTATGCTAAGTCACTTCAGTCGTGTCCGACTCTGTGTGACCCCATAGACGGCAGCCCACCAGGCTCCCCCGTCCCTCGGATTCTCCAGGCAAGAACACTGGAGTGGGTTGCTATTTCCTTCTCCAGTGCATGAAAGTGAAAAGTGAAAGTGAAGTCGCTCAGTCATGTCCGACTCTTAGCGACCCCATGGACTGCAGCCCACCAGGCTCCTCCGTCCATGGGATTTTCCAGGCAAGAGTACTGGAGTGGGGTGCCATTGCCTTCTCCATCCCACCCCACTAACTGAATCTTAACATAGAATTTGGGTAGAAGTTTATTTTAAAAACTAGTAACTATGTAATAGATCCCTAGATATGATCTCGGGTGGCCTTGGCCTGTAATGACTTGAAGCAGGGCTTCGTTCCCAGCCAGAAATGGGGCTGGGTCATGATGGTGAAGGCAGCAGATGGTAGCCACTAGACCAATGGTCAGTGACAAGGGCCCTGGCCCTTTGGCTTTGCGGAAAAGAATTTCCACAAAGATGGAAAGTAGTGAAGCAACTGAAGTATTTATTAACAGGAAAAAAAGAGTACAGTATGAAGTGTGGACAGAAACGAGTGGCCTGAGAGAGAGTCGCCGAGCTGCACCCTCGTGGCAGTCTGAATTACTTTTATGGAGTTTTCTTCTGGGTTTCCTTTGACTAATCATTTTGATTTGCCTGGTGCACAGTCCATATTTGGTGTATCTCAGGATCCTTCCATGTGTGCACATGCATCTCTTAGCCAAGATGGATCCTACCACAAAGACATATGGGTGGGGAACATCCCTTAACATAACTCCCCTTTGGCCTCCAAGGAGCCTTTTTTGCACGTGTATGGTCAGGGAGGTTTCCTGACTTTGAGAAATATGTCATCTGGGCAGGGCCCAGACTCCTTCCTCCCTTAATTGCCCTGCTATTCTCCTCTGGAGTTACAGTCAATAGGGAATGAATCTCCCAATCTCTTTATGCTGATGGGGGCCGAGAGGGGGTGGGGATGGGGGGTGTGGGTAGGGCCCATCTACCTCCTGCCTCAGTTCCAGCATTTGCCACCTACCTCTGTCTCTCATTAGCTTTTCAAAAAGTTAAATAAAAAATAATGTTAATCATCTTGCTTATACCATATCTTCTAGCAAGCCCTAAGTCTCCTACCCTCAGGTTTTCCATTTGCTTAAGGATGAATGTTTTAGGCTATCAGGGAGCAATGTGTGTATTAATGCAAGATTGTGGGATTTTATTGAAACATCAAAATGCTTTTTTCATGTTTGGCACAGTGATTTTGGGTTTTTATAGCACGTGATCAGCCACCCTGGTTCCATTAGCCACCAGCCAGTCCCTCCTCTTATGCTAAAGCTGAGCTTGGTTACTCTTTCGTGTGTAGTGAAATTTCAGTAGTTTCTATTGTTTGGTTTATTCACTGTTTTATTGCATTGCATTAGCTCTGAAAAAGAGGTGATGGAAAACATTAGTACTGCTGGACTAAAGTACTTCTTTCTGCTTAAGTGTAATACAAGCAAGTGTTACTGATTTGAAAAAGTAAAATAGAAGATTTTTTAGAAATTGACATTCTGAAGTACTTGGACCTAGTTATTTTATTAAAAACAGTTTGAAAATTACATGTTCAGCAAAACATCTTTTATATATATGAATTATGTCTGCCATATATATATGTGTGTATATATACATGTAATTCACAAATGATTCTAATTTCTACAGGTTTATTGAATATGGTGAATATAAAAACAACTATTATGGCACAAGTATAGACTCAGTTCGGTCTGTCCTGGCTAAAAACAAAGTTTGTTTGTTGGATGTTCAGCCTCATGTAAGTGAACAGTGACCTAGTCAACACACTTCTAGCCCATCTGAGCATTTCATTAGAGGGTAAATCTGAAATCTACTCACTTTTGGCATTTAGGTGCCTTTCCTAAGGTGACAAAAGCATTTAAATGTAATTTGAGATGGCTCTGTTGGAAAAAAAAAAAAAAGCCCATGTTTTTAGAAGCCTGGAGATGTGTTTGTAACTCTTAGATTCAGTGTTTGCCAAGTATAATGACTCTTATTTATTCTATGTATTTTATATATAAAAATATATTACATTGTATGTATAATGTATTCTCCTATATGTATTATAAGTGTTCATAATTGTTGGCAATGGACATTTTGGTTCTTGGTCCTCTTTCATGGATTTTGGATCTATAATTAGCCTAGAAATGTAAAACCCTGGCAAGAGCCGTGGGCATCTCACAGGAGTTGTACAGCTGCCGGGTAGAGCTCACCTGGCACCCTGGGGACTCGGTACAGGTGGATTGAGAGACGGTGGATGAAGCAGCTCACTTTCCTGTCTCAACATAGACCACCTCCATCACCCCCCCACCCCCTCCCTGCAGAGGCCCACCCACAGCATGCTCCTTACTACCCGGGAGCAGTGCTGACTTAAAAGCAGGAGACTTGCCCCTGAAGGGGACTCCAAAGGCAGGATGAAAGAGAGGGGACACCTCATTCTGAGAGCAGGAGGAGGCTTAGATGGCATGGCTGGAAGACTTGCATGAAAGACAGTTAACTCATAGTGTCTTTTGGGTATTAGATCTAAGAACTAGCTTTCTGGTATTTTTAGCTGCTTCTCCTCAAGATTTAATGATGGCATATTTCAAAGCATTTTAAAGACAGGTTACATTCTCCATTTGTCCAGAGGTATCTAGTAACATTTAATTGTCAACAAATGATTGAACAATAATATAGTGAAAGGCCTGCTAACCTTAATTAGGAAATAATTTTAAGGAATTTTCTCCTTAGAAAGAAAATTCAGTTTTACTACAAAACATACTCCTGATATTATGAAGAAATGAAAGAAAATGTATTTCCTTCCTTGCAGACAGTGAAGCACTTAAGGACACTAGAATTTAAGCCGTTTGTGATATTTATAAAGCCTCCATCAATAGAGCGTTTGAGGGAGACAAGAAAAAATGCAAAGATTATCTCAAGCAGAGATGACCAAGGTGCTGCGAAGCCCTTTACAGTGAGTATGAGGATACTTTACTGAAAATACATAAGCAGGAGTTAAAGTCATATATGCAGTAGTGACCCCATTAAGGAGACTGAGAGATGAGGCTGTGGTCCAAACGTCCAGGCAGGACAGAACTGCATTTGGGTACATACATTTTAAGTGATTGCCCTGATTGTTTTTTCTGCTGTTGTGAATGGATCTTCATATTACATTGACTCAAAAACTATTTTGTATGCTTTTATGCATACTTATAAAATTTCTGAAGGCACATGTAAAAAAACCACTGAGTTTTCAACTAGCCTTATTTTTAAAGGGGAAAATACCGGTCGGTTACTATTACTCATTAATAGTCTACATGAAGATTTAATAATTTGCCTTTTGTACCAACATCATATATAGCATAATAAAAGAAAAAGCATCATTTGGGGTATAGGACAAATAGACTTGTAGTGTTCAATTTGTATTTCCTTTGACTATTGTTAGAAATGGCACCTGAAACTTTCACAACATTGTTGATGGGCTGTACTCCAATATAAAATAAAAGGTTTAAAAAAGAAATCACAGCTGTGGTGGGTTAATGATTAGAATGACTGGCATGGTCTCTGTTTTTTAACCTTGAGACAGTGTATTATACTTTAGGATCAAGAGAATGGCAGAAGCATTTTTCCCCTCCCTCTTTTAAGTAACTCATCTTTAACCTTCAGTTCAGTTCAGTCGCTCAGTCATGTCCGACTCTTTGCGACCCCATGAATTGCAGCACGCCAGGCCTCCCTGTCCATCACCAACTCCCGGAGTTCACTCAGACTCAGGTCCATCGAGTCAGTGATGCCATCCAGCCATCTCATCCTCTGCCGTCCCCTTTTCCTCCTGCCCCCAATCCCTCCCAGCATCAGTCTTTTCCAATGAGTCAACTCTTCGCATGAGGTGGCCAAAGTACTGGAGTTTCAGCTTTAGCATCATTCCTTCCAAAGAAATCCCAGGGCTGATCTCCTTTAGAATGGACTGGTTGGACCTCCTTGCAGTCCAAGGGACTCTCAAGAGTCTTCTCCAACACCACAGTTCAAAAGCATCAATTCTTCGGCACTCAGCCTTCTTCACAGTCCAACTCTCACATCCATACATAACCACAGGAAAAACCACAGCCTTGACTAGACGGACCTTTGTTAGCAAAGTAATGGCTCTGCTTTTTAATATGCTATCTAGGTGGGTCATAACTTTTCTTCCAAGTCCATATTAATGTATAAACTATTAATTGTGGGTATCAAATACACATGATGTTTTTGATTTCCAGTATTTTTAAAATATCTTTTTTTCTAAAGTACTGACAGTATACAACCATACGAAGTAGGTACTGTTATATGATGTTAATTACTCAGGGCTCTGGATTAACACTAAAATTAAAATCTCTGTTGTGAAAACCTTCTGTGACCTTGAGATATCGACTCTGAAATGATTCAGGATGTCACAGTATAAAGAATTACCGTATTATTTATTACAGTCTTGTACAATGTAAAGGTTTCTCAGTGAGGATAATAAACGATAACATAGTCCAAAGATTTAACTCACATTTATGTATATGGTCTTGCTATATAACCAACTAAAATTCTTCCTGGTTTCAAAAATGTATGGAGGGCCCCTTACCCACTTGTACTGAAACAAAGAAGGAGATGGTATACATGTCCTTTCATAAATGTATCCACCTCTGAAAAAGTAGTTTTTCTTATACATTCCTTGCTATGAATAAATGTGGACGATGCAGGCAAAGCATCAGGATAAACACTTCTACTTTAATACTGAAACATCCCTGTAATGATAAGTGACTAATTATCCTGAAAGGTGGGACTTTTGACTCTTGTCAGAGCAGTTTTAGTTACAAGCAAATAGAGAATATTAGAAATTACGGCTTCTGAAGAATTTACAGTTAAAGAGGGTAATTTTCTTTCATGGCTGAGGTGAAATAGTGAACACAGAACAGCATTAGATAAACCAGTTGTGTAATAACTGCACTGATGTGATCAAACTGCCTGGTTAACCAATTCTATTTAATACTTTTGTAGGAAGACGACTTTCAAGAAATGATTAAATCTGCCCAGATAATGGAGAGTCAGTATGGTCATCTTTTTGACAAAACTATAGTAAATGATGATCTTGCTGTGGCCTTCAATGAGCTGAAAACAACTTTTGACAAATTGGAGACAGATACTCATTGGGTTCCAGTGAGCTGGTTACATTCATAACTAAGGGAAGTTTTCATAATTATCTTTTTTTTTGTAGAGTGCATGATTAAATCAGTTACCATTTTGGTGGTAGGGTTTTTTAATCTATATCACTGTTAGAGATGTGCAATCCTGGTTAAAACTGAATGTTGGTTTTTTATCTTTTTAAAGTCTTATTTCAAACACAGTGTTTGAGTATAAGATCCAGAATTTAAATGTGCACAGTACTGTATTCTGAGCAGAGCTTTGAACCGTCTGGCTGTCTTGAATACAAAGCTCTACCTCCAAGAGGAGGGTTGAACTTTTTATAGAAAGTCTTAGCTAGAGTATATACATGGGCGTCCAGTGCTTCTGCTGGTCTCAGACGTGGTCACTGCCTTTGCTATTTGCATGTCAGCCATTGAAGATGATAAGTTTACAGCCTTGAGCAGCTCCAGACAGGACAGCTTAGGTGTACTTTGGGTGGATCATCATAGATGCACCTGGACTGGCAGTAAGGTGGTCCTCTTACTATCCTAAAAGTGCAACATTTTCTCTTACATAGACACAGTATAGTCACAGTGTGTGCACTCAAGAATCTCTCTTTAAAGGAATTACTGAAAATCTGTCTTAGCGAGTGGCCTTCATGTTATAGTTTGAGAAGGCTTTGTGAGTACATACACTAGTGACTCAATAAATGTTTAATAAGGGAGGGTAGGCTTTGAAAATTATTACATACGAAACTAAAAACCTTTCCTTGTTAGAACGGTGATTACATACCCAAAAGGACTGATTACAAAGGACAATTTTATTTATAAATTCTCAGACATTTCTTTCTGGACTCACCAGAAATTCTGGAGCCAGTTATCTGACTTTGCATTTTCCCAGTAGATTATAAGAATGAATCCTATTCTAAATGTAGGTTTTACATGTTACTGATACAGTTAAAGAAAATGTGATCATTGTCCCAAATATGTACAGTTGATCACCATATTTAAATTTCACTACAAACTGTACTTTAGAAAACTGTTCATGTAATGTTAACTTATTTCTTTGTCATCAAAATATTTCTTTACATTGGCCAGATACCATCCTAATCTTGCTGTTTTTAAAGAAGTTTAAGAAAGACTCTCATATTGTAAATAGCTAGATGGGATCTCTCATTTTTCTTTGATACTACTGACCTTCAGCGAGTAAATTATACAGCTCAAAATACTAGAAATGTGCATAGTTGTATAAGAGAATATGTGTCCCATTCTTGCATGCAGTAAGACACTGCCAATCAGAGAATCATCGTATCTGTGACTTAGAAACAGAAAAAAAAATATTTTTGTTGATTTCTAAAGAGAGTTTAGATGTCCTGTTTAAAGAAAAATAGTGTAGTGAAATTTTATATATTTATGAAATATTTGAAAGGCATATTTTTTTAATTACCAAATGAGGCTATTCATAAAACAAATTGTATGTAAAGATGTCGTTAATTTAAAATAGTTTTTTAAATCTGGGTCAACATTCCATGTAAATATTTTGACCTTTGTTCTCAGATCCACATGTGTGCTCTGTGCACATTTGATAGCATGACTTACTGGGTTTCCTTCATACATGTGAGATTTCATACCTGATACACACTCGCAGCTAAATAGTTAGATAACCAATGTTACCTGACAGCCTAATCCAAACAGCAAATTCTAAGTTAATTAAGTAAACAGCAACCAATTCAGTTTAAAAAGAGGTTTGGGGTTGCCAGGTCTAATACTGAAGCCATACTTCATGGTTGTGTGGCTGGTCTAAGAAAGTACAAGTCTTCCTTGGATGGTTTGGGTAATATTCTTTTTGAACACTGATCGAAATTTCCAATACATTGACTTTCTAGGAAATGAATTATAATTTAGGGAGTCTGAATTCTTTGTTCAGAAATAGCACATGGTTTGTTTTTATTTTTTGCCTCAATTCTTTACTGTGGAGGTAGACAGCGTGTGATAAAAATGGAGTCCCTTTTGGTGGTGGGGGTGGTGATGGAGGTGTTATAAAAATATATTTTCCAATTTCTCTCCCTTTTTACACTAGAGCTGAAAAGTATTTTTTAAAATAATGGAAAAGGGGCAATTCAGCAATTTGAAAAATCTTTCATCAGTAGTACACATATGTGGTCTTGGTGACGTCTACATAGCCACCTGGATGCTTAGAAAGAGAGTCCATTCTCTTTAATTTAGTAAGCCTAGGAGAAGGCAGTGGCACCCCACTCCAGTACTCTTGCCTGGAAAACCCATGGATGGAGGAGCCTGGTAGGCTGCAGTCCATGGGGTCGCTAAGAGTCGGACACGACTGAGCGACTTCACTTTCACTTTTCATTTTTATGCATTGGAGAAGGAAATGGCAACCCACTCCAGTGTTCTTGCCTGGAGAATCCCAGGGACGGGGGAGCCTGGAGGGCTGCCATCTATGGGGTTGCACAGAGTCGGACACGACTGAAGCGACTTAGTAGTAGCTCCATGGGCTTGGGGATAAATGTTGCAAAGGGCCCTTGATCCTGTACTTGGTGCACCCCTGGCTCCCTCTTGAGGGAGGAGAGACTGGTTCTTTAGGCAGCCTGCTCCCAAGACAATGTCAGCCACTATTTGAGAGAACAGGAATATTTTTTTTTTAAGTCCAAATATTTAATATCCAAGATTAAGAAGATAAGTCTGTATTACCATCAATAACAAACTGGAATCTGTTTGCCTTTTTTTTTTGGTGAAATTGAATTACCATTTTTTACCGTTATTTTACTTTCCAGTATAGACATTATTGATATCTTTAAGGCTGACCTTCCTGGTATCATGGTATCATGTAATGACTGAATGTATCTAAATTGTAATAATTTAAAATTGACAAGCATATAAAGCAAAACTATGTTGTTAAAAGTTTCCTGAAGAGACAGATTTTTATTATTTATTTTCTTTTTGACTAGTAAGAGTTTATAAATAAAAGGAATGGAAAACCTTTGAGTGTAATAAAATATCTTCAAATTATATGTATAGTTTCTTGAAGATTGCTCTTGCACTTGGTATCTACTTCACTGTTTCTGATGGTAGAACAAGTTGTTCTTTTACTGACACCATGTGATTTGAACTGCCTCTGTCTAAAACAAAATTTCATATTTGTTCCAGACATTAATTGGTTTCATCAAAGTTGTTGGAGAGATGAAATCCACTAGCCTCAATCTTACCCAGTCCAGCCAATCAAAGATGAACAAAAGATCTATGCCATGTGCTAGACAAGCCTGGGCAATGAGTACTTAACTGATCATGAGCTCGTTTACACAGTGATTAGCCTCATATCACACAACCTAAAAGTAATTGCGTAAATATTCTTAATTACCTGACAGTTCCTCATATTAGTAAATTCATAGGGAGCTTCCTAAATAATTTCTATTACCAGTTTTCTTGTTGTTGTTTTAAAATTCCATTACTTTCAAATGGTACACCCAAAATTAATTCAGTTCAGTTCAGTCATTCAGTCATGTCCGACTCTTTGCAACCCCATGAATCGCAGCACGCCAGGCCTCCCTGTCCATCACAATTCCAGGAGTCCACCCAAACCCATGTCCATCGAGTCGATGATGCCTTCCAACCATCTCATCCTCTGTCGTCCCCTTCTCCTCCTGCCCTCAATCTTTCCCAGCATCAGGGTCTTTTCCAATGAGTCAGGCTCTTCGCATCAGGTGGCCAAAGGATTGGAGTTTCAGCTTCAACATCAGTCTTTCCAAAGAACACTCAGGACTGATCTCCTTTAGGATGGACTGGTTGGATCTCCTGGCAGGCCAACGGACTCGCAAGAGTCTTCTCCAACACCACAGTTCAAAAGCATCAATTATTCAATGCTCAGCTTTCTTTATAGTCCAACTCTCACATCCATACCTGACCACTGGAAAAATCACAGCCCTGACTAGACAGACCTTTGTTGACAAAGTGATGTCTCTGCTTTTTAATATGCTGTCTAGGTTGGTCATACCTTTCCTTCCAAGGAGCAAGCATCTTTTAATTTCATTGCTGCAATCACCACCTGCAGTGATTTTGGAGCCCAAAAAATTAAAGTCAGCCACTGTTTCCACTGTTTCCCCATCTATCTGCCATGAAGTGATGGGACCAGATGCCATGATCTTAGTTTTCTGGATGTTGAGCTTTAAGCCAACTTTTTCACTCTCCTCTTTCACTTTCTTCAAGAGGCTTTTTAGTTCTTCTTCACTTTCTGCCATAAGGGTGGTGTCATCTGCATATCTGAGGTTATTGATATTTCTCCCAGCAATCTTGATTCCAGCTTGTGCTTCTTCCAGCCCAGCGTTTCTCATGATGTACTCTGCATATAAGTTAAATTAGTAGGGTGACAATATACAACCTTGACGTACTCCTTTTCCTATTTGGAACCAGTCTGTTGTTTCATGTCCAGTTCTAACTGTTGCTTCCTGACCTGCATATAAGTTTCTCAAGAGGCAGGTCAGGTGGTCTGGTATTCCCATCTCTTGAAGAATTTTCCACAGTTTATTGTGATCCACACAGTCAAAGGCTTTGGCATAGTCAATAAAGCAGAAATAGATGTTTTTCTGGAACTCTTCCTTTTTCCATGATCCAGTGGATGTTGGCAATTTGATTTCTGGTTCCTCTGCCTTTTCTAAAACCAGCTTGAACATCTGCAAGTTCACGGTTCACATATTGCTGAAGCCTGGCTTGGAGAATTTTGAGCATTACTTTACTAGCGTGTGAGATGAGTGCAATTATGTGGTAGTTTGAGCATTCTTTGGCATTGCCTTTCTTTGGGATTGGAATGAAAACTGACCTCTTCCAGGCCTGTGGCCACTGCTGAGTTTTCCATATTTGCTGGCATATTGAGTGCAGCACTTTCAGAGCATCATCTTCCAGGATTTGAAATAGCTCAACTGGAATTCCATCACCTCCACTAGCTTTGTTTGTAGTGATCCTTCCTAAGGCCCACTTGACTTCACATTCCAGGATGTCTGGCTCTAGGTCAGTGATCACACCATTGTGATTATCTGGGTCGTGAAGATCTTTTTTGTACAGTTGTTCTGTGTATTCTTGCCACCTCTTCTTAATATCTTCTGCTTCTGTTAGGTCCCTATCATTTCTGTCCTTTATCGAGCCCATCTTTGCATGAAATGTTCCCTTGGTATCTCTAATTTTCTTGAAGAGATCTCTAGTCTTTCCCATCATATTGTTTTCCTTTATTTCTTTGCATTGATCACTGAGAAAGGCTGTCTTCTCTCTCCTTGCTATTCTTTGGAACTCTGCATTCAAATGGGAATATATTTCCTTTTTTCCTTTGCTTTTAGCTTCCCATCTTTTCACAGCTATTTGTAAGGCCTCTCAGACAGCCATTTTGCTTTACTGCATTTCTTTTCCTTGGGGATGGTCTTGATTCCTGTCTCTTGTACAGTGTCATGAACCTCCATCCATAGTTCATCAGGCACTCTGTCTATCAGATCTAGTCCCTTAAATCTATTTCTCACTTCCACTGTACAGGCATAAGGGATTTGATTTAGGTCATACCTGAATGGTCTAGTGGCTTCCCTGGTGGCTCAGAGGATAAAGCGTCTGCCTGCAACGCAGGAGACCCGGGTTCAATCCCTGGGTCAGGAAGATCCCCTGGAGAAGAAAATGGCAACCCACTCCAGTATCCTTGCCTGGAGAATCCCACGGACAGGGGAGCCTGGTGGGCTACAGTCCATGGGGTCACAAAGAGTCGGACACAACTGAGCGAGTTCACTTTCACTTTGAATGGTCTAGTGGTTTTCTCCACTTTCTTCAATTTCAGTCTGAATTTGTCAATAAGGAGTTCATGATCCGAGCCACAGTGAGCTCCCAGTCTTGTTTTTGGTGGTCCTCAACAGGAAAGTGAGCCAAGTTTTATGTTTAGCCGCTGATAGGGAATATAACTGATATCAGTTGAAAGAAGTGTCCCTTACCTGTATTCATGCCCTTTCCTAGGCTGCCACACCTTTCCAGATGCTTGCTCACTTGCACTTAGATATCTGGAGGGCGAGGAATATTGTACTTTTATAACAGCTCTTATTCACATATACCGACATGGGCTACGTACTGCCAGATAAAATAGTCATATTAATCATCAGACATCTGTAGGATTTGTATACAGTTTCATTTAATCCTCATAACTGCGTTATATGGAAGTAGTACCTTATATGGAAGTATAGTACCTTACATAGAAGT
Source organism: Bison bison bison (assembly GCF_000754665.1). Taxonomy (NCBI): domain Eukaryota; kingdom Metazoa; phylum Chordata; class Mammalia; order Artiodactyla; family Bovidae; genus Bison; species Bison bison. The sequence goes on from NW_011495023.1 coordinate 18,996,298, forward strand.
GCGGGCTTCTGTGCCTGCCCAAGGTAACAGGCGTGATGAGTAAGGATCGGGGTTCAATTGTGGTCAGGCTCCTCCAACACCAGGATGTCTGCACTGTGCTTGCTGGTGTTGCTATAACTTGAGTCAATTTTGGAAATAGGTGAGATTTGGTAATTAGGAGTGATTATTCATCCTTTTTATGCACAGGCAATTTACAAAGAGTTTTCTCACAACACTGTTGCTTTAGTCAGATAGCTCTTGATTTCTCTATGCCTCTATTGTTGGCTAATCTTCAAACAGCTTGGCGTGCTGTGGTTTGTTGGGTCGCAAAGAGTCGGACGCGACTGAGCAACTGAACTGAACTTCAAACAATGATGATTGTCAAAAGCGTACAAAAAAGTTAGCATAATACGCAATTTTTCTGTTTTGTCTGAGTCCTAGTCTTTAATGATGGAACATGATTTGTCTAATCAGTTGTGATAATCTCCTCTCCGCCAGGATTGATCTGAGTTGGTCCAGCCACTCGATTCCAGGTAATGTCTGTCAGAGGAGCTGTGAGTTGAGTTGTTTCCCTGGTTTAAACAAACACCTGCATGAGGTGAAAATCCTCTATGCTCCTGCCCCCATTCCTCCTGTTTGAGATGCTTCTATTACATTGTGGTGCTTAACAACATGATAGCCATAATCCTAACCCTAAATCAATGGATGATAAAGGTCAATCTATAGATGAGTGAGTAAAAAAAAAGAAAAGATCCTAAATCCATAACGTCACTGAGCTGTTGAAAAAATCCTTGGGACCTCTTTCCTCTAATTACTGAATAAACAATGTTCTTTTTTTAAAATGTATTTTTAATTGAAGGATAATTTCTTTATAATGTTGTGTTGGTTTCTGCCATGCAACACCATGAATCAGCCACAAGTATACATATGGCTTCTCACTCTGAAACCTCCCTCCCACCCCTCTAGGCTGTTACAGAGGACCAGGTTGAGCTCCTTGTGTTATTCAGCAACTTAAAATGAAAAGACAACCCTCAGGATGGGAGAAAATAATTGCAAATGAAACTGACAAAGGATTAATATTCAAAATATATAAGCAGCTCATTAAGCTCAATATCAGATAAACATGAAGCTCAATATCAGAAAAACAAATAACCCAATCAGAAAAACTGGCAGAAGACCTAAACAGACATTTCTCCAAAGAAGACATGCAGATGGCCAACAGACACATGAAAAAATGCTCAACACTGCTCAGTATTAGCAGAATGCAAATCAAGACAATGTTATTTTATGCTCTGTTGGTGGGAATGTAAATTGGTGTAGCCACTATGGAAATCGGTAGCTGGGGGTTCCTCAAAAAAATGAAAATTGAGCTACCATATGAGCCAGCAGTCCCATTCCTGGGCATATATCTTGAAGAAAATGAAATCACTATTTTGAAAAGAGTTCTGCATCCCCACTTTCCACATGCACTGCAAGATTATTCACAGCAGCTGAGACAAGGAAACAACATGTCCATCAACAGATAAATGAAGAATCTAGGGGATGTACATGTACACATTTACATACACATAAAAAGGAATGTTATTCAATGGTAAAAAAAATACATAAATTCTGCCTTTTGTGACAACATGGTTGTATCTTTCTTGAAGGCATTATTCTGAGTAAAATAAGTTAGAGAAAGACAAATAACTATATGTGGTGCTAGAGAAGACTCTTGAGAGTCCTTTGGACAGAAAGGAGATCAAACCAGTCCATCCTAAAGGAAATCAACCGTGAATATTCATTGGAGGGACTGATGCTGAAGCTGAAGCTCCAGTACTTTGGCCACCTGATGCAAAGGGCTGACTCACTGGAAAAGACCCTGATGCTGGGAAAGATTGAAGGTAGGAGAAGGGGGTGGCAGAGGATGAGATGGATGGATGGCATCACTGACTCAATGGATGTGAGTTTAAGCAAACTCATGGAGATAGTGAAGGACAAGGAAGCCTGGTGCACTGCAGATCATGGGGTTGCAAAGAGTTGGATCCAACTGAGCGGCTAAACAACAACCACTTGTATAAGGTATCTACAAGAGCTGAAATAGAAGGTAGAATGGTAGTTACCAGGGGTTGGATGGAAAAGGGGGGATGTTGGTCAGAAGGCACAAGCTTCCAGGTATGAGATGAGTAAGTTCTGGGGATGTAATGGCATGTTGACTATTGTTAACAACACTGTATAACATGCTTGAAAGTAGCTAAAAGAGTAGATCTTAAATGTTATTAACACACACACAAGGTAATTAGGTGGTGAAAGTGTTAAATAACTTTATTGTGGTAATCATTTCACCATATATACATATATCAAACCACACTGTACATGTTAAACTTACACAACTTTATGTCAAAACTGGAGAAGATGTTCTCTTAAAAGTGTTACTATTAGGCTGCTGTTTGCTTGCTGCTGGAAGCATTCCTAATGGAAAGCAGTATCCATGACCACCCAGGCCACTCCCAGTGCCTGCATCACTTACCAAAAATGTCACTTGTCCTGCAATGAAGCATTGAACCTTAAAACATTCTGTAACTTGTAGCATAAAATAAAGCAAGAGACTCCATTTACATTTTATTTTGCTTGGGTTCCACTTTTTTTTTTCCTCCACAATATAACATTTATGTTTGGGGAAAGCTGTTCTTGTGTTTTGAGATTTACAAATTGATCATGGTTGTGAGTCTACAGTTTTGGCAAAGTGATATCTCTGTGATTAAATTTGACCTGGGCACTAGTAATACCTGAAAGTTCCATCTGTCAGGCCCCTGCCCTGTGCCAGGCACTCTGCTTGTTAGTAGTAGGTGACCTGTTTGTGATCATCAGCTCTACTTAAACAGATAAAGGACCGAAATAGAAATATGTATAAATAACAATGGCTACAAAACAATATAATTACTGTTCATGCTAATGAAAGGTATATAGTATGAAGTAATTACTGAGGAAAATATATTGCTCTTAGGAACCTAGAAGATACCAAAACAGCTGAGGATGGAAGAAAGAAGGACAAAAACAAACATGCTTAAATATTAGTTAAAATATTTTAGGTATTTGAAGGCAATTATTTGTGGAATTGAAAGTAAATGCAAAGAGGAATCAGAGACTCCATTAAATGAGAAGACAAAAAGATGCCAAATGGGTCTCTTATTACAGATTTAAATGGCATAAACTCATGTAGTAAGAGACCATTTTTCAACTACATCAAAAATGGACATCAACCATATTCTTTAAGAAGAGAAAGATTTAAAGTAAGAGGATTGGCAAAAATGTGCAAATGCAAGGCAGAAGGAAACCAAAAGCAGAAAACACAATAATAATATGAAAATTGAGGTAAATGCTTGGGGCAAAAAGTCATTCTTTAGTAATCTGTGGTATAAGCCATAAAAGGAACAGTGTTAAAGACACTGAGTAAAACCTTGAGGAGTGCAGTCAATAAAACCACATTATTTGGTCATCTTTAAAATACTTCTCTTAGACCTCGAAAAGAAGTGGTTATAGAAGGTCCATATACTTCCCTGGTGGCCTAGTGGTTAAGAATCCACCTTCCAATGCAGGAGATGTGGGTTTGATCCCTGTCGGGGAACTAAGATACCACATGCTACAGTGAAGACCCAGCACAGCCCCCCGCAAAACTTCATGTATCACAACTCCTCAGCTGATCTCATAGCCATGGAAAGAATGCTTTTTCCTGCAAACAGATTACACCTTCGGTTCAAGAGCCACACTGAGAATTTACAAAACCCAATCCTAAAGCAAGCCGCAAGAAAAGCCTCATTAAATTCCAAAATATTTTAAGTACTTCAAGTCACATCTAATGACTACAGTCCAATAGAACTTAAAGTGAATAACCAGTAGACACCAAAACAGACCTCTCAGAAAAACTCAAACAACAGCAAAACAAAACATCCTGATCATGGAGGAATTAAAAATAAAACTGTAGATTATTCGGAGAATAACAACATAACTATCAGAATCTATGGACTAGGACTGAAAAACTGAGCTCAGGAAAACTTGTTGCCTTAAAAGCTTTTCAAGGGGAAAAAAATAAAAATAAACACTGGCTCAAGCAACTCGGGAAAGAATAACATGAGTGGTATTTTGGCTAGGTTATAATATACACTGACTTTTCCAGGAATGCGCTACCATGTAAATCAAAGGAAGACTGTGCTTCATTTTTTCAGAACCCTACCAAGTTTTCTTCACTATTTTGGAACATCATGTCATTAATGGCAATAGCACCCGTCGTGTCAGAGTCTCCTGCACGGCGTGTCTGGACACAGCCATGCCACAGTGTGCGAACCTACCCTATGCATGGATCACTGCTGTCTTCGGAGGACTGCTGCCTGAGCATTTATATCTCACAGTATGAACTATTTTATTCTCCACTGCTTTCCTTTTCTTTCTCCCTTTTATTATAATGGGGTTCCATTGTATTATTTGATTTTACTGCACCATGTGCCATGCGGGGTTTTAGTTCCCTGACCAGGGATTGAACCTGTGCCCCCTGCAGTGGAAGCACAGATTCTTAACCACTAGACCACCAGGGAAGTTTCTGGGACAAAATCTCTTATAGACAAGGAACACTGAGTATGATAGGGAGTGATTACTGCTGCTTCAGACAGATGGCCACATAGATCCCATTTATGGTGCAGGCTTTGAGCTATACAGCTCATGCGGTTTTAAAAATATTATGTTTTGATATGATTAATATGCAACTGAGCATCAAGTTACGTTGAAATTTGGCTACAGTCGTAGAAGGTATCTACTGTTAGCACTTGGCTTCCCTGATGGCTCGGTGGTAAAGAATCTGCCTGCGGTGCAGGAGACTCGGGAGACGTGGGTTCTCCTGGGTCAGGAAGATCCCCTGGAGGAGGAAATGGCAACCCACTCCAGTATTCTTGCCTGAAGAATCCCATGGATAGAAGAGGGCTATGGTCCGTGGGGTCTCAAATAGTCAGATAGAACTGAGCGTGCACGGATACACACACACACATTTTGAGCATCAAGTAGTATCCTTGAGTATACTGCTGCTACGAATAGGCTCTTGCAGAAGAAAATAGCTTTACAGTTTAAAATATTTTCCAAAACTAGGTAATGGAATTAACTAAGAGACGAGACATTATTGCAGACCTAAATACTAAAAGATCATAGACTCTCCCAGAATACAATTTTAACAGCATAAGATTTTAGAAAAATCTTGAGACATGGCAGGTAAATCCAAAAAGGAGGAGATCAAAATGGCAGAGTGGGAGGACAGACTCCCCTCCCCTCCCTGAACACTCCCGAAGTACATGTACATGTGGAGCAATTCTCGCTGAAAACTAACTGGAGACTGGCAGAAACACTCCTTACAACCAAGGCTGTAAAAAAATCCACATGGAATTAGGTGGGAAGGGAAGTGATCAGATTGAGACTTTGTGCTCCTGGGAGGGGACACAGAAGATGGGGGTTATGTGGGTGGAGATTCTCCCTGAAATGAGGGCTTCGAGCCACATATTCTGCACCCCAGCCCTGAGGTCTGACACTGGAAAGACGAGTCACCTCAGCTGGCTTGAAAATCAGTGGGACTAACAGGAGGGCTGTGAGAAACCTAGAGTGCCTGTGAAGAGAGGGCACAGACTTGCCTACTCCTGAAACAAAGTGGAGAAAGTGCAACTTGCACAGGACTCTAGCCAATTTCCCCCAACTACCCTGCAGCATGCCCCAGCCTGAGCCAAGCACCCGTTCAGGCCCCATTTGCCCTGTGGCATGGCTTCACACTAGGCATGAGAGCTGGCATGGCTGAGGCGGGTGCTCAGGGAGGGGACAGATGGAGTTGGCTTGGGCCTGGAATGGCATCTGAATGGGGCAGGGACAGCCATTACTGGTGTTCAGAGAGAGGCCCAGGACTCTGGGGCCAGGATTGGCACTGTCCATACACCAAGTGCTCACTCCAGCCCCTTCTTGCTCCAGCACTACTTCTCTGGGGCAAAGGTGCT
>NW_011495023.1:19002378-19005817 GCF_000754665.1 Bison bison bison
AGGTGCTGATGCTAGGAGGCAGGAGGATACACACGTGGATGGAACAGAGTCATCTCTGACCAGACCCTCAGGACTTCCATTCCAGCAACTTAGGACCTGAGCAACCCTGCAGTGGGCGAGGTTGGTCACTGACCAGAGGAGAAGCACTGGCACGAATGCCTGGCTAGTACGGCTCTGGCCCATCCATGTCAAGTCCCACCTCCTACCAAGGTAACAGGTGCCAGCACACCTGGAAGAAAGCGTGACTGGTGCTTACCTCTTCCAGCTCACTGACCAAAGCTACAGGGCACCTGCAGACTGTACAGGTACACTCCCATATGGGCACATCCCTTCAAGGCGGGAAGAGGTAACTATCTCACTTCAATTCATACAGACAGAGAAAGATAAGCAAAATGAGAAGACAGAAGGATTTGTTTCAATTGAAACAATAAGGAAGACCTAATGAAACAAATACATAATTTACAAGATACAGAGTTCAAAGCATCAGCAATAAGAAGACTAACTCAATTAAGGAAAAGAATAGATGAACACAGTGAAAACTTTAGCAAGGAACTAGAAAATGTAAAAAAGGACCAGTCATAAAGGAAGAATACAATAGGAGGAATTAATAATAGACTAGGTGATAGAGATCCTGATAGACGAGGTGAAAAGACCCTGATGCTGGGAAAGATTGAAGGCAGGAGGAGAAGGGGACGATAAAGGACGAGATGGTTCGATGGCATCACCAACTCAATAGACATGAGTTTGAGCAAGCTCTAGGAGATGATGAAGGACATGGAAACCTGGCGTGCTGTAGTCCATGGGGTCGCAAAGAGTCAGATACGACTGAGTGACTGAAAGCAACAAAAAGGTGACAGATCTGGAAGACAAAATAATGGAAACTATCCGATCAGAACAGCAAAAAGAAAAGCAAATTAAAAAAAACTGAGAACACTTTAAAGGACCTCTGGGACTCTCTCACGTATGCCAACATTCACATTATAGGGATCCCAGAAGGAGAGAAAGGGGTCAAAATTTTGATGAAATTAGGTTGAAAACGTCACTGAAGAAAGAAACAGATATCCAGGTACAGGAAGCTCAGAGGGTCCCAAACAAGGTGAATGCAAATTCATTCACACCAAGACATAATTAAAATGGCATAAGTCACAGAGAGATTCTGAAATCACCAAGAGAAAAAGAGTCACCTACAAGGGAATTCCCATAGGACTATTAGCTTTTTCTGCAGAAACTGCAGGCCAAAAGGGAGTGGCCTGATATAAAATGCTGAAAGGGAAAAACCTGCAACCTAGGATTATCTACTGAACAAGATAATCATTTAGAATAGGAGAGATTAAAAAAAAACAACAACAACTCAGATAAGCAAAAATTATGAGAGTTCATGAGAACCTTAACATTTCTTTTAGGGTAGGCTCCCTCCAGTGTCTCCAGCCAGGACTCTCCCAGGCTACCCTCACCTCTCCACTGTGTTAGGCAAAAAGTGGAGCTGACCCCCAGAAACCCCACCCTTTGGTGTACCTACACTTTCAGTTGTTCAACCAAGCCCTAACTTAGGCCCTCCTAGAAAGGCATGTGGCAGATGCAATTAAGGTTTCAAATCAGTTGCCTTTGGGAAAAAAAAAAAGGGCGGGATTTACCCTGGTCTAACCCAGTATGCCCTTAAAAAGTGACTCGGCTTTTCCTGAACAACAAAGAAGGAATTGAAGTGTGAGAAGGATTTGATTTGACGAGATTCCCTGTCCATGGTTTTGACAGCGGAGAGGACCACAAGGCAGTGAATGCGATTAGCCTCTAAGACCTGAGAGCAGCCCCTGGCTGACAGCAAGAAAGCTAAGACCTCGGTCTTCAAACTAAGAATTGAATGCTGCCTGCAACCTGCTGAGCTTGGAAAGGAACCCTAAGCTCCAAGTGAGATTAGCAGTGAGTCCTGCTGAAGCCTTGACTTTAGACTTGTGAGACTCTGAGCTGAGAACTCGGCCATGCCTGTTCTGACCTACAGAACTGTGAGCTCAAAATGAGTGTTGTTTTAAACTACTAAGTTTGTAGTGTTACTGAGGATTGGAAAACTAGGATGTTCAGCCACTGAGTCCTATCAGAAATCTCTTAACTCCATCCTACATTCTCTTTTTCTCTTACTTTATTGTGGTAAGAACACTTAAAACCTACCAACTGATGCTGAAGCTGACACTTCAATATTTTGACCATCTGATGCGAAGAACTGACTCATTGGAAAAGACCCTAATGCTGGAATGATTGAAGGCAGGAGGAAAAAGGGATGACACAGGATGAGATGGTTGGATGGCATCACCAACTCGATGGACGTGAGTTTGAGCAAGTTCCAGGAGTTGGTGATGGACTGGGAGCCCTGGAGTCCATGGGGTAGCAAAGAGTCAGACACAACTGAGCGACTAAACTGAACTTAACAAATTTTAAAGTTTACAATATGCTATTGTCATCTCTAGGCACAATGTTATAAACAGATCTCTAATTATTAATACTCATCTTGTAAAACTAAAATATACTTGTTGATTAGTAATCCCCCATTTCCACATCTCCCCAACCCCTGACAACCACTGTTCTATTCTTTGCTTCTAGGAGATTGATTATGTTAGATAACTCAAAGAAGTGGAATCATGTGATACATGTGCTTCTGTGACTAGCTTATTTTACTTAGCATAGTTTCCTTAAGGTTCACCCTTGTTGTCTTATATTGCAGGATTTCTTTCTTTTCAAGGCTGAATAACATGCTGTTTTATGCGACCCCGTGGATTGTAGCCCACCTGGCTCTTCTGTCCATGGACTTCTCCAGGCAAGAATACTGGAGTGGGTTGCCATTCCCTTCTCCAGGGGATCTTCCCGACCCAGGGATTGAACCCAGGTCTCCTTCACTGCAGACAGATTCTTTACCATCCGAGCCACCAGGGAAGCCTTTTATGTATATATCACATTAAAAAAATCCATTCTTCCATCAGTGGACATTTGTTTCCCATCTTAGCTATTGTGAATAGTGCTGCTATGAACATGGAAATTAAGATATCTCTTTGAGATCCTGATTTCAATTCTTTTGGATAAGTAGCTAGAAGTGGATTGCTGAGTCATATGGTAGTTCTATATTTAATTTTTTGAGGAACCTCTATACTGTTTTCCATAGTGGTTGCACCATTTGCATTCCCAGCAACAGAGTACAACCGTTGATTCTCCACAATTCTGGTCTCTTGTTTCGATTCGCATTTCCCTGATAATTAGTGACACTGAATAGTAAAGTAATGCTCAAAATTCTCCAAGCGAGACTTCAGCAATATGTGAACCGTGAACTTCCAGCTGTTCAAGCTGGTTTTAGAAAAGGCAGAGGAACCAGAGATCAAATTGCCAACATCCGCTGGATCATCAAAAAAGCAAGGGAGTTCCAGAAAAACATCTATTTCTGCTTTATTGACTATGC
>NW_011495023.1:19005989-19014202 GCF_000754665.1 Bison bison bison
GAATACCAGATCACCTGACCTGCCTCTTGAGAAACCTATATGCAGGTCAGGAAGCAACAGTTAGAACTGGACATGGAACAACAGACTGGTTCCAAATAGGAAAAGGAGTCCGTCAAGGCTGTATATTGTCACCCTGCTTATTTAACTTATATGCAGAGTACATCATGAGAAACGCTGGGCTGGAAGAAGCACAAGCTGGAATCAAGATTGCCAGGAGAGATATCAATATAACCTCAGATATGCAGATGACACCACTCTTATGGCAGAAAGTGAAGAGGAACTCAAAAGCCTCTTGAAGACAGTGAAAGAGGAAAGTTAAAAAGTTGGCTTAAAGCTCAACATTCAGAAAACTAAGATCATGGCATCTGGTCCCATCACTTCATGGCAAATAGATGGGGAAACAGTGGAAACAGTGGCTGACTTTATTTTTGGGGCTCCAAAATTACTGCAGGTGGTGACTGCAGCAATGAAATTAAAAGACGCTTACTCCTTGGAAGGAAAGTTAGACAGCATATTGAAAAGCAGAGACATTACTTTGCCAACAAAGGTCCATCTAGTCAAGGCTATGGTTTTTCCAGTGGTCATGTATGGATGTGAGTTGGACTGTGAAGAAAGCTGAGCGCCAAAGAATTGATGCTTTTGAACTGTGGTGTTGGAGAAGACTCTTGAGAGTCCCTTGCGAGGAGATCCAACCAGTCCATTCTGAAGGAGATCAGTCCTGGGTGTTCTTTGGAAGGACTGATGCTAAAGCTGAAACTCCAGTAGTTTGGCCACGTCATGTGAAGAGTTGACTCATTGGAAAAGACTCTGATGCTGGGAGGGATTGGGGACAGGAGGAGAAGGGGACGACAGAGGATGAGATGGCTGGATGGCATCACCAACTCGATGGACCTGAGTTTGAGTGAACTCCGGGAGTTGGTGATGGACAGGGAGGCCTGGCGTGCTGCAATTCATGGGGTTGCAAAGAGTTGGACACAACTGGGCGACTGAACGAACTGAGTATCTTTTCATATACTGTTGGTCATTTGTAAATCTTTGGTGAAATGTCTATGAAAGTCCTGAGACCATTTTTAAATCAAGATTTTTTTTTTTATTGAATTGTAAGAGTTCCTTACAAATCTTGGAACCTAATCCCTTATCAGATACATGGTTTGCATATATTTTCTCCCATTACACTGGTGGCCTTTTCACCCTCTGCTTTGTAGTTTGATGTGGTTCCACTTATCTGTGCTTTTGGTGTCATCTAAGAAATCACTGTGAAGACCAATGTCATGAAGCTTTCCCCCTATGTTTTGTTTTAGGAGTTTTATCATTTCAGGTTTTACACTTAAATCTTTAATCCATTTTGAGTTGATTTTTTATGTATGGTGTCAGATAAAGGTTCAATATCACTATTTTGCATGTGGATATCCAGTTTTCCAACACTTTTTGTTGAAAGGATTATTTTTTATCTATTGTGTATTTTTTGGAGAAGGAAATGGCAACCCACACCAGTATTCTTGCCTGGAAAATCCCATGGACAGAGGACTCTGGCAGGCTACAGTCCATGGGGTTGCAAGAGTCGGACATGACTTAGCGACTAAAGTTTTGTGTATTTTTGGCACATGTGTTAAAGATCAGTTAACAAGATATGTTTGTGGGTTTATTTCTGGGCCCTCTATTCTGTTCCACTGATATGTGTGTGTATATATGTACACACACACACATACACACACACACTATATATATAGTATTTATGCTGTTTTAATTACTAAAACTCTGTAATACATTTTGAAATCAGGAGTTGTGATATCTCTAGCTTTGTTCTTCTCTTTTAAGACCATTTTGCCTATTTGGGTCTTTTGCAGTTCTATATGAATTTTAGAATTTTTTATGTAAAAGAATACTATTGGGATTTTAATAGCAATTGCATTTCATCTATAGATTTCTTTGTGTAGTATGAACATTTTAACAATATTGTCTTTCAGTCCATGAACACAGGATGTCTTTCCATTTGTTTGTGTCATTAATTCTTTCATCAGTGCTTTATAGTTTACAGTGTACAAGTCTTTGAATGTCTTGAGTTTATTCCTATTTAATTCTTTTTGATGTTACTGTAAATGAAATTGTTTTCCTAATTTCCTTTTCAGTTTGCTATTAGTGTACAGAAATTCAACTGATTTTTGTAGATTGATATTATTTCCTGAAACTTAACTGAATTCATTTACTAGCTCTCCCAGTTCTTCTGTGTGGAGTCTTTAGGTTTTCTCTATATAAGATCATATCACCACATACAGGGCCAGTTTTACTTATTTCAATTTGGATGCCTTTTTGCTATGGTATGAATGTCTGGGTCTCCTCAAAATTCATATGTTGAAATCGTAACCCGCAAAGTGGGCCCTCTGGGAGGTGATTAGGTCCTAAGTATGGTTGGAAAATCATGAGTGGTATTAGGGCTCTTCAAAAAGAAATCCCACAGTTTCCTAGTCTCTTCCATCATGTGGGAAAAACAATAAGAAGTCTACAACCCCAGAGAGGGCCCTTACCTGATCATGTTGTCACCCTGATCTTGGACTTACAGCCCTAGAACTATGAGCAAAACATTCCTGCTGTTTATAAACCACCCCAGTCTGTGCTAGTTTGTTAAAGCAGCCTGAAATAGGCTAACACCTTTATATTTCTGCTTTTGTTTGTTTGTTGCCTAAATATTCCGACCAGGGCTTCCAGTGCTAGGTTTAATATAAGTGGTGAGAGTGGGCATCCTCATCCTATTTCTGATCTTAATGGGAAAACTTTCACTTTTTAACCATTGATTATATTAACAATGGATTTTTCTTATATGTCCTTTACATATACCAACAAACTACATAACCTATAAGAAATGGAAATATTCCTAGAAACATGCAACCTACCAAGACAGAATCACAAAGAAATAGAAAGTGTGAACAGATGTATAACTAGCAAGGAGACTGAATCAATAATCAAAAGCCTTCCAACAGAGAAAAGTCCAAGACCAGATGGTTTCACTTCGTGAATTCCACCAAACATTTAGAGCAAAATTAATGCCAGTCCTTCTCAAACTCTTCCCAGAAAACTGAAGAGGAGGAAACACTTCCAAACTCATTTTATAAGAACAGAATTACTCCAATATCAATGTCAGACAAGGATGCTGCAAGAAAATTACAGACCAATATCCCTAATGAATATAGATATAAAAAGCCTCAACAGAATATTAGCAAAATGAATTCAGCAGCAGATGAAGAAGCTCATACACCATAATCACATGGGATTTATCAATGGAATACAAGGACGGTTTAACATATGAAAATTAATGTGATATACCATATTATAGAATGAAGGATAAAAATCACATGGGCATCTCAATAAATGCAAATAAAATACCTGATAAAATTCAACACCTTTTCATAATAAAAACATAAACCTTTGGCCCAATGATACACAGGACCCTCCTGATCCTGGCTCCCGCTTCTCCCATCTTACTTCTTTCTCACTGTTCACTGACTTTATAAACTAGGAAAAGAGGAAAATTACCTCTGTGTTCAGAAGCTCATGATCTCCTTTCTCCACCATTACAATGGCCTTAATGGCCCCCTTTTCCATAAGCATCTTCCCTTTTGGTTTATTCTTAACACTTTAACTATTACTCCCACCTTCCACCTCCTCGTTGCTCTCTTACCATCTGCCCCTCTGTCTGTTTATACTATTAACAAATTTCCCATTTCTGTAGCAGAGAAACAGCTAGCAAGGGTAGGAAGAACAAGTATGCACACTTTATTTATGGAAGAAACATTTGAGTGCCTGCTGTCTACCAGCCTGTGCTTGGCATGAGGACTAGTGAGTTGAATGGCACACAGCCCTGTCTTTAAGGTGCTCACATTGTAGAGGGAGAAAGGGGCACACAAATTGGGCATTTTGAGAGCCATCATAAGAGCAATAATGGAGATATACACATGGAAGCTTAAAAGAAGATCTGGCCTGCTGAACAGAAGTGGAAAAGATGAGGGAGAGAAGCAGATTGGGAGGATAAGACATTAAGGCTTGCTGCAAGAAAGGAGACATGAGCTAAAAATCTCAGTGAATAAATACGAGATAACCAAGCAAGGAGGGTGTAGAGTAAGGGGCAGGATCTGGGTATTTCAGTAGAGACATGAACAAAATCATCGAATGCAACACAGTTTAGTAAAATATGGGCATTTAGGACCATAAAAATGTGGAGCTAAAGTCAGTGAACAGTGAGAAAGAAGATGGGAGAAGCAAGAGCCAGGATCAGGACGGTCCTGTGTATCATTGGCCAAAGGTTCCAACATTTTAATGTGTGTATCACTGAGGTACATGTGGGAAAACTCAAAATTTCTAGGCAGCCGCTGGAGGGTATGATCTAGCAGGACTGTTGTAAGGTCCAGGAATCAGCACTGTCACAAGCAGCTCAGGTAAGCCTGATGAGGATACTATCTGGTTGACAATCTGAGAAACACTGTTGGCAATGAGGAGGCAATGAAGGAAACTGCACAGGCTACGGGGAAGTGGAATTTTGCTTGGGTACATTTCCATACTAGGCCTTCTGGAGGCTTGTAAAATGCTTAATTTGAACAGAAAAAGAAAGACCTAATCCATGGGGATAATGACAATAATCCAAACTATGGTTTGGATATGGAGAAGTGGTGAAGATGGAGAGAAGAAACATTCCGGAAGTCTTTGGTAGGCAAAATCTGTAGGATGCGTGCTGGATTAGAAGTGAGAGGTCAAGAAGAGGGAGGGGCCAAGTTTCTAACCTGAGTGCCTGGGTGGTGGTGTGTTGCCAACTGAACTAGTAAATGTGTAACAGAAGGAAGATCCGATGGGGCTGGGGGAGTATTACTGGGTCCATTTTGGACCTGTTGAATGCGAGACAAGTGGGCTGTCAGAGGTGGAAGCTTAGGGGGAAGTCTGGGATAGGTATCCAGATTCTAGAATCCATGGAACACAGTGCTAGTCAAGAGAGAAGAATGGAATAAGAGCATATGGAGAGCATGTAAGAGGGAAGGAATAATGTGCTAAAAACAGAATCCTAGATAATGCCAACTTTTACCAGGTACATGGAAGAGGGAATAATAAAGGAGGCAGTGATGGAAAAGCCAAAACTGTGGAGAGAATTAAAAGTGTGGTATCACGGAAGTCAAAGAATTAGAAGATATCAAGAAGAAAGCAATGACCAATGATGTCAAACACAAGCGAGAACTTAAGAAATTATCCACTAGATTCAGCATGGGTTGGGCACTGGTAATCCACTAGTTAGGATTCCACTGGTAATCCTAAAGGAAACATTTTCAAATAAGTGATGAGAGAAGTCAAACTGAAGTACATTAGGAAGTGAGGCAATGAAAATAGTAAACTGATGCTACTTTACTTCTAAGGTTTGAGTGAGAAGTGGTGGTTAAGCTGGACCATACTCCAAGAATGGGGATTTTGAGTATATTTATGGTAAGGAGGACTTCCCTGGTGGCTTAGAGGGTAAAGCATCTGCCTGCAATGCAGGAGACCCGGCTTCGATCCCTGGGTCGGGAAGATCCCCTGGAGAAGGAAATGGCAACCCACTCCAGTATTCTTGCCTGGAAAATCCATGGACAGAGGAACCTGGTAGGCTATAGTCCATGGGGCCGCAAAGAGTCGGACACGACTGAGAGACTTCACTTCACTTCATGGTAAGGAGGCTTCAGAGACGGAGAGGTGGGCACACAGCAGGGAGAAGAGTGACCTAAGAAGGAAGGTCCTGGGAGGCACAGGAAGGCAGAGGGTCACAGGCACAGGGGTGAGGAAGCCCTCCCCCGGAGTTACCACCGTATCTGAGAAAGGAGGAAGAAAAGGACCATGTTGATAAGAGTGTCCAAGTGTCCTTAAGTTTATCCATAAATCAGGAGAGAAGGTTCTCTGCTAAGAGTGAGTTCTCATTAGATTAGTGGGCGTTTTTTTTTGTTTTTTGTTTTTTTAAAAAAACACTTATCTTCACTGACTGGCTTAGAATAGTGTTTGCATGTTGTATTCTTTAGAATTCCTTCAGTCTTAAGTGTCAAGATATGCAGGCCAAACTGGCTTAAGTAAAAAGGTAATCTGCGTTTCTATCTGGATAGCCCACGGCAGAGCTGGCTCGAGTGTGCTGGATGTTGGGCTCCAGTATTATTATCAGAAGCTGGTTCTCTCTGCCCAAGGCGCAGGGCTTGGCCCAGCTCATGAGGCTTTCTTCCACTCACTGGCTTCATTCTCAGACAGGTTCTCCATTTGGGATTACAAACCAGCTGTACAAGGAACTGAGTCCAAGGCAGTTGGAAGAACAGGAGTCTTCTGGGAGCTTCGGATGAAGTCAAGACATTTACTTTAACTAGGCAAACACAGGATGTGTGTTCCACTCCTGATCTGGGGTGCCTGAGATTAGGGAAGGAGGGGGGCTCCCCATGGTAGTAGCAGCAGAATTACCTAGGGAGTCTGTTAAAACATGGATTTCTGGGCCCTGCACTGGAATGTCTGATTCAGGAGGTCTGGGGTGGAGCCTGGGAATTTGCATTTCTAACTCATGCCTGAGTGAGGCTAATGCTGCCAGTCCAGGGACCACACCGAGAGAACCACTGATCTGCATATAGGACGTTGGAGTATAGTTCCCCAAGAAGAGGAAGGGCTTGCTACATCCATTCTCTACCCTTCAGAGCCTGTATCTATTCATACATCTGGCGTGTCCTGTAAATGAGGCTAGGGAAGCCTCACTTCTCCCACATAGAATGGAAGCCCTGCTCAGGCAATTAGAACCAGGTGGGTGAAAAATGCCCAAGCACAAAGCACAGTGGCAGGGACTCAGATGACGTGACATAGTCAGAGTGACTTTCTTCATAGCTGGAGTTTTTGCAGAATTATTCCAGGCTGTTGCCAGGAGCACAATGAAAAAGAATTTTTTTTTTTTTTTTGTTATACTCCTGATGTGTGGATTTCTGCTCTTAAGTCAAATAAAAAAAAGTCTGTCTAGATAGTGAATTTTGACACTCCTATAAATAATATCCTCTACTCTTGGGACTTTCCTGGTGGTCCATTGGTTAAAAATCCACTTTCCAATGCAGGGGATGCAGGTTTGATCCCTGTTCAGGGAACTAAGATCCCACATGCCACAGGGCAACTAAGCCTGTGCACCACAACAGAGAAGCCCTTGCATACCAAAACCGGAGAAAGCCTTCATGTCACAATGAAGACCCAGGGCAGGCAAAAAATAGAACAAATAAACCCTCTACTCTTGTTCTCTCAATTTTACCCAAACTTACACTTTCATCAAGTTAACTTAACAGTATAAAGTAAAACGTACTGGCTGGGGGAATACACACAAATAAGATATCAGAAGCTGATGTCTTATTTGTGTGTATTTTCAAGTCCCCTCCCCTACACACACACACACACACACACACACCCCTCAGGTGAATTAATTAAAATTTAAATTCCAGATTTCTTCAGTTCAGTCACTCAGTCGTGTCCGACTCTTTGCAACCCCATGAATTGCAGCACACCAGGCCTCTCTGTCCATCACCAACTCCCGGAGTTTATCCAAACTCATGTCCATAGAGTCGGTGATGCCATCCAGCCATCTCATCCTCTGTCGTCCCCTTCTCCTCCTGTCCCCAATCCCTCCCAGCATCAGAGTCTTTTCCAATGAATCAACTCTCACATGAGGTGGCCAGAGTATTGGAGTTTCAGCTTTAGCAGATACCAAAGGAACATTTCACAAAGATGAGCTCGATAAAGGACAGAAATGGTATGGACCTAACAGAAGCAGAAGACATCAGGAAGAGATGGCAAGAATACACAGAAGAACTGTACAAAAAAGATCTTCACAACCCAGATAATCATGATGGTGTGATCACTGACCTAGAGCCAGACATCCTGGAATGTGAAGTCAAGTGGGCCTTAGAAAGCATCACTACGAACAAAGCTAGTGGAGGTGATGGAATTCCAGTTGAACTATTCCAAATCGTGAATGATGCTGTGAAAGTGCTGCAATCAATATGCCAGCAAATTTGGAAAACTCAGCAGTGGCCACAGGACTGGAAAAGGTCAGTTTTCATTCCAATCCCAAAGAAAGGCAATGCCAAAGAATGCTCAAACTATCGCACAATTGCACTCATCTCACACGCTAGTAAAGTAATGCTGAAAATTCTCCAAGCCAGGCTTCAGCAATATGTGAACCGTGAACTTCCTGATGT